>NC_081410.1:290567884-290904670 GCF_030272615.1 Cryptomeria japonica
TTGATGTTGAAACTGTTCAAGCAGATATGAAGACAACATGGAAGAAGAAACCTGAAGAAGTGTCACAAGAAGAACCAGTTTCTGTACCTAGTGTGGAAGTCGCTGAACCAGCAAACTAAGCTTCAGAAAAGCTTAGGGGGAGCAAATTGGTGAAATTTTTCGAACCCCCAGTTTATATCAATAAAAGACCTTAACCGATATGTGTTACCTATCAATCGACAGAAGACTAGAAATAGTAAAAAGCAAAATTAGGGTTTATAAACTAATTGTGGAGCATTTATTATGGTAGGTGGAGAATTTGTTTAAAAGGGATTTTTAAGTCATTTTCACTTATCAATTTGGGAGTGAAGAAATTGTCAAGTGCAGAGCAACCAAAGGCGATTTGTTTTACGATTCATAGAGATTTCAAAAACTTTGAAGTAGAATCCGAAGATAATATCAATTAGTCAAGTGAAGAACACAAAGCAATAATCCAACAACTGAAGTAGTGTGTGGCAAAGCTAAAGTTGCAAACCCTAAATTGTGGATTTCTGAAGGTTTTTATTGAAATTATTGTTTATCCATTTATCATGGCTTCTGCATCGCACTCTAGTTCTAGTGCACCTGATGATTCAGTTGATTTCATCCAACGGAAGGCGAAATACAATGTCCTATCCCAAATACCCGTTGGTGTTATAGTTGAGGAAGGTATTTCAGATTATATTGATTGCAAAATAGAAGACCTAAGATCTCTAGTGATCCATTCTCAGTTAAGTTTATTCTGTGGGAAGGACAAGAAGATCAAACTGGAATACAAAATCCTGGAAAGAAATAAACTTCACAATGCGATCTATTTTCTTGAAGAATTTATAGAAGATCACATCTGCATCATTCTAAGCAGAGTGCATGGTGACAAAATGTATCTTGAGTGGACACATGACATCACACCGGAAGTGATTCATGCCGTCATCAGTTTTTGTAACGTTGGAGAAGTGTCAGCCCTAAGGAAAGTCATTAAGATGGAAATGACCAAGCTCACCGGCTCTATGAGCGACCAATGGGGAATGACCATCAATACCATCAAGGACGATCTGGCCAAGTATGCTTGTATGGTGATAGGATACCGAATGTTCTATGCTAGCAGAATTAACTCTGTCTCTGCTGCAATGGTAAATGCCGCATATAGGATGAACATGGAAGATGCCTCGTTTGATTTATGCACCTGTATGCGAAGGCAACTTCTGGTGAACCTGAAGTCTATTAAACATGACAATGCCTTAAGATTTAAATCTGGACAACTATTGATAGGATTGTTTTGTTACTTTCAAGGCTATTTAACATGAGTCGATGATATACAATGGTCTGCTAACCAAATGGTTACCAAGAAAATCAGAGAAAGCCTCCAAGTGGTAGGAACCGGTTATCCTGAAGTCCTGAACAAATACTTTGATGAGTTCAGATGCAAGATGAGCTAGAGGATGAGAATATCTGGTGATATTGTCAAGAAGTATGAAGAGGACATATGCTTTATCATCAAAGTAGATGAGTGCATAATGGAGGCGGTTGAGCCTAGAAAAGAAGAAGTGGAGACCATGGGATATGAGGTAATGTATGACATGCTAAACGAGTATGCCTCTACCCTACTTGCCTCACCTCTTGATCCTAAGAAAAAGAGAACCGTCACCTATTTGGAGAGGGTAACACTGGATGAAGAACCTTGAGTAAATAAGGGAAAGGCAGCACCATCGGTATTGACACCAGTTACTTCAGCAAGTCCTAAAGTGACTAAGCGGTCACCGGCAAAGAAGAAACCGAAAGTTGCACCTGCCAAGGTCTTTCAAAGGAAGTAGAAAACTAAGAACACCTCACCAGATTCTGAGGATACAGAACCTGAGGTATAGCCTAAAAAGACTATGCAAACGAGGAAGAAGACAAAGACAACCAGCAATGAACTGGCATCATCAACACCGGTAAATATAGACATTTCCTCTTACAAACCTTTGACACATTGTCAAAGAACTATCAAGAATATTAGGAGAAAAGTGCTCTAAGTGATTTAATAGATCATTTTGATGATTTTACTGACAATGAAAAGGAGGAAGTTGAACAAGAAGTTATTCAATATTTATGTATTAATGACCAGTCGCCATCAAAAATTAGATCTGTGACACAGGATTCTTTATATAATTCTTTAGATAACAAATGGTGCATTGCCATAGAAAAGGAACATGAAATAAGAGAAGAAATATTTGCATAATATTTTCCTGATGTGTCAAATTCAGAGCTATATGAAATTATGGATAAATACAAAGGCCTCTTCTTCATGAGAAGAAGACTTTTGTTATTGGAAGGGAAAGTCCCTGAAGTGGTAAAGATACCCATTGGCATGCCAAAGCCGCTCTAAGATTGCACCAAGTGTTTGAAGCCAACAAGAAGGCTGAGCAAGAACTGGAAACTAGAAAACCAGATGAGGTGTATGATAGTGAAGGAGAACCGGTCACTGTACAAATGGACACAATTGACATTAATGCTTTGGATGGTGAAATTGTCACTCCAGATGCAGCAAAGGAAAATGTTGACAAAGAGAGAGTGGACAAAGAAAAGGTTGATAAAGTACAAGTGGAGAAAGAGAAAAAGAATAAAGAGGAAGAGGAAAAGAAGAAAAAGGAAGAGGAGAAGAAGAAAGAGGAAGAGGAGAAGAAGGGAAAGGAAGAGGAGAAAAATAAACAGGAAGAGGAGGAGAAGAAAAAGGAAGAGGAGAAGAAGAAATAGGAAGAGGAGAAGAGAAAAGAGGAAGAGAAAAGGAAATAGGAAGAGGAGAAGAAGAAAAAGGAAGAGAAGAAGAAACAGGAAGAGGAGAAGAAGAAAGAAGAAGAGAAGCGGAAAGAAGAAGATAGAAAGAAGGAAGAAGAAAAGAGAAAGAAAGAAGCAGAGGAGCAAAAGAAGGCTGAAGAGGAAAAGAAAAGAGCCAAAGAGAAGGAGGAAGCGGAAAAGAGCACACAAGTGGAGACCCCAAAGGCAATCGGTAGTCAAGCCAAACCGGCTAACATTACCAGTCTCATTGACCTCCAATCTGTAAATGAAACAGAGCTACTCCAAAGCATTAAGCTTGCCCAAGAACGACTGGAAGCACTAAGGAGGAAGAAGGAGGATGATGTTATTCAAACCGATAAGTCGATGTATTGACATGTTTTTTTATCAGGACTCTTAGGTTTTTGGTATCTTTTGGGTTGCATTGTGATAGTAAAATATTGTGAATTGACTATATGTAATCCATGTTTTAAAACTGAACTTAAGAAATCATGTTTGAACCTTGTCTGTTAATTCGTACAGCCATGCCAATTTATTCTTGCAGGCAAATGGTTTGTCCCTGTGATATGCAGATTATTTAGGATGATTTCATATGTGAGTTAATGAATGTATTAGTTAAGTAAGATACATATGCATGTCCTTGTATATTGTTTCTGTTTTAGTGTAGATAATAATTGATGTTGCGGTGGAGAATTATCTTTCACGCCTAAGGATTGGAGAGTCACGTTCAGATAGCTAGAGGTCAAATTGAAGGAGATTCAAGTGAGCGCAATCTATAGCATAATCGGAGCAGTTGTACTTCACCATGGGAGTTTAACTCCGGTGCATGTTTAATTTGCAAAATATCTCTTTGGTGTGCAAAGACTGTGGTTCGGTTTCAGATCCACGGTTCCTACAGCCAAGCTCTCTATTATCCCCTTCATCTGACAACTATCCACCTCTTCTTCTGGGCGTAATTGGAGTTGTCCATTGTAGTATGTCTTTTCTTTATAATAAGCTATTCCTTCTTTTTTGAGAGATAGACAGAATAGAAAGGGATTGAGCAAAGTTTTTGTCAAGTATTCTGAATTTTCTCTTTTTGAATATGTAATCATCTTTCAGGAAGAAATGAATAAAAATATGTTATTCTGATCTATTAATAGTTCTCTGTTGAGAGTTTGATATCACTCATCCAAGGGGGCCCACTTGGTGAGTGATCCCATGTTTATGATTATTGAAGTTAGTTTTTACTTAGTTACAGTAGAAGTTCATGACTGGGTTGTTCCTGCAACCACTAGAAATAGATCCTTTGACTGTTCCTGCAGCCAAGGTAGAACGGTGTGATTCCTATTATTTCCATTAGATCATTTCAGTAGAGTTTTGCAAAGCTTTTATTTAGCCTTTATGATTTCCATTCCTACCTTTCTTATAGTAATTAAGAATAATCATTTAAGGAGCTTAGCGCATATATATTGCAGACCCATTTCAAGTTTTACGTTCCTGGATTGACAACTAAATGAACACCAGCCATGAGAATAGTAAACTCCACCATATGAATGTCCAAACTTCGGATTGAGATTTCAATTAGAAGTATTATTATTGTCATTATAGTTGGGGTAGACATTTTTTTGGCACCGTTGCCAGGGATGGTGTCAAGCTAAGAGCCTTTTATGATTATTTTAGTTTCCAGTTAATTGTTTGAATTTCATGAATCTGCATGCATAATAAAAGAAGAGATGCCAGAGGTAGATTTTTACCCACTAATACTACTCATGCAGAAGATAGTTTTCTAGATATAAACCCTTTTTCTGAGCTATATCAAGTCCCACAAAATTTGAATCACCTTGAGTCTAAATTTCTAGAAGGTAGTCTTTAGCTCCTTTTTGGTCCACAAGAAGAAGAGTTGCCTATTGTAATAACCCCCATAAGTCCAATGCAAGGGAACCCACCTCCTGGTGGAAATAATCCACCACCACAACCACCTTGTCCAACATTTGAGTTTCCCATCTCTGACCAGCATGATAATGCTAACCTCAAGAACATTCCAGCATCTTCACTTCCTAAGTTCTATGGGTTGGTCACAGAGGATCCAGATACATTTCTGTTTGAGTTTGATGTTCTCTGTAGGAGTTTTGACTGTACTACAAATGCCCATAGACTCAAAATTTTTCTAGCCACTTTGAAGGAGTCATCCTTGAGATGGTTCATAAGCTTGGGTAGTAGTACAATCAATACATGGGATGAGATGAAATGGTTGTTTCTTGCAAAATATAAAGATTATTGTAGAGGCACTGATCAACATGGGGATGATATCTTTAGAATGACACAAACTGAAGATGAGAGCCTTGAGGATTATCTGGAAAGGTTTTTGTTTAGTGTCAAGAAGTCCAAGCATAGTACTCTAAATGAAGATTCCCTCAAATTGATATTCTTGAGGGGTATCAGTGATGAATACACTGATTCCTTAGATCTAATGGGGGGGGTGACATTACACAATCTACTTGGGCTGAAATAGGACAAATTTGCAAGAAGTATTCCAGATCTACTTCTAAGAAGAATAGGAGATTTAAACCAAGAGCACCATCATCATCATCTGGAACTAGAGTTTCTAGGTTGGAACTTAGTCATTTGTTAAAAGATTTCAAGGAGGACATTATAAACATCATGGCTACTTAGTTGGATACATTGGCAGCTAAGAAGAAGCATGAGGAAGCTGATGCATTTCTTGCAGAATTATGTCCTCATTGTAAGTAGCGGAAGAAAGATTGAAGATGTAAGATGGTTGCAAATGTTGAAGTACCTGATTTCAAACCAATTCAAGGGGAGGATAAACAACTCTTCTATGTTTCTCAAAGAAGACCAAATTTTCAGAGACGAGGTATGCCACCTGATCCACTTTCCTTTTCTGGTTATAGTGGTAATTCTTATGCACCAAATAACCAATGGCAACCATAGTATTCTCAAATTTTTGGTAATTATCCACATTGGTATGGATCACAAGGCCAAGGACAACAATTTGCTAATCAAATACCCTAGTGGTAGTAGCCACAGGGAAACTGGTATCCACCTTAGAGTGCAGGGAACCAATTTCAAGGGAATTGGCAACCTACCTCTCAATGGAGGGGAAACCCATCATGGTCATCCCAATCTTCTGGATATCAGCCTCCTGCTCAGCAGCCACAACCTCCTTCTTTAATGCCACCCCCTGTAGCCACAACACCACCTCCCAAGCCAACACAGCTACCTACTCAACCATTGCCTAATCCAAATATCAAATCTCAGCAACAACAACAAGCTTATTCAGCTGATGCTAATCAATACCCAGCCTATTCTTTATCACTAGATGATATTCACTTCCAATCTGGAACAACACTACCTAATCCCTCTCAGCCAGTTATTACTGAGGTACAAGAAGAGCAGCCAATCTCTGATCCTAATGATGTAATACCTCAGAATCAAATATTACCACCATTTCCCCAAAGATTGATAGACAAAGAAGTTTCAACTGATCAAAAAAAAAGCTTTGATATTCTTGATCAACTGAAGCACATTTGTGTTAAAATTCTATTGTTGCAAGCAATAAAGGATGTTCCAATATATGGTAAGGCATTGAGAGAGGCATTCCTAAAGAAACCTGGCAGAAAGAAAAAGGATCCACAAATAGTTCATGTTATGGGTCAATTGGCTGATATTATGTTAGGAAAAATTGCTATTCCAAAGTATTCTAATCCAAGCAGTCATGTTGTGAGTATAGTCATTAATGGCAGTCAAATAAAGAATGTTTTAGTTGATCTAGGGGCAGCCATTAATGTAATGACAAGGGAAGTAATGAAACATCTAGAGATAGATAGTTTAAGGGCTACACCCACAGTTCTTCAACTTGTTGATGGCTCTACAGTAAGACCTGATGGTATGATAGAAGATATAGTGGTCATTCTAGATTCCTGGGAATATCCTGCAGACTTTATGATTTTATCCCCAAAAGCAACATTGGGGGGATATCCAATAATTTTGGGAAGACCATGGCTTGCCACAGCTGATGCATATATTGGGTGTAGATCAGGAGACATGACTATTTCAGATGGCAGTTCCACAAAAACATTGGCCTTGTATTCCCCTACACAACCTTAGCTTGAGCAGCAACAGGCTGTTTGGCCTCTTTTGGGAGAGGAATCTAAAGAAATTGACTCTATTAATCACCTTATGATGATTAATCAAGTGCCACTCATGCAGTTATATGATGAAGAATCAATCCTTTATAAGGTTCTGACAAATGAATTAATAGAAGACCAAGAATTGCAAGAATTGGTTCCGAATATTGTAGGATTGGATTTTCCTACAGCCACTGATATCTTGCATACCTTGTTGCCATAGGAATTGTCATATTCTCATGTTTCTGATATAAATTAGATTGATCTTACTATCAAGATAGAGGTTGCATTGAATAAATATTTTAACATCAACAAGAATATAGTAGATACTTAGAAGGATAGCCTAGTGGACTTGCTAAAACTCCATAGAAATACCTTTGCATGGGATTACAAGGATATGAATGGAATTGATCCAATAGTTTGTACTCATCGCATTTACATAAAAGATGAGTGTTGTCCCCTCAAACAACCTCAAAGAAGAGTCAATCCTTCCTTGAAGGAGATAGTTAAAGAAGAATTGCAGAAATTGTTGAAAGTTGGATTTATCTATCCTATTTCTAACAGTCAATGGGTATCACCCTTGGTGGTAGTTCCTAAAAAGGGAGGAAAATAGAGAGTATGTGTTGATTATAGAGCCTTGAACTTAGCCACAAGGAAGGATCATTTTCCACTACCATTTGTAGATCAGGTATTGGATTCTCTTGCTGGTAAGAGATATTTTTCATTTTTGGATGGATTCAGTGGCTATAATCAGATACAAATAGCTCCTGAGGATCAAGAGAAAACAACATTTACTTGTCCATGGGGCACTTATGTATATTCTGTTCTTCCTTTTGGGTTGTGTAATGCTCCAGTCACTTTTCAAAGGGTAGTCATCAGTATTTTTTCTAATATTTCTCAAGACATAATGGAAATTTACATGGATGACTTTACAACCTATGGTTCTAAATTTGATCAAGCATTGGATAATTTGAAGAAAGTTTTACAGCGGCGTGAAGACTACAACTTGTCTCTAAACAGTGAAAAGTGTTTCATTATGATGAAAAAAGGAATAGTCCTTGGTCATCATATATCTCTACAAGGTATACAAGTGGATCTAACAAAGATTGAGGTTATTCAGCAAATTAATGACCTTGTGAAGTAGAAAGATGTGAGAAGTTTTCTTGGCCATGCTGGATACTATAGAAGGTTCATTAAAGATTTTAGCAAAATTGTAAGTCCCTTATATACACTGCTTACTAAAGATGCATAATTTAAATGGACCTCAGCATGCAATGAAGCTTTTTTAAAGCTTAAGCATTCTTTAACTCAGGCACCAGTTCTTAAAGGACCTAATTGGTCTCTACCATTCCAAATCCATACTGATGCATCTGATTATGCTATAGGAGTAATGTTAGGACAAAAAGTTGACAAGTTGGAAAATGCAATATATTATATCAGCAAGAATTTGCAAGGACCTGAATTGAATTATACAATTACTGAAAAAGAAATGCTAGCTGCCATATATGCCCTTAACAAGTTTAGACACTATATTACAGGGTATCCAATATTTGTGCATACAGATCATACTGCAATTAGATATCTTATGAATAAGCCATCCATCACTGGTAGACTAGCTCACTGGTTATTGTTGATGCAGGAATTTGATATCACAGTTGTTGATAAGTCAGGGAAGTCTAATGTTGTTGTTGATTATCTTTCACATCTCCAATTGCAAGAAGACTCTACAATGATAGATGACACTTTTCCAGATGAGCATTTGTTTCTCATACAGGCTCATACTCCTTGGTATGCTGATATTGCCAACTATTTAGTTGCAGCTAAGATGCCAATTTCTTTTTCTCCTAAGGAAAGAAGGTTGCTAGTTGAAAAAAGTTTTAACTTTTCATGGATTGCTGATTATCTATTTTATACTAGACCTGATCAAGTTATGTGAAGATGTGTCAGAGAAGATGAAACATATGACATCTTGCATGCATTTCATGATGAACCATGTGGAGGTCATTTTGCTGCCAAAATGACAACACTGAAAATACTCAATACTGGTTATTATTGGCCTACACTACACAAGGATGCAACTCAGTACACAAGGAAGTGTGACAGGTGTCAGTGAATGGGAAGACCTACAAAATCTGATGAGATGCCACTATATCCTCAAATATCTATTACACCATTTGACAAATGGGGATTAGATTTTGTTGGCCCCATTGATCCACCTTCTAATGGCAAATCTTATCTTGGTATGTACAAACTATGTGACAAAATGGGTAGAAGCTAGAGCTATGCAACATGTAAGAGATAATAAGGTAGCTGAGTTTCTTTATGAAGAAATATTTACAAGGTATGGAGTACCCAGGGAAATTGTCTCAGATCAGGGACCTCAATTTACATCAACATTGATAAAAGATTTGGTCAATGAATATAATATAAGACACAGGAAATATACTCCATACCACCCATAGTCTAATGGCCAAGTAGAAGTTACCAATAGAGAGCTTGAGGCTATTCTTACAAAAACAGTGTCTATCCACAAGAAAGATTGGTCTAATCGGCTTTCAGAGAAAATTTGGGCATATAGAACAACATGGAAAACACCAATTGGATTCACACCTTTTGAGATGGTTTATAGCAAAACAGCAATGATGCCTATTGAATTTGAGCATAAAACCTTTAGAACAGCTCTACAACTGAATATGATATTGTCTAAAGCACAGAAGGAATGCATTCAGTAGTTAAATTCTCTTGATGAATGGAGAAAGATAGCTTTTTAACAGACAGAGTTGATTCAAAACCAAAGAGCCAGATGGCATGATAAATATATCAGAGAAAAGAAATTCAAAGTTGGTGACTGGGCACTCTTGTATGATTCTAGATATAAGGATGCTATGGGAAAACTCCAAACAAGGTGGTTGGATCCTTATGAGGTAGAAGAAGTTTTTCACAATGGAGCAGTTCGGTTGTCCACAATAGATCCTATTCGATTTAAACTCTTAGTGAATGGACACCGACTACGACTTTATTACAAGCCAGCTATTAGAGAAGAGTTTCTGTAGTAGTTTGCTCCTCAAAATGAAATACAAGTTCCTGCAGCAACTGGTAATGTTCCTGCAGCAACTACCAATGATTCGGTAACAATTCATGAGCTTCCTGTTGCACTTGAGCATGTTGATAAAGGTGATGTTCCTGCAACCTCTGCAGTGAACTTATTTACCGTATCATAATCAAATATTTTCATGTGAAATATTATTCTCTGTACATAAAGTTCCATCCACTACATTCCATCCCACTTTCTTACTTGTCACTTCATTTCATTTCGCCATCATTTTTGCCCAATTGCAGGTACATGTATATTGTACTTTATTTTAATTTTGCATTTATTAGTTCATTATGATTTTAATCCTATTTTAATCCGCTTCAAACCCGAAATCTCGTCAGCCTGTGTGGACATGTGCTAGGTTAAGTTGGGGGGGGGGGTACTTTATGGTCCTTTTTCCCAGTAAGATTTATTATCCCAAACTGATTTCCTAACTGACATTACTTATGATGATTATTATTTCACGTGAGTGAATAATAAGTTCTGCCGCCAAATTTAAGATATGTAGATTTTAGCCTTTGTGAATCTGTCAAACATTTTGGTGAAGCTGCGGAAGTATCAGAGTAAAAGATGGGTGGTGATCTGATTCGCCATGAACCAACTGTCCATTAAGGGTTGCTGTAGGATGTTGTCTGTGTGTATTATTTCCAAAACCATGGCTGGCTAGATTATTTCTTGAGAATCAGGGATTTCAATGATGAAATAGATGCGGAATTTATGCATTCTTTTGATGAAGGAGAAGCCATAGTTAAGGGGTTAAGGGTAATTGCTACAGAGCAGCGAATTGCAGAGGTCACAAGGTTGCTGCAAGAAGGAGAACTCTTTCCAAAATCAAAGGATGCAAGGAGTGTCAGGGCAAAGTTCACAATTTCTACTGACAGACCCTTAATGGTGGATAGGCAAGGGACTAGAAGGGTTTCTTTGCCAACACATTGGCCTCAGGTAGCTCTGTATATTATGAAATATATTACCTATGAAGGATGGTATTCAAATCTCCATTCGCCTCACTTCAAGTTACTTAGTCATCTGCATCATGACCGGTGAGTTAATGTCCCAAATTTCTTGTATCATCTCATTTCTATAAGTGCTAAGGAGACTAAAAAATATGAAAATTGCTCTGTTAGCCATCATGGACTGGTGAAGTTGCTGGTACAATGGTCCTTGAGAGATGTTTCACAGATGGAATGGGGTGTGTTTGAAGATATTCTGCAATTTAGGGTAGATGAAGCCCCTATTGAAAATAATCCACTGGTTCAAGAAGAGATAGTTGCAGAAGGTCTTTCTTGTGAAGATGAGGGTTTGCTCGTTGCTGAAGGAGCTACAATTATTTTAGAAGAAAATATTGAAGCAGAGCCAATCAAAGGACAACCCTCTACCTCTCTTCAAGGAGGTTTACCTATTTGTAGAGGGAAGGAAAAGAATTGGAAAAGGAGGAGTCAGATGAAGAATTTGTTATCCGGCCGTAGGAAGTGCATATCCCTCCTGCAGCCAAGAGACATCAAGCAAAAACAAAGACTCCTATGTCTGTTTCAAAAGTGTATGTGAGGAGAACAAGAAGGAGGACATAGAAGACTCAACCAGTGAGTAATCCAGCAGAGGTGATTGCAGTAGAAACTTCAGAAGAAGAAGATGCTGCAGAGAAGGAAATTCAAGAAAACCCTACAGAAGAGGAAATTCAAGAAAACCCTGTAGAAGAGGAAATGCAAGAAAATCCTACAGGAGAAGAAATTCAGGAAGAAATTGTAATGGATAAGCTTGCAAATCTGGCTTCAGTGGCATTACAATGTGAGGAGATTATTGATGATGTTCCATAGCAACCTGAAGAAAACGTGGGAAATATGCCAATCCAGAATGAGGAAGTTATTGAAGAAATCTCATGGTCTAAGGTAGGACCCATAAGAACTCCTTCATCCCTAACTAGTTTATCAATTGCTTTAACATTCTTTAGGTAATGGGAAATAGAGAAGGATAGGTTGCAAGGGATAATTAATAAGCAGCAAAAGGAGATTGAGAAGAAAGATAATAGAAATAAAGAATTGGAGACTAAGGTAGAAGAGATTTATGGTATGGTTCCTGAGATAATGCAGTGTAGGGCTCCCCTAAGAATTTATGCAATGCACTTGAAAGAACTGTAGCTGAATTTCAAATTAAACCGCATAGTAAGGGACCTTAATCCATCCGTAGAAACACCTAAGGAATTATATCATGTTTATCAAACATCCCCACATCTGTAAGGAACCTGTTATGTGAATTATATTTACATAATTATGTTGTACCCCAGGACAGAGAATGGAATCCTTTGTTGTACATTGGGGATATCCATCTCAGAGCTCTAATGTCTTGGATACAAAATGAAATGATTATAGGACCACAAGTCAGGGAGTTTGAAAAATTGGAACTTGACTATCCATTTCCATTGAGGAGGGAATCATAAGCACCTAGGGTATTGTATTATGATTGGCAAAAGTTGCTAATAAGAGATGATGTTAGTAAGATAATACTTCCAATGAGAGAGGAAGTCTATCAAGCGTATGAGCAATTAGTTTAGACCCATAGGAAAGTAGCACTAAAGGGACTAACTCAACGTTGGAATTATCTACCAGATCATTTAAAACTAGGAGAACCCTACTCATTATAGAATTTTCAAGCATCTATACAGAGAGCCTCCAAGTACATATAGCTAGCAAGGGAGAAATCCAATAATTGGTTACCATTAATCTTTCAGCCTCCTATCCTAATGTGGCCACTTTTGGCATGCCAACCAATAGAATAGAATTATGATGTAGATGTTGAAGAAATAGCTAGATGGTCTAGGTTGGAGAAAATGAAGGGATTTTATTGGAATTTGCCTTCCAAGGGAACCGGACAAGACACTGTTGGTGATTTCAGAGTTTCAGCAAAAATTAGAAATTTTCCTTTTGTTGCAGGAGCAGCAAACCCTTAAAGTTGGGGGGCATGATAAGTCGGTGTATTGACATGTTTTTTTATCAGGACTCTTAGGTTTTTGGTATCTTTTGGGTTGCATTGTGATAGTAAAATATTGTGAATTGACTATATGTAATCCATGTTTTAAAACTGAACTTAAGAAATCATGTTTGAACCTTGTCTGTTAAATCCTGCAGCCATGCCAATTTATTCCTACAACCAAATGGTTTGTCCCTATGATATGCAGATTATTTAGGATGATTTCATATGTGAGTTAATGAATGTATTAGTTAAGTAAGATACATATGCATGTCCTTGTATATTGTTTCTATTTTAGTGCAGATAATAATTGATGCTGCGATGGAGAATTCTCTTTCACGCCTAAGGACTGGAGAATCACGTTCAGATAGCTGGAGGTCAAATTGAAGGAGATTCAAGTGAGCACAATCTATGGCATAATCAAAGAAGTTTTACTTCACCATGGGAGTTTAACTCTGGTGCATGTTTAATTTACAAAATATCTCTTTGGCGTACAAAGACTGTGGTTTGGTTTCAGATCCACAGTTCCTACAACCAAGCTCTCTGTTATCCCCTTCATCTGATAGCTATCTGCCTCTTCTTCTAGGCATAATTGGAGTTGTCCATTGTAGTCTATCGTTTCTTTATAATAAGCTCTTCCTTCTTGTCTGAGAGTTAGATAGAATAGAAAGGGATTGAGCAAAGTTTTTGTCAAGTATTCTGAATTTTCTCTTTTTGAATTTGTAATCATCTTTCAGGAAGAAATGAATAAAAATATGTTATTCTGATCTATTAATAGTTCTCTGATCAGAGTTTGATATCACTCATCCAAGGGGGCCCACTTGGTGAGTGATTCCGTGTTTATGATTATTGAAATTAGTTTTTACTTAGTTGCAGTAGAAGTTCATGACTGGGTTGTTCCTACAGCCACTGGAAATAGATCCTTTGACTGTTCCTGCAGCCAAGGTAGAACAATGTGATTCCTGTTATTTCCATTAGATCATTTCAGTAGAGTTTTGCAAAGCTTTCATTTAGCCTTTATGATTTCCATTCCTACCTTTCTTACAGTAATTACGAATAACCATTTAAGGAGCTTAGTACATATATATTGCAGACCCATTTCAAGTTTTACATTCCTGGATTGACAACTAAATGAACACCAGCCATGAGAATAGTAAACTCTACCATATGAATGTCCAAACTTCGGATTGAGATTTCAATTAGAGGTATTATTATTGTCAGTATAATTGGGGTAGACACAAACTATGGTGGAAACTCTTACCAATTTGATTCCTAGTACCAACCTCCCCAATACCGATTCCTCTCTGGCCCAACTGAAACTTTTATGCACAGTTGTAGAGGACCAGGTGCAATGCCTGGAAGATGTTTCTGAAGCTAATGCACAAAAGAAGCATCAAAAGGCACTGAACACTGCCTTAGTGAAGAAATTAAATGAGCTCTGGTCTAAACTTCAGAAAGTGCAAAAAGACATAAGAGATGCTATGGATGAGGGGAAATTACTGCTCAGTAAGATAAGCCAACCCCATCTATTTTGTGATGATGTGCTTTCTCAAAAAGACAAACTACAATCTGATTTGCAGGCATATATAAGCACCTTCAAGATACCCTATGATTCCTTCACCACATTTGGGTAAATTATTCACTAATTTCAACTCCAGACTGGCAGAATAGAGTTGGAGATCACCAACCGGACCCAAGATTTGTAGGAACTTCAACTGGTTCTACTACCAATACTACAAATATTTCCAAAATGCTATCTCAATCTAGATGCCTTAATGGTCACTCAAGAGATGAGTACCTTAGACGCCATGGAGGAATAGGTATCCCAAATGCAAATGAAAAGTGAGGTTGCTACCTCATTGCCTGAGTCATGGTCTCTATCCATGAAGACCTTCATGCAGGATTTTAAATAGGTTTTCGATAAGTTTCACTCATTATTGTCATAAACATTTATTATATTAATGATAATGAGAAACAAGCGTTATTCTGCAATACTTTGTCATTGTTGGCAAAGGGGGAGTAGTATTCTGTATTTAAAATTTTGGTGAATGCCATGTATTCTTTCATGTTATCTCTTTAAGGGACTAGTATACATTGTATTTTCTGCAAAAGGGATAGTGTATATGCTTAGGGGGAGTAATTTTGATTATGGCATATTTTTGTTGTAAAACACTTAGATGTCAAAATTTTTCCTAAGTGTTGCCATCAATGCCAAAGGGGGAGATTGTTGGCATTTTTGACGTTGATGTTGTGATTGTCATTGATGGACACACACTTGCTTTGAGATCACTTGTTGTATGTATGAGTTATGCTCAACCGGTATTTGTTCCAACTGGTATTATGTATTATAGTCTTTAGACTATCGGTGTTTTGCAAAAAGTGTTTACTGATCTCAAGCGGTATGAAAACCCAAGCGGTATGAAGACCCAAGCAGTTTGAAGATCCCAAAGTGGTACAAAGAAACAAAGTGGTTGTTATCATATTTCTTAGTCTTCATTTTGATAAACCGATAATCAGTAAAATATGTGAACCGGTAATAGGTAAATGTATGAACCGGTATTACTCTGTGATGAGTTACCAACCGGTATTAATTTTGTGATGAGTTATCATCCACCGACACTTTGGCAATGATTTTGTGTCATGTTACCAAATGTGTCCAGATGCACTGAACTTAGAAACTCCAATGTAATCCTATTGGACCAACTTGAAATCAGATTCCTTTATAAGGACATCATGTCTAGGGTTTAAGAAGTTGTTAGGGTTTTAGGTGGTTGATGAGGTTTTGTATGTGCGATCACAGAAGAAGATTAGGTCTATGTGAAGAAATAGAGTGTGTATATTTTAAAGACTAAAGTAATGCTGAAATGCATTAACAATGAGCTATCAAGGATCTAACTAAGAATACTGTGCTAGTATTTAGATCACTCACTTGTTGATTACTCACATCTTCAATAAGTCTAAAACCTGTAACTAGGTAGGCCTTGCAAAGCCTTTGTAAATCCTCTAATAAGGTGGTTCACAACTGTGGATCTGAAATCCTCTCACAATGTAGTCTTTAATCGGACTTATCTCCTAACAGAGATTAAGATTCCTAACAGGATCTATTCTAGTGAAGAACATTGTATGACCTTAACTGGTCTGGTTACTATTCTGCAGATAGTTACTTGTGAGTTTCATCTCACCATGGTTTTTCCCATTTGGGTTTCCACATCAAATTCTCTTGTGTTATGGTGATTGTGATTTTGTGGGTGAATGCCTTATTTGCTGTTTGGTTTGCATTTGTGTTAACCATTTTGTTACTAAAACTGTTATACCGGTTTACTGCTAAACTGTTTAAGTGTTTGAGTTCAGTATTTTTTGGTATACTAATTCACCCCCCTCTTAGTATTCATCAAGGACAAATCTGCTCCAAAATCGCGAAAGGTCCAACAAACCGAGGTGCCAACTTAGAGCCTTTTCCGTAATGGATCAGACTCTTTCGTGGGTGAACTCTCAGAAATACCCTGTCACTAATGGAAAACTACTTGTCCACTCGATGAGCATCCGCATATTTCTTATGTCTATCCTGAGCGGCCAAAAAATTCTCTCTAATGTGAGCCACCTACTCCTCCATATCCTATAACATCTCTGATCCAATACATACTCTATCCTCTAAACGGTCCCAACTCAAGGGCGTACGACATGGTCTACCATATGACGCCTGATAAGGAGACATACCAATAGAGCTATGGTAACCATTATTGTATGCAAACTCAACCAAATAAAGATAATCCTCCCAATGAGATTTCTGATCCATCACATACATCCTCAACATATCCTCCAAAACCTGATTCACCCTCTTTGTCTGTCCATTTGTCTCGGGGTGATAAGCTCAACTAAAGTTCAACTGCATACCTAAATCATTCTGAACAACTATCCAAAATTTTGATGTGAATACTAGATCACGATCTGATATGATCCACCGAGGAATACCATGAAACCTCACAACTCCTTCCAAGAAAACCTAAGCTACTGTCATTGTTGTATACAAAGACCTGATCAGAGAAAAGTGTGCTACTTTGGTCAATCTGTCTATAATGACCATAATAACATCATGACATCGTGAAGACATGGGGAAAACAACTATAAAATCCATAGATATAATATCCCATTTCTATCCTGGAACCAAATGTGACTGTAATAATCTTGCGGGATGCTGATGCTCTGCCTTCACTCACTGACACTCTAGGCAACATGCCACAAAATCTGCAATATCTCTCCTTATGCCAAACCAATGATATATCTATCTCAAATCTGGGTGCATCTTTTTGACACCTCGATGTTCTGAGTAAGGTGCATGATGTGCCTCCGACATGATCAAATCTCGAAGACCGTCTGATGGTGGAACATAAATATGTCCCAAATGCCTAAGAAGTCCATCTGATTCCACTAAGTAACTTGCATATCTTCCCTCAAGAGCTCTACCTACGGCAACCTCTACAATAACCTCCTAATATCATACATCTGAAGGAAGGGCACTAAGAATATGGCTCCTCAAATCCACACTAAGAGACAATGCTGAAATCTCATGCCTCCTACAACTCAAAGCACCGGCTACCACATTCTCCTTACCCTGAATATATGTCACCTCAAAGTTGTACTCACATAAGAACTCCATCCAACACCTCTATCTAGAATTCAAATTCATTTGCATGAAGATATACTGCAAACTATGGTGATCATTGTGCAACTCAAATATATGCCCAAGAAGGAAGTGCCTCCATCTAACCAAAGCATGAACCACTGTTGCCAACTCAAGATCATGGGTGGGATAATTCTTCTCATGATTCTTAAGTTTTCGTGACTCATATGCAATCACATGACCATCCTACATCAATACTGCTCCTAGACCCTCCAAAGAAGCATTTGTACACACCATAAAATTCCCCAAAGGATCTAATACTGCTAAAATAGGTGCACTGGTCAAACACTCCTTAAGGATCTGAAATGTTGTCTCACACTGCTCTGTCCAAACAAACTTCTTCCCTTCTCTTTGAAGAGAAGTGATAGGATGATCTATCCTAGAGAAATTCTAAACAAATCTATGATAATATCCTGCTAAACCCATGAAACTACGCACCTCTCCCACATTATTGGGTGGTGGCCAATCGACAGTTATCTGAATCTTTGAGGGATCAACTATGGTACCCTCTCTAGAAATCACATGACCAAGATACCTCACCTCTATCTAGAAGAAATCACACTTCGCCAAATTGGCGTATAGTTGATTCTCCCTAAGACACTGCAAAACTTGCCTCACATGATCCTCATGCTCCTCAACTGATCTCAAATAAATCAAAATATCATCTAGAAATACTAATACAAATCTATCCAAATACAACCTGAATACACTATTCATCAAGCTCATAAAAACTGATGGTGCATTGGTGAGACCAAAAGGTACCACTGTGAACTCATAATGACCATATCTAGTGTGAAAAGTTGTGCAATGAATGTTTGCCTCCTGAATCCTCAACTGGTGATATCCAAACTTAAGATCAATCTTAGAGAAGATTTTGGCATCCTTAATCTGGTCAAATAAATCATCTATCCAAGGAAAGGGATATCGGTTCTTCACCGTCACCTTATTAAGTTGTCTGTAGTCAATGCATAATCGAAGAGATTCATCCTTCTTCTTCACAAATAACACATGTGCACCCCAAGGGGACACACTGGGATGAATAAATCCCTTCACCAACAACTCCTCCAACCAAACCCTCAACTCATTCAACTCCTGCATGGTCATCTGATAGGGAGCCCTAGAAATAGGCTTAGCTCCTAGCACCAAATCAATCCTGAAATCTATATCTCACTGAGAGGGCATACCTGGAATCTCATTAGGAAAAATATCTGCAAACTCCTGAAGAATGGGATCCTGCTGCAATAAATCCTCTGAGCTAACTCCCTCATCCACATCCTTCACTCTAACCACAAACAACTAGCAACCCTTACATGCACACCTAAAGAGAGATAGGTCTCTGAATACCTACAATCTCCACACTCTTCCCACTATCATCCTTCCACTACACTCTCTTAACTCTACAATCTATCTGTGCTTGGTGAGATCCAAGCCAATCCATACCAAGAACCACATCATAAGATCCCAAAGACATAACACAAAGATCCACAGAATTATGGAAATCTCCTAAGACTAAAGGATAATTGAGCACAAAGGAATCCACTACCACTTTGGATCCCATATCTAACTCTACCTACCACCTATCATCTTGCTTTGTTGTAGCAAGCCCACATCGATCTACTAGAAAAGGAGAAATAAAAGAGTCTGATGCTCTAGAGTCAAATAACACAGAACAAGAAATACCACCTATCACACTTGATGTCTCTACAATGGGGGCCTGATGCTCAGCCTGCTGGTTATCAACCGCCACAAAAACGCGATGAGACCTGCCTCCATCTCCAACTGTAGGCTCAGAAGTAGTTGGCTTCTGCTGCCCTGACATCTGAGAAGTACGCTAAGGACAATGAACGACAACGTGTCCTGGTTGTCCACATGCAAAGCAATCTCTCCTGACAAACACTCTGCTACTTGGTGTTGTACTTGACTGCTGAACATTGCCTCTACTAGAAGCTGGTTGTGAACTCTGCATTGATTGGGAAGGAGTAGGTCTCCTGTCACGCTGATGATTGTGACTCCTATCAACTTGAAATCTAGCACCTCGAGTAAAGCTCTGCCCCTGAGAAAACCTCTTCTTAAATCATTGACCACTATGGAAAGAAGAAGGATGGCTCCTAGCATATCCTGAAGACTGCTATTGTGGTCCTCTCAT
Organism: Cryptomeria japonica; assembly: GCF_030272615.1. Lineage (NCBI taxonomy): Eukaryota > Viridiplantae > Streptophyta > Pinopsida > Cupressales > Cupressaceae > Cryptomeria > Cryptomeria japonica. The sequence goes on from NC_081410.1 coordinate 290,587,690, forward strand.
TGTAGATCCTGTAATAGGTGCACTAACTATCTGTCATCTAGTCGCTCCTCCTAATGCTAATGAAATATTATCCTCTAGTAGTCTCACCTTCTCCACCGTTGCCTCTAAGGTATTAGGTTCATGCATCCGAACCTCTCCACTAATACGATCATTCAAAGCTCTAACAAAGTGTTGAATCAACATTGGCTCATCATCTGCATATCCAGCATACTGTCTAAGCTCAAAAAAATTGAGAGAACTTCTTCTTAAATCGTTGACCACTACGGAAAGAAGAAGGATGGCTCCTAGCATATCCTGAAGACTGCTATTGTGGTCCTCTCATCGTAGATCCTGTAATAGGTGCACTGACTATCTATCCTCCAGTCGCTCCTCCTGATGCTAATGAAATATTATCCTCTACTAGTCTCGCCTTATCCACCGTTGCCTCTAAGGCATTAGGTTCATGCATCTGAACCTCTCCACCAATACGATCATTCAGACCTCTAACAAAGTGTTGAATCAACATCAACTCATCATCTGCATATCCAGCATACTATCTAAGCTCAAAAAATATGTGCTCATACTACTCCACAGTCATCCTCTATTGTCTCAAATCATGGAACTCAGCGGCCTTCCTCTACCTCCAATGATCTGAAACAAATTTGGCATGAAACCGCTCCAAGAATAACTCCCATGATATCATTACTATGTCCAAATGCAACTTTTATTCCTCCATGTGCCACCATCTTGTCACAAAATCATGAAGATGCAAAATCACACATCTCGCCTTGGTGTTACTATTACACTGGTGCATAGAAAAACACCTACCTAAGTCCAATAATCATGTCTCTACCTCCATGCCACTGCCTAAGCCATCAAAGGTAGGAGGATGAGTCCTATTCTGATCTCTAATGTGACTAGCTACAAGCGCCTCCTGATCCACCCCAATTCTCCTCCTAGGAGAATGCGAACTCTCTCTCTCTCTCGATGCTATGAATGACAAGATCCCTCCTGTTGTCTCTCCACCTGTCTCGGTCTTAGGTGACCAAGAAGCTCCTGAAGCATGTTCACCAACTGTGGAATCAGATCATCTCTAGGCTGCTCCTACTCCTATTCCTCATGGTGTGAATCTTCAAAAACCTTGAGTCGAGGGTTCCTACAAGTACCCATGCGACCAGCACGATGAATATCCCTACCCCTAATAGGCATCTTATCTAAGCAAAAGAAAATGAAACTATAAGCTAAACATCTAAGGGAACTATAACAAGGAAAAATAAATAGCAGGGATAAAACCGTTGGGCTACCCCACGCTAAATGCTAAAATGCACAATGGGCTCATTCAAAACCAGAGTACCCAGTGTTGAACATGGGCTTTGATACAAATTTGTAATGCCCACCAAAATACCCTAAATAAACTAAACAATAATAGACAAATGGAGATAAATTTTTTTTTTAATTAACATCTAATAACAACTAATGCAACACATAACATCTCCATCTATTTACATGCGTTCATCAGTTAACCAATATGAACATATATCATTACTCATTTCATGAATTAATGCAAGCGGAAATAACACATCATTAATCTTTCCCTAGGGTACTTTATCATCATTACTTAAATTCATTTCCACAATAGCATACGCACGTGAAATGTATATGTCACCTTCATTAATGCATCATAATCTAATTATCTACTCATGAGATATGCAACCTACAACATTACTTACTTCCCATGATATGCATGATTTTATTTTTACCAATGCATCTATATGAATCATTCATGTTTACTAAATCCATTTAACATCCTATAACATGTTCATTTATTACTCCATGAACATCCCTCTTTCAAGATTATTTAACATTCTAACTAGCCTCTAATCATTCCATGAGATAATACAACTGATCCATAATGCAATTCCATTCTATTCCAACTATAATCCATTTATTTCCATGACTCATAAGATCACCTCTCTACAATAGTACAATACAACTAGGCCTTAATTCCAATTTCCAACTATAATTCATCTACAAATATAAGTAAATTAAATAAATCATGAGCATAGCTCTTTCTACTACAAGATTCCATCTATGATATACAAAAGTATTACATTACATACATTTCATCTTATCCATTACATAAATTTGCTACAAGGTACATCAATAGTACATCATGAAGAAGAATCCACATCCATGCAAGAAGAATCCAAAAGAACATCCCAATGGCTAAAAAGAACCAACCTCCCGACCATGTGGAACCAAAGGAACCACCCCCTATGCTAGGAGATGACACAAGGTCCCAATACATATTCCAAACCTAAGCTGGCACCTATAACCAAGGAGACTAACCACACAAGGACTCTCAAGCAAGAACTTACACAATACAACAAGAATGAACTCCCAGAGGCATAAAACTCATCAAAACATAAATCCATCCAATAAGAATAATCATAAATCATAAAGGGGAAACACATATCGGAGTGGAGTGTCATCACATGCCCTCCTCATAACACAATAACATAATAACACAAGGTAGTAGCCTGATGGACATGTGGAGCCATCTGAACCTATGAGAGACTAAGCGAGATTAGCTTACCATCTTCATGACCTTCTCATGCTTATCTTAAAACATCCTCCCTAGGACTAAGTCATGAGACACAAATCAATTTATCATCTGAATAATTAATCGAACTACCCAACCCATCAATTTTTTAGGTTATCAGTTATTTACAAATCATGGAAAACTCCAATGTGCCCTGGTGGTCTAGACTTCATGCATCCTTACAAGGAACCTCATGCAAGCCTATCTCTTGTGACCCCAATCATCACAAGGAAGCCCACTCCCCCCTAACATGGTCTCAAACATGACAACACAAGAGGCTCTAGAATCATAATTGGATTTGAGAACATACATAAATCTGAAATCATAAATAATCCATGTGCAAACAACAATCTCATCTCATAATCATGAAACATGTGAAAGTTAACATTATGAGAACCAAAAATCAATGAGCCTCTTGGCCAAATAAACATATCAAGGCCATACGAAATGCCATCAAAGCTTAAATGAATCATCACATAATCTCAGCAAGGCCTATCCACTTGTTGGCGTATAATCACAAGAAAATCAATCTCTCTTGGTGCATCAACAAGAGAGGAAGCACAAACAACTCAAATGGAGTAAAATGCATACAAACCTCAAAAATAAATCATATGAAGACATCACCAATCATAAATAAACATTAGACAACATCATAAATGCCCTTAAAAGTCCTTTGGTATGGCCCCAAATCTAACTGACATCAAATAGACTTCAAACTGGACAAAACCTTAAAAATACACATAATGGCGCATACGACTGATAGTTTAGCGCATAGAAAAATAAGTGTAAATTTCGGCAAAAAACTGCTTAAGTGCGGTATCAAAACTGCTCGAAATATAATCAGACAAATATGACGTATTTATACTTATTGGAATCGGCACAAAATTATCTATAATAATATGTGAATGAAATAAAATAATAAAATTCATCCAAGGAACTCCAATTGAAAACATAATGCAGGCTTTTGGAGGAAGAACATCTCTAGCACTGTCAAAACTGAGGCAATACTCCAGAACCTTGAATCTAAAACATAGCAAGCATAATATATGACTCAAATACATTTAAAAAGACATTCCACATAACAAATAACATCCATACACAAGGGGATGAGTGAAATAAAAAGGGTAAAAGGTCCCGTGAGTCTCCTCTATGGCAAAGCCAGATTGGGAGCTCACAAAGAATCTCCTCTTTCCAAGATTCACAATCTCCATAAGAACTCATCTACCAGGTTAAAATCTCCTTAATATACAATATAAATCTTATTAAAATAATTCATACAAGACATATACAAAATCTGCAAGATATTCCTCATGTTGAACATTCACAGCAATGCACAGGAAGCATTATATCCAAAATTATAAACCAAGCAAAGAATCTAGAATCACATGGCTACCCATTCAAAATCTAGGAAGACTAAAGATAATGCATAAAACAAATCTTTTTTTTTAACCAAATCAAACACGAAGCATAATGAAAGCAAAACAAGAAACCAATGGAGAGGCCTCCAACCTGCAACCTATGTGATGGTTTGTAGTTGAAGAAGAGCTCCCACAAGCCAAACCAAAATCCAATCAAACTCCAACCAAAACCAAGAGTGAAGAAATCCAAAGGAAGAAAACTTGCTGAGAAATTTCCAGAGAATAGCCAATCCAACTGAAAAACCTCACGGGAATGAAAATAAAAAGCAACAATAATCCAAAAACCCTAGCCTCAATTTCGGCCAATCAAAATATTCCATTTTGGAGTATATTTTACCAACCCACCATATAATATAATTTATTCACCCATTTTGAATTTAACCAATGAGAGTGAAGGGTAGGTAAAGTAAATAAAATATACTTATTCAACTAAGTGGGATTGTTTTTATTTTTCTTTATTTAATTTATTGTGATCATACACCCCACTTAGAAGTAAAAAGTCAAACTATTAAATAAATATAAGTTGAAAATAAATTTAATCCAAAAGGGAATTAAAATCAAATAAACCAAAAGCTAATAAAATAAATTAAAGAACCAAATAGATAAAAGATATCAAATAAATGTTAAACCGTAGAAAGTCAAATACCATTAAAGATTAAATCACAAATATTAAATAAATATTAAACAACAATAAAGCTTATCAAATATTAAAATAATCATAAAATCAATAAATGTTAATTATCAAATAAATATAAATATCAAATAATTAAATATTCAAAACTTATAAATTAAATACATTAAAATAAACATTTCCAAATAGAAAATTACGCATCAAGAGCCACATAATTACTCTAACATCATCAAGTAAATCAACCGGCATAAACTGGACTCAAAATACCAAAGGACCAAGCTTACTAACTGACATGGTGAATTATGCTAAGACATTGACTACTTATGGTGAACAACTTAGACCTAGATTATGTGAAGGGAAACTCATGCCATCTTCAAACCACATAAGCCATTGGAACTAAAGACACGCTCAGACCTGTGAAGCCAGGTGGAATCGATGTCTGGTACCTGCAAAATCCTACAACCACAAAATGATAATACAACATATACATATACATATACATATATAGAACAAGCAAGTGATAGAGAATCACGACGACACATCCCGCTCGCAATGAGTGATGTGGAATCATCTCTGTCACGAAGATAGTCAAACAATAGTCAAACACATCTCATAAACATCTCATCATATGTAAACATAAAGTAGGGTTAGCGTAATCATAATCATCATCAAAACCATGATAAATCTAATCTATCAATAATCCATCACATAGTGATCATATAAAATCCATCGAGTACATATATCATCAAATCAAATGATCAATCATGATAGTACCAACATCCATACAGATAATCAAAATATCATATGTCCAATATTGTCTAACATCAATCATTAGTCACTGAAGCACATGAGTAATCATCATCCAAATCATCAAAATATAGTCTAGATAAGTCTATCAAGCATAATATAAAAGTCAACTCTAGTCAAAATAAGTCAAATCAAGGGTGGACACTACAATGGATATATGATGTAGTATTTACATGATGTTATGCAAATGTGAATATGTATGGTTATGCTTATAAGTGTTATGTGATGTATGTGCAATGCAATGTTTTCTATGTTTATGATATTTTTATAATTTTCTCATGCATGTTAATATGAGATGGATGCAATTCAATGCAATGATGATAGTTTATATGATCTGAGATAAAATGGGTGCCAATTAATGTGATGCTAAAAATGTGGTAAATAAAAAGGCATACACATATAATGAGACAATAAAACATTAATGAAAAGCTTAATTGAAAACTAGATAAAAAATGCAAACCATAAGCTTTCCTTGAAATGTCTCATTTTCCTCTATTCTTGAGGACCTTGAAGGTGTTGAATTGATTGGTTCTCAATGGAGCAATGACCTCCAAAGTGGCAACTCAAGAGTTGAGTAGCTACTTGATCATGATTGATTATGCAAATGATATAAAATGCAATGCTATGATTAATCCAAAATGCTAATTACTAGATGATTGAAATGAAAATTGCCTATATTAATGATGCTAAATCTATGAATGAAAGGGATCCTTATTGCTCCAAAATGGGGGATATTTATAGGAATTCCAAGGCCAAAGCTGAGGTGGCAGGAATCAACGGTCTAAATCTGATATGAAGATATCAAGGGCCAAGATTGAGGAAGTTGAAGAAGAGGTTGGAGGAAGAGATACTTGTCATCTCTATGGTGACAAGTATAAAGGAGCCTTGCTCATGAGAGGGAAAGTGTCCAAGGGAGGAGACATGTGGCAAAAGTGCCATGTGTCTCAAGGGGAGAATATCCACACCACAGGAGGTTAGGATAAGGAGGTTAGAATGTGCAAGATAGGATAGGGCTAGTTAAACCCAGGATTAGATGGAATGGGTTAGGTTAGGTGGTTAAAAGTTAGGAGCCATGTGCTCATTTGAATTTAGAAATTCAAATAATTGGAAAATGATAATTAATCTCAACAAACTTGAGTTTGTTAATCTTAATTAGGGATTAGAAGAATTGATTTATATGGGGGGACATTAATTAATTTAGAATTAATTAATCAAAGGGGGATATGAAATGAACTATATAAATATATCATGTAGGTTTATTTACTAGTAGATGAATAGAAAAATTAATCAAATTTCTTGTGAATTCAATTAATTGGGAAGGGGAATTAATCAAATAATTGTGTTTTTAATTAACTATCTTCGGACCATTTTCTGGTGTATACACTATTTATTTAATTATTTTATCCTAAGTTTTCTATTAATTAAATAAATCTTTATCTATTTGATTAATTCATTTATCCTCTTCTAAGCCTTTCCTCATTTAAACAAATACTTATTTATTTAATTGATCCCACTTTTTCTATTAATTAAATAAATCTTTATTTATTTAATTAATTCATTAGCCTTTTCTACCCATGACACATGTCATTCATCTCTTAATTCTTCTCTTACCTACCCCCTTTATCATTTAATTATTTCCTCTACCTACCCTTTAATCCTAGCTGACCATTTATCCTCTTCATCTTTTAATCTTATCCCTTTATTTCTTATAGTGTTCTCTATATAAGAGGATGCCCTCTTCCTTTTAAACCCTAATCAATGTGTCTAATCAATCTAGCTAGTTAATCAATGCATCTAATCAATCTTATGCAATCAAGCCTTCTTTTTATCAACCACAATTTGTTCTTTGTTGAGCTCTTGTGCACACAAATTTGAGAGCAAATATAATAAACAAGATCAATGGAGATAGGAGACAATGGAGATTGAAACCCTACTTGACATGTGAATGGTAATATTGTTTTATTTTATTGATTTACATGATCTTATATATCTCTATTGGTATTGATGAATGTTTCATTGTAGGTCTCATATTGTTTATGGTTAGATCTTTATGGTTTTACAATAGTTTATCATCATCATTTTTCATTGTATACACAAAGGATTCCTATTTTAGTGTGGTGTATTGAGTAGAGACTTGTGTTGTAGAGCAGACATATGTGCTTAACTAGAACTATCATCAAGCATTAGCAGATGTTGTTATTGCAGTTAATTTGATTTTGGATTGTTGTCCAAATATTTTTTAAGACAGTGAGACTTCCTTGTAAGGTAGTGAACCTTCCTTGAGGGTTGTATCCTCCTTGGTTATTGTATCTTGATTTGTAAGCTCTAGGTAGTGTGCCTGAATGTTGGTGCATTCCCCATTATAATATTTTCACATACTACTATATAGTATCATCTTATTTTGGGTAGGTTCCCACCATGGTTTTTCCCCTAACCGGGTTTTCCATGTCAAAATCTTGATGTTGTATGTTGTGATATTTATCTGCTTATCTTTATTGCTTGCTGCAACTTATCAGATTTTTATTTATGGTTGAGTTTGTAGATCTGATAGAAAATTGATTCAACCCCCCTCTCAGTTTTCTCTCATTGTTGTTGTCAATAATTTGTATCAAAGCTAGATCGTCCAAAAGAAGCTCAACCACTTGAGGAGATCTGGGATGGAAACTGGAAGTGGAAGTGGTATCTTTAAGAAGGAGAGTCTGAGATTTGATGAAAGTAACTACGCTATATGAAAGAACTGGATAGAAGTGCACTTGAGATGTCTTGGAGAAGATTATTGGAAGATCACTAAGAAGGCCTATTATGTTTCTCAGAATGGACTGGTTACTCCTGATGAGAACTAGATGCATTGAGTTGCATCAATTTGGTGGACTTCACAGTCTTATCTCTTTGTGTGGATTGGTGAGTTGGTGTTGCTACTCTACAGGAGTAGTCAGTGTGTTTATGGGGGAGAGTGAGTTTGGTTTTCTATTTTGAGATCTTTAGCATTGTTGTCAAAGGAGAAGAGAAGCATGTGAAAAAAAAAATTAACTGCTTGATCTTAGGGGTAGTTTGTTGGAGATTTTTTTCCTTCTTTTCATTGATTGTTTTTCACATTCATATGTTGCCATCAATGCCAAATGGGGAGATTGTTGAACATTGTTGCTGCTAGGATATGTTGTTGTCATTGATGTCAACATATTCCTGCTCTGATGATTACAGATTGGTCTATTGGGATCTTGGTTCAATGTGTGGAGTATTTCTAGTATCATTATATTCTTCTATTATGGTTTTGGTGATCTGGGAAACTTAATTGATCATATCATATGATCCAGTTTTTAGTTTATTTTTCTGATCAGTGCCTTGCAAAGTTTAGTATTTCCTCTAGTATATTCTAGTGTGATCAGATCTTGTACTGAGTTTTTGGGAGATTGTTTGGGATGGTCTTGTGTATCTTCATTTCTGATGGTTCGTGATTTTGTGCTCTGCAAGTCATCTTTTCTTCATGACAGTTGTTGTTTGAGTATTCTTGAGGTTCAGATGTTGATCGATGAAGATTTGATAAGTGGTGTTGGTACAACTATTACTGATGATTCTAATGTGCTTGTTGGTGTATCCTAATTATGTCCTATTTGTTTTTATAATTCACATTGATCATTGTGCGAGTTCTTGGTGATTTTGTTGAACTGATGATGTTCTTCGTGTTATGCGATTTTTCTGGTGGTGTAGCATATTGCAGTTGATCTTGGCGTGATTACCCATGGTGATGAGAATTTTGATATTTTAATTAGGACCATGTTATGTCATGTATATCATTATATTGGTCTAGTGGTTGATCTTTGTATCATGTAATGTAATTTAATAATTGTGAGTTGAGGGTTTAGCCAACCTTGTTGTCAAGGTTGATGATTTGTATAAATAGATGGTATTGTCATGTAATTTAGGTATCAAGGTAGTGTTTTCATTATCAGAGAGTGATGTATATGCAAACAAAGGATTCATCTTTCAGTGTGGTGTATTGATCAGGGACTGGTGTTGTAGAGAAGACATATGTGCTTAACTAGAACTATCATCAGAGATTAGCAGATGTTGTCATTGTAGTTCATTTGATTCAGGATTATTTTCTGAACATTTTGTAAGCCAGTGAGACTTCTTTGTAAGGTATTGAACCTTCCTTGAGGATTGTAGCCTTCCAGGTTATTGTATCTTGAGTTGTAATCTCTAGGCAATATGCTTGAATGTTGGTGCATTCCTCATTGTAATATTTTCATATACTACTACAGAGTATCATCTTATTCTGGGTAGGTTCCTACCATGGTTTTTCCTCTAACTGAGTTTTCCACGTCAAAATCTTGGTGTTGTGTGTTGTGTTATTTATCTTCTTATCTTTATTGCTTGATGCAGCTTATCAGATTTGTATTTGTGGTTCATTTTGTAGATCCGGTAGAAAATTTCACCCCCCCTCTCAGTTTTCTCTCATTGTTGTTGCCAACAGGACTGACCATTATGTGCATATCCTCTCCCCTTGCCTTTGCAGATCTAGAGTACATGTGAAATGCATAACAACGCCCTAATTTTCTATCTTAGGAGAGGCTTCCTTGGGGATTTCATCACCCCTTGGCTTGACCTTAGTTGATATTTCATTCAAGAGCTATATAAAAAGGGAGAGTCAAATTTGTAGCCCATCTCATGATCATATTATAACACATGTCAATTGGGTTGACACAGTGACTTAAATGTCTCAACCACCAAATGAATACGTGCTAGTTTTCAAAAATATTGACTAACAATCCTTCTTATTAGAGGTCAAACCTATTCTTGATAGTTTAGGTAGTACAAATTGTACCCCATAGATACTCTCCATGTACTTCCCATAGTAAAAAAAAACTCCTTAGTTCATAAGGTCTTTGAATCATCAAGGTATCAGGAAAGGTAAGCCGATGTTTGTTGAGTGTATTCTACTGGGCCCTTGCCACCAAACCTCTAACTATATGTTGTGGATAGGTATTTTCTTGCAATGAGAGCTCTATCAAGTAGTATCCCTTATTTCCTTGAGTAGGATAAGTGTTTTCTTATGTGTTTGTTAAATTTGATGTGTTATACTAGTAGGGTCGGTTAAATTTATGGGCTACTTTGGGCCCCTCTTGTGAACTCTAGATCATGGAGTTATTTTGTTCCAAGTCAAACAACCTCTTTGTCTTCTAATGCTTGTCAAATGACTTCTTTCTTTAGAAATAACTTGACCTAAAGTTCGGACTTAGTTCAAACTAGTAGAATTGCACCTTTCATTTCCTCACATTTGCCTTGCATATTTAAATCAATCACATTTTCCTTTTATCTAAGATCAATTTTCTTTTGTATGGTGTTGAAAATTAGGGCTTCAACACCTTAATTGATATAACCACTAAATTTTATGGGATCACAAAATATTAATGGAAAAGGGAATTGAACTTGATTCATCCAATCCTAAGAGGATTGAATACAGATTAAATTAATGCATCCCTCCCTTGTTAGAGTTGAAAACTGAAGTTTAATTAGGGTTTAATTGTAATGCTAGATCAAGGACAAACAATAAGAAACTTAAAAAAAAACAAAAAAAACAACAACAACAGAATGCCCTAGATATTATGCAGAGTTGTAAACCTAGATCTAAGGAGGGAAAATCGATGAGAACCTATGATGAAAGATTTGGGCTAAATTTATTAGGGCTGAGGGGAGTGGGTCACCTTGGTCCTCTAGATATTTGGGGTAAACAAACTAGATGTTTTCTAGATTAGGATGATAAAAAAAATCCACTATCGGAAGGTCACCAAAAATTATTGGGACCAAGGGGAGTCGATCGTCCCGGTCCTCTGCTTTTCACGCCTTCAAAATATAAGTTTGATTATCATCATCTACACTACCAACTTTCTTTCTCATAGTTCCTGAGATAATTTCTTGTACACAAAAAGAAAGAAATAGGTTTTCTTCATGGGGGTTTTCCTTAGGTCAAACCCCAGTTTAGGAATTAACCTTAAATTGAATTGATAATTGAAATGAAACTAAATTGAAATAGAATGCTTTCCTTTTGAGGGAAGGCTAAATCTGATTTGAAAATTCTTAAACTTGATGCCTTGATGAAGTTTCTTGAATCCTCATGCAAAGGTTTAGGATGTAATGTAGAATATCTTCATAGAAGGTTGATCATGGATGCTTGAACTTGAATGATTGATTTTGACTTTGCCTTCTCCTTCAATGTTTGATTAATATTTGGATGCTTGCACATATAGACTTGAGTTCACTAGAGTGCAATTGACATCTCACTTATGATTTTATCTCCTTTATAGTTCTAGTTTGTAGTTACCAAATGGTGGGGTATGCTTCCTTTATACCTAACCATGCATCAAATGCTTAAATTTTTAGAGAAATATGATAGAAAGACAAATTTCTTGCCCATGAGAGATGACCATGTGAGGACCAAGGCACCTAGGGCATCCTGGTCTTGTCAATCAGGACTCAAAATGGGATAGAGACTAGGTAAGGAGTTAAAAATGAAGATTCCAAGATGGTATGAGTAGCGTCAAGGAAGTCATTAAGCATTAGAGGCTGAAATGCCTAGGTTAGGACTAGGTCAGGATAAAATTGTATAAGGATAGAATTTTATGATGCTACATTTAGCACCCACTTTAGGAGTATGAACCTATTTACATACTCATGATAAAGTATAAAGTCACATTGAAAAACTTCTACCAAGATACCAAAGAAACAAGACACACCAAGCACCTAGGGACTTAGGATCTTATCAATCTAATATGAAGACAAAAGGATAAATGTATAAAGAGGATAGAAAGAGAATGTTTGTACTTAGCCTAGTAAGTGTAATGGGTGGAAAATTAAGGTTTTCATCGTAGAAGGGTAGAAAACACTAATTTTACAATTACATTCAAAAGGGGCGAATCCAATAGATTTAGTCACAACTCAATAATGATAAGGACTGAATATTGATTGTATTTAAGGGAGTGTGAATTTATTTTCCCTCTTTTGTGAGTTGAAATGCTAAAATTAGGGAAAAGTGCTTTAAAATGAAGGTAAAAATGCGGAAATAGTGAGCTATAGTCATCAAATTGAGGCACTCACCTAGATCTATTTAGTATATGCAGATTCAGACCAGATCCTTGAAAAAGATCCAAAAATTTCAGGACTAGAGGGCCTGTTGCTCTGGTCCTCCTAACTTTTTGCACACCAAAGAGGGTTGATTCGTCTATACAAATTATGTTTAATCTAAATATCACAGTTTTGTGCCTATATTATACACATAAAAAGAAAGGGAAATAGGTTGGGAATAGGGGCTTTCCTCTATGTGAAGCTTTGTTTGTCTCTAGATGAGATTAGGGTTTCATGAAGTCTTTAACAAAATATGATGCAAATCTCAACTTCAATGCTAGAATCTTGACTTTGTTGCTTCTCCAAGGCTTAAAGGAAGACTAATAACTTGCTCAATTTCTTGAAGGCTTTATCTCATGTGTGTATAATATATTCTTGTGTTCTTGTGGATGTCAAAATGAGAGGGGAAATCTTCCTTTTATACTTGCCCATCAGAAAACTTGCAAATGATTTGACATAGAGTTAGGAATATCACTCAAATTTGAAATAGGGCAAAGGTTTTTAAAGAGGCCCTAATTGAGGAGGACCAGAGCATGGTTCTATGGTCCATCCCAAATTTAGGTCTAGGACAAGGTGGCATAATGATGTGCAGGGTCAAAATAAAGACAGTCTTGCATGGTGTGAGCAAAATCAAGTCCCAATCAGCCCTAGGCACGCAAACACTAAGGTAGGGACCCAATGTAGCCAAAATTGTACAAGGGAGCAATTTTAGGATGCTACATTTAGACTCCACTTTAGCAGGAGTATGATGTCATTCATACTCTTGGCAAAGTATAAGGGTTCACATTGAAAAGCTTTCACCAAGTCACCAAGAAGGTAAGATACACCAAGGCCCAATGGACTTTAGGATCTTACAATTTTGGTGATAAGATAAAAGGGATATCGTGAGAGAAAGAATGAGATAACCATGACTACAAACTAGTAAGGTTCTCTTAATATGAGTCATGAAAAGTAAAATACCAAAATTACAAAGCAAAAGACAAGGTTCGCTAAGTGACTTAAGTATCAAGATATTCCCCCATGTGAAAGTAATTGTGTATGCCTCATCAAGAGAAATTCTTTAAGGTAGGATACATCCAAAAAGACAACAAAATTATCACAAAAATATGCCCCTAAGAAAGGGAAAATCAAATGATAATGATCACAACATATGAAACACGAGGTGGTTTTGCTTAACTCTAGGGTTAGTATGCTTTTTATGATAAATAATGTATATCATGTATATATATATGCATATAATTGTCCTCATCCTCCAAAGAAATCAAAACTACCATTGAAGAAGGGAACATGTGTCATTTGAGTCAACATGGGAGAGACCAAAAGAGATCTCAACATTTTGCATTGTCCTTAAATAGACAACACTAAGGACAACAAATAGAAGAATTGAGAGACAAATAGAATAAGATCACAAACAAGAAAGAGAGAAGAGAAATAAAGAATCTATGAAATGAATGAATCTAATAATGCAAACCATCTACCTCCCCATCTTGTTCATCACTATTTAGGTAACGTGGATGACATGTAAGAGGAGCAACATCGAACACAGTAGATGGATCTATCACAAGTTCCAAACAAGAACCATGCTCTAATGATGAGTCACTTTGTATGTTACTTGGAGCTAGGATTGATGCTTTTGAATTTTTTTTAGATAAATAATTATCAACATCAACATATTCATAATCATCATCTGAAATATTAGCATCAACATTCTCATCATGAACAACATTATCATCTATTTCATCAAGATTAATTAAATGAGAAGCTCTAATAGGAATAGAACTTAAACCATCATTTGTTTTAATCATTTTGTGTCTTGGATATTTAGGCTAAGCATCTTGGTTATGTCAACAGTGGGTGTCTTAAGAGAATAAATGGTTTGAGAAGCAAGTTCACAAGCTCTAGCATGACATCTCTATCAACATTCTCTTGCACAACGGTTTCGTTTAGTTTTAGCCAAAGGTTGTGAAGATTTAGATTCATTAGGTATAGGATTATTTTCTTCTTTTAAGGAAGGATACATAGGAGAAGGTCTTTTAGGTTGGACAATAGGATATGTTGGGAACTTCCCTTTATAATATTTAAGAGGTAGAATGAAACCATTTAAAGGAGGAATGGGTGTAGGAAGGAAACCATGTATATTATGAGGAGGAGGAATAGGTCTATCCTTACGAAGAATAATATGTTTATCCTTAGGAGGAACAATAGGTTCATGCTTAGGAGGACTAATGGATTTAGTATTAGAAGGAAGAGGGAGAGTGTCCTTATGAGAAGGAATATGGTCCTTTGTAGGAGGAAGAATAAGTGCTAGATTTCTAGGTTCACTCAAAGATAAGATCATCTCATTCTTCCATTTTTTATAAGATTGAAAAAGAGTATCACTTTTAGGTTTAAGATATTGGAATTGTTTGGACCAAAAATAATCAAGACAAACATCTCTTTGCCTAACTATGGGTTGGTACATGCTATTATTAACAAGAGAGGATTTCAAGAATTTATGAACAGTAGAAGGGATTGCCTTCATGGAAGAGAGCCAAGGATGTCCCAACTTCACATGAAATTGTTTAGATATAGGAATTATAGAAAAGTTAACATCTAAAGCTTTAGTACCAACCTGAATAGGAAGAGAAATAGAACCAATGGCAAGACAAGAGAAACCATCAAAGATTTTAATCACCACATACAATTTCTCATATGTCACTAGATGCAATTGTAAGGTATAAATAAATTCTTCAATTATCACATTAACCTTACAAGTCGGATCAATGAGCACCCCTGGAGAGGGTATACCTTTGATTCTTGCAGTGATGTATAATGGACCATCGGGTGCTTCAATAATCTTACTAGGATCAAATGTGATGCATAATTCCTTAGGAGGTATATTTTTATCAATAAGGTTCACCACATTATTAGACTCAAGACCAAGATCATTGGGAGAGAAGGAAAGATGATCAATTTTAATCACATTATTGGAACGAGAAGGTAAAGGATCAATGAAAATTTAAACATTTTGATTAGGAGGTGCTACAAATTTATTTCCTTTATCATTCACACAAGCCATGTATATGACATTGCTATCAATCAAGTCTTGAATCTTACTCCTTTAGGAATAACACTTTTTAGTGTCATGACCAGGTTGATGATGATTGTTGGCCTCCTTTAATGGTTCAATAACCAAGCCCTTAAAGATATAAATCAAAGATTACACATATATACTAAGTAGCTATCAGACTCATTATGAAAGTTCATTTAACTTATCAATCCAAGGACATGAACTTGAAATGGGTCAGCACTATATGTGCACTAAGACTTTGTTATGGCCATCATAACTTAAGAAAAGAACAATACTGGAATTGAAATGATGTAAATAACTAATGAAGGAAATTGAACTTAGATTAATAAATAATCTAAACATGCAAATCTTAAAATAACACAAACTATAGGAATGAAATTCCAAACAAACAGACAAGAAACTACTATACTCACTTTGGTTGCAAGAACAAACACATAACAGAGTTCAGTGTCTGCAAGAACAGTCAATTGTTGAATGGTACTAACTACTGAATGAAGAATAAATACTAAGCTAACTGAACAGAGTTCTCACCAAGTGGGCCCCCTTGAGTGATATTTTGAAGATTAACACAAGTTCTAAAAACTCAGAATATCATTTTATTCATCAAAATAGAAGTACACAAGATATGACAACATGCTCTTAAATTGCATTTCAAAGTTGAAAGTAAACTTACAACATCAGAATTCCCCTATCTACAAGAGATCACCTGAACATTATTTATAGAAAGAAAACTAATCCTAACTAACTGGGCGACCAACTCCACAACATTAGGAGGGTGCCATTTATTGAAAGCATGAAAAGAGGAAAGGAAATCTCATTCATGCTCTTAGCCAAGTCAGATAGGACTTCTTCAATGGATATATAGCACAATGTACCCCTAAATAGACTCAACTGATTGTACATGATTAGTTAAAAAGTGTATTGAAGGAGATTTTTTCCCCTCCAAGATGATAAATCTTAGCAGGCAAATCTATCCGAACAGGCGCTAAGATGAGCCAAGGGATAACAACTAACTATGCTAACTAAAATGCAGAATTATAACAAAGAAATGATAAATATATAAAAATTGAATTCACAGAACAATGTACTATCAAAAGAAAGTTATATCTTCTGAATGGGGAGCTTTTGGGTTAAGGATGCCAGTGTAGGGCATAGACACCAGTGCAATGCGTTGTAGTCCATACGGCCCATGGACAGAGAAAGTACATAAAGAAGTTGTTAGATAGTTCAGATAATCGGAAGACAACTGAGAGGGGGGGTGAATCAGTTGTCATAGATTACCTAAAGCATTAGTAATTTAAAACAACAATATCGAAACCCAAAATAATAATACAGGAATAGTAGTTAATCCAATTAAGCATAAACAATAATCACAGAATAAAATCCATCCACACAACACTAAGATTTGTACGTGAAAAACCCGGTAAAGGGAAAAACCATGGTGGGAAGCCTACCCATAGTCAAATAATACTTTTGCAGTAAGTATGTGAATTTACAATGAAGGGGAATTCCCTTGTAGGAAGGCCAACAACCTAGAGCACACTGCTCATCACAAAAGGAGCCTCACTAACTACATACAAATCCAGACCATAATCCAAAGAAGTGTTTAACTACAAAAGATAGCATCTCCTATGCCTAAGTATAGTTCCGGTTAAGCTCAATACTATAGGACTAAATCCTCTTCCATATGTTTGTATTATGGATGTGTTGCATTGGTTTTGTTATTGATGTCAACACTTATCAGCACTTATCTTTCTGGAGATATTTGGTTATGTTGCACTGGCACATTATGTTCATCGGCATGTTCAGTGACATATGCACAATCACTGGTATTTGGTTCACTGGCAGGTTTTATTGTTCACCAGCACTGAGGATGATCTGTTATCATTTGGAGGTTACTTGGTTATGTCGAAGACATGATTTGGACACTTGGTTTTGGTGATTTGGTTATTGGTCTAATCGAGTTGGCATATTTGTTGTTACCGGCAAATTGGTCTAGGTTATGGACCGACATGCGTTATCTATTCCAGATCAGCACAACACGCTATGAAGATGATTTATTGATTAGTTATTATTGTAAATGCATTGAGCCGACATGATGCATCACATATTGATTCATTTTTAATTAATTTAATTTGTAATATTCTTAGTGAGCTGACCTACACATTTGGTCTTAGGTTTTGGTATATATGTAGGATCTCAATTGTGAGATTAACATGGTATGGTATGTAATAAGGTATTGTAAGGTTATATGTGAATATAAGTAGAGCTACTCATGTAGACATCATTTGAAGATTCAAGGAAGGTTTGAAGAAGACAATCAGAGCTTAACCGGTACTGAATCCAGCATATGAAGATGCTATTTTGAGCAGTACATTATCTAGGATTTAACCATCCTATTGTAGTTAGTGTGACTCTCATTTTATGATTGAGCAGTGAGCTCTAGGAAATTGGCCTTTCTGCATGTGCAGACCCCATTTGTACACACATACTATTTGCAGTAGTATCATCTGATTGTGGGTAAGGTTTCCCACCGGGGTTTTTCCCCTTACAGGGTTTCCATGTACAAATATTTGTGTTATGTGTTGTGGATGTTATTTCTCTTTTTGTTTCATGCATTAAGTTTCATCGGTATTGTTATTAATTGTTAAACTATCAATCAACATTAAGTTGGTTTATCGGTATTATGCATCAAGTTTTATTAAGTTATATTTGGGTTGAAATTAACAGACAATTAATTCACCCCCACCCCCCTCTCACTTGCCTCCAGGTCTTAACAATTGGTATCAGAGCTAAGTCCTTTTTTTGCAGAAGTTTAACAGTTTGAGGAGATTCTATGGTAACTAACTATTTCAAGAAGGATAGTCTGAAACTTGATGGAACTAACTATGGTATATGGAAGATCAGAATGGAGACACATTTGAATTGCATTGGAAGAGACATATGGGATGTTACAAATAATGGCTATGTTGGTCCTACATAGAATCAACCTAATCCAACAAACTTGGCTAAAGATCAAGAGAATGAATACAAAACAAGAAAAGCACTTTTGAGTGCATTGTCAGATCAACAAATCATGGGATTATCAGATCGATCTACTGCTAAAGCTATTTGGGAAAAATTGGAGACTTTGAATGAAGGTGATACCACTATCAAAATTTCAAAACTGGAATGCTTCCGGGTCAGGTATGAAAATCTGAAAATGGAAGAAGATGAACGAATTTCTATTTTTATGGAAAGAGTTAATGAAATTATTTTGGGTATACAATGTTGTGGAGGATCCTTAAGTGAAGATGAGATTGTTTCTAAAGTTTTAACAGAATTGCCACCACCATACAAAATGAAAGTAACTGTTATTAATGAATTAAGAACAATGCCTAATACATCAGTATCTAGAGATACTTTGGTTGGAAAACTTTCAGCTTTTGAACTTGAGGAATTTGGTCCTGTTGCTACAATTAAGACAGATTTAGCCTTCAAAGCATCATCATCATCTAAGAAATCTAATTGGAAAGAACTTTATGCAAAAGAACTTGAAGACATCAGAAGAGAAAATGAAAAATTTGAAGATCTTGAAGCACTATTTGCAAGAAAAATTCCTAAAGGTCCAGTTGGAAGTAAGTATGAAGGTAAAGCACCATTTAAATTTTTTAACTGTAATAAAATTATTCATATTGCATCTAGATGTCTAGATAGACATGCAAGATTGAGAGAAAAAGCTAAAAGAACATATAAGCCTAACCCTGAATATCAGAGATACAGATTTAAGAAGAATAAAGACAAATCATGTTATTATGCTGATGAAGGAGTTACTGATGATTCTAATGAGGAACCGACAAACAATGGATGGGCTTTTGTTGCATTAACAAAAGATCAACTGACACCTACTATACAATCGGTAGAGCAGGCCCTCATAGCTAAAATTGAAGAAAAGGGTGAATGGATCATTGATTCCATATGTTCACATCATATGACTACTGATATAAGTAAATTCTTAACTTTTCAGGAATACAATGCAGATCTAGTAAGATATGGGGATGATAAAGCTTATTTGATCAAAGGAAAAGGCACTATATCTTTTGATGGTAAGCACAATACTAACAATGTTTATTATGTTGAAGGTTTGAAGCATAATCTTTTGAGTGTTGGTCAATTAGTTGAAAAAGGATTTCAGTTACAATTTAAGAATGGTAAATGCAAAATCATGAATAGAACTGGTTTGGAAATTGCAACCAGTAATCAGACTAGTGGTAATATCTTTCATTTGAATAACAATGAGAAAACATGCTTAATTACACACATTGATGAAAGTTGGTTATGGCATAAGAAACTTTGTCACGTGAATTTTGATTGCATTGTAAAGATCAGTACAACTAAGGAAGTAAGAGATTTACCTAAGATTGTAAAACCTCACAATCTGGTATGTAAGGAATGTCAACTTGGAAAGCAAGTTAGAACAACTTTTAAGTGTATTCCACATAAATCCAATAATGTTCTTGATTTAATTCATATTGATTTATGTGGTTCGGCAAGAAATAGAAGTCTACAAGGAGATAGATATTTTATGCTAATCATTGATGATTATTCTAGAATGTGTTGGGTTACTTTTCTCAGGGAGAAATCATAAGCTTTTGGGAAATTCAAACTATTCAAGGCAATGGTAGAGAATGAAACCGGTAAGAAAATCAAATGTTTAAGATTAGATCAAGGAGGTGAATTCACATCTAAGAAATTTAATACATTCTGTGAAGTAAATGGAATCTGAAGACAACTACCAGCACCTCGTACACCCCAATAGAATGGAGTTATGGAAAGGAAGAACATAACTATTCTGGATGTAGCTAGAAGCATGATATCAAAAGAAAACCTACCTCATGTGTATTGGAGAGAAGCAGTAAATACAATGGTTTACACATTCAACAGAGTTGACATCAAAGTTAAAACCGGTAAGATACCTCATGAACTATGGTTTGGTAATACTTATACTCTTAAATATTTCAGAATATTTGGAAGTAAATGTTACATTAGGAGAGATGACTATATTAGTAAATTTGATCCTAGAAGTGATGAAGGAATATTTCTTGGTTATTCATCTAAGAGTAAGGCATATAGATGTTTTAATAAAAGATTGTAGAAAATCATTGAGAGTGAAAATGTGAAGATTGATCAACACTTTAGAAGAGATTCAAGGTCTATGGACTCTGAACTGGCAATTGAGATAAACACAAATGAACCTATACATAATGCACCGGTACAAAATGTTGATCCAGTCACACCGACATCATCAGAGAAATCCATAGTGACTGAAGAACAACAACAAATGAATACACCCAGGTATGTAGGATTGAATCACTCTGAAAGTCAGATAATTGGGAATAAGTATCAAGGAGTTATGACAAGAGGAAGACTAGAAAATGAAGAGGTATATTTAATTTTTCAAATTGAACCAGCATCAGTTAATGAGGCATGTGAAGATTGTGTAGGGGAAAAAGCGAGACTAGGCTAACATGTCCTAATCCTACCTTTTGACACACATTGTGGAATATGAAAGAGCCTAGAGGTATCACACAATTGGCTACTTCTTTTTGTGAAAGAGAGAGCCACGGGCTACCTATTAGGGTTTCTATTCCTTTGTTGTAATTGAAAGATAAAATGATGCAAGTTCAATTCCTAACCTCAGAGTGCAAGTATGAACTAATAACAAGATAGCAGAATTAAGGTTAAACAATGGAAAGCTGTAAACACAAAGACAAGACAAGAATGAAAATGCATACCCGGAGTTAAAATCTGAGTGAAAATATTCAGGACGGGAGTGCAAGTGCCACTGTCCTGATACTGCCCCTGAAACTGCTCCTGAAACTGCTGTTCTGCAACCTGAAAAGTTGTCTGAAACTTGCTATCTGATAAAAGGACCAGGGCACCCAGCGCCCCTGTCCCAGGGACTAGGGCACCCAGTGCCCCTGTCCTAGTCTTTTTCTCTGAAATTTGGTGTGTTGTTCTGTCTCAGTCCACTTCCGTTGGATCTGCAACTTGCGGCGTCGTCTAAATCCCGAAACCTGCACTTATATCTGAAAAGGTATGGTGGGTGGCTATATAGGGTTTTGCCTTAGTCAAACCCCCTCTTCAGTGGTTTCCACCTCCACGAATAGCCAAGTTGTATTGTAAAAGTAGTGTGTGCAGACCTTGTGTGTGTGCAAGATCCTAAAATGCAAGTAAGCAAACTAGAGCAACCTAGAAAGTAAACCCTAATTGCTTGTACATGATAATGTAAGTGCTCCAAATCAAGATGCAAAGTGATCTAAAGCATGAATACAAATGATATGATGAAGCTTATGCAAATACATGAAAACAACTTGAAATCATACCCAACCCCAAGGGAGGCGTACAAGCCAATCTTCAGTCGGTGATCCCTTATTGTTCTTCAATGCCTTCAAAGCCCTAAATGGATGAATGAAATTGATAGATGTTTGATGGATGGATGTTGAATGTTGTTGAAGTCTTCAAAGATCTGCTCTTTCGCTGCATAGAAGGTCCTTGAAACCAAAATTCAAATCCTCTCAAATGAAGAAAGAGAGCTCTTATATATGAAACCCTAGGTCTTAATTTCAACTTTTGGCCAACCTAGAGATTGAATCTCCTGCCAATTTCTTGGGGTTAAGCTTAATTTTATGATTGGATTGTGCTCCTAAAATTTTGGGAAAAATATTCGGGACTGTGTGCACTCTGGGCGCCATGGTCCCGACAACTTTTCACCAAATTTTCAGGGCCGTCAGATATGATGATTTTAGAGTGAATCCCAAAGTTACAGGTGATTTCGAGATGTTTTGACCCCCGAAATCAAGCCCCCAAGTGTCAAAATAGGACCTAATTAGGGTTTTACATTAAATGATGTATTGGAAGAATAAAATGAAAGGGGCACACTTTAATGAAAAGGGCCCAACTTTATGATATGGGAGATGATAAAATAGAACCCTAGACCTAATTAATTTAATTAATTAAGTGCTAAAGGGGAAATGCAATGCAAAATGCAAAATGTGCCAAGGCGGGTGCTAAACTAGGTGTGAAATTGTACCACCCTAGCAAGTGTGTACAATTTACGATGCTACATTTAGCCCCCACTTTAGCGGTCATATGAACACTACGTGCATATGCAAGGTAAAGTACAGAAAAGTAAACATTATTTGAAAAAGGATATATCCATAAGTCTGTCGAACGAAGCCCCCAACGGTATCTGCAGTACACAGTTAGGAACCGCACCCTACAAAACACACGTTAGATCACAAAATCACCTAATGCTTACTAAGGAAGGTGATGAAAATTCGAGGGTAGCTATATGCCCCCCCCTGTTTCCGCTTGCTAATTTTAGTGAGTTGAAATAGGGTATCATGTTTACTGCTTCAAATTGTTAAAGAATATTGATGACAAATGCTCACAAGAAGATTTGATATGAGATCAAAACTAATGGAGAATCATTTGGTAAGAAAGAGGACTAAATCTCAATTCCAACACAACAAAGAGTGTGAGGATTTGAGAGTTATCTAACACAAGATGAAGGATGTAAATGGAAACAAAATGCAAAGAGAAGAAAAGAAAGGAAAAAAGCATGAATACACACATTGGTGATCCATGAGAAGAATAGTGAGAGAGAAAACATGGACTTCTCACCCCTAGATCTTGTCTAGGTGATCCATGGGAAAAAGGACATGGAAAACTAGCCCCTAGAGTCTGTCTAGGTGATCCATGTAAGGGAGGAGAGTGAGAAAGTCTAGCCTTATGCCGCTAGTTCCACTCAACCTCGATCATGTGTGTGTAAGTGAGGTTAGAAGAACCTCATAGGAGTCTATGCCCGAGTATGCTACAACCTATATATGTATAGTACAAAAGAGTGACATCTCACTCTAAGAGTCTGTGCTCTGGTTCCGAGAATAATCACCTTGCATAAAAGAAAAATGGAGACATCTCGCTCTAAGAGTCTGTGCTCTGGTTTTGAGAATGACCCATTGCTCAAAAAGTGTAATGTCATAAGCAAAGTAGAACAAGGATACCTACCTTCACCACAAAAGAAGATACCCCAAAAATGCAACAATGTCATAGATCCAAGCAAGAGAGTTTTGCACTCTTTAAGCAAGGATAAGATAGTTGAAAAGGGATATCTTGTAATATGTGTAAAGGAGATCCTTAGAGGAGAAGATCTTTGTACAAAAGACACCTATCCGCGAGAGGACAAATATAACATCTTCTAGAATAAGACAAAGAAGAGAATAAGAATGCAATACTTCCTTCTTTTGCGAGATAAAAGTGATTCTTAATGAAGGACGATGCTCTTTTTAACCCAATTGGGAGAGTGAATTCATTATGGATGTATTTTACCAAGTGCAAAAGAGGTTGTAGTCAAGGACTTACACCTCTTGTAAGAGAGAATCCTTGAACAAACAACAAATGCATACAAGGAATAACATCAAGTAATAAAGTTCACACCATCCACGAAATAGGAAAAAGTGGATCCTTAGAAAAAAAAAAAAGGAAAGATCATTGCCTCCCAAGGATAAGGACAATGAGAAGGACTTACACAATCTTCTAGGGAGAGATTTAGACATAAGAAAAATGTACTACATACTCACATGAGTTGATGCAAGCAAGACATTAGTGTATGTAAAATGCTCCTCATAAGAAGTGGGTAGGATAAGAAAGAGAATACACATCTTCTCTCATATCTAGGAAAAGAGGATTCTAAAGAAAAGATGATCAATATTTCCACACTATTACCCCAAAGGGAAATTTTAACCATAAAAGGAAGAGATGTATGAAATCACTCTTGTCCCCATAGGAACAAGAGATAACATAGAAAAATTAGGCTATTATGTTGCTTCAAAAAATATGATTGCACTTGAAATTGTACCATCATGAATGACAATGAGCCCCCAGTAAATGAGCTACCAATGTCACATAATGATGAGCAACATAATAGCCATTAATGTTATTTAAAGACATGATAGATTGAATGAGGTATTTGAATATGACATGCTGAATGATCAACTATAAGTGAGATCAAAAACATGTATAAAGTGATAAAAAATGAAGAAGAAAAGTCACAAGAAATCTTAGAAGAGGGATGAGTATAATTTATTAGAGCCTTATCCCTGGAGGAAAAGACTTTATGATGAATAGGAGATAAATATTCATAAGTGGATTTAGAAATTTGAGGGGAGTCATAAAGAGATTTGTTCATCACCAAGATTTCCTTATGAGGGGAATGAGAGTTGATAGAAGTAGAAGATGATTTAGTTGAAGTGAGATCATCATCACTACTAAATATAGCATTCACATTGAGAGATGGTCTTTTAGATGCTTTGGTGGGCTTAGAAAGATTATATCCAAGTCCAAATGAATATTCATGCATGTTATGTTCTAAAGGAACTTTAATTCCTTGTTCATTTGCGCCACAACCATTTCCACTATAGCCACTCTTAGCCAAAATATGGAAACCACGACCATAACGATTAGCCATTTCAGAAAGAAAAGGTGGTTTTTCATAAGACAAAGAATCAAATTCTTCAGAATTAGAGGTGTAAGGGGAAGAAGTTTGAGAAGCGGCCACAAAATTATTGCTCATAGGTTTAGGTAAGACTGATTGATCTCTAGTTTCTTCCTTCTTTTTAACTTTAAGCTCTCTAGGAGGAACCCTATACTCACCTACAAAGGTGGGATTAAAATCAAGAGATCCCCAATTGTCTTCTGTGAGAACCTTCTCAGGATCAAAAGCCTTTTCATGTGTAGATTCAAGTTGAGAAGAATCTTCTTCAGGAACTTCAGACTCATCCAAATAATTTTGATTATCAGAGGGTGATGATTCATCCATAGGTATCTTGTTTAACGAGTCATCACTAGAAGAGGAAGGCTTAGAAGAACTCCCTTTGGAAGTAGATGTTTGCAAACAAGCTTGAAAATTAGTATCACCTATCAAGGTATATGTCTTATTATTATAAATAAATTTAACTTGTCTATGCAATGTAGAGGACACAACTTGCATACTGTGAATCCAAGGTCTCCCTAATAACAAGTTGTATGTTAGATTTCCTGACATAACATGGATAGGAGTAGGCAAAGTAACAGGTCCCACTGTGATGGGTAAGGTGATAATACCTAATGAAGACTTAGCCACATTATCAAAGCCTCGAATGGGATGAGAGTCAGGCTCAATAAGGGATGTATCCACATTCATCCTATGCAATAGATTAATGCTACACACATTAAGGCCAGAACCATTATCTACCAGTGTTCATCTTATAGCAGTGTCTTTTATGATAACCACAATCATCAAGGAATCATATTGATGTTGAATTTCACTAGTAGGCAACTCATATTGAGTAAACACAATTTGAGCTTTAGGATTCATCATAGAGTTAACCAAAGACACTATAGTACTAGATGTATTAGGTGGAGGAACATTCAAATCTCTCAAGTCATCTTGTAACATTCCATGATGAGCGGAAGAAGTTTGGATCAAATCCCAAAGGGATATCTTAGCAGGGCTAGCTTTAAGTTGTTCTATGAGATCATATTCCTTACCAAGAACTTGTGAAATACGAGGATCTTGAGGAAGAATAGGTTGGGAAGGAGGAAGGGAAGTTGGGATAACTGGAGGAGGATTAGGTTGCCTATTGTTTCTTGTGTTATAGGTATGAGCAACTGCATTATAACTCTCTCTAGTTAGTTGCTTAGCATACTCATAAGGGCTCCTAGTAGAATAACCTCCTTGCACAGTAATAATAGGTTTCTTAGGAGTGCAACAAAAATCATTAGCATAACCACCTTGGACCACTAAGATAGGCTTATTTAAAGGTTGAGAATTTTGAGAAGGATGGGCACCTTGGACAGTGAAGAGAGGTTTGTTAGGTGCTTCATTCACATGTATCAAATTAATTGAGGATGGTTTAGAGGAATGAACAAAAGTGTTGGAAGAATTATTGATAGCCTTCTCTTGCACTAAAATCTTATCACGGATTAAATAAATTTTAGGAGAGAGACAAAGAGTAGGCATTGATGTTCCAATAGGAAGAGTAATACTAGGAAAGGTCATATCATCCTCTATCATCAAAGGATCTACATGGAGAATAGACTCTCTAGGAGAAGGATCAACATTACTCTCTAAAGTCTCACTTTTGAGATTGAGATCTTTGAAAGAGATGTTAACCATCTTGCTTTGAACTAGGGTTTCCTTACGAGTAGAACCAAGTTGAGGAGAGGGAGATGCTTTATTTTTAGAGGGAGAATAATTGAGATTCAAGTAAGGTGAGAAACTATCTAGAGAGTTTTCAATCTTGATTTCATCCCCTTTGGCTAGGGGTAGAGAATAATCTATACCTTCTTCTAATGGTTCATCCCAAATAGTGAGGTTGTTGAAAGGAATGTTTGAAGTATTGTCAATTTCAGGAGAGGAGATAACATTGTTTATTAATTCCTCATCCTTAGGTGGGAGAGCACCAATAGATGTGTTAAACTCATCCTCTTTCCTCAAAATATGTTCAATATGATCTTTAGGGGAGAGAGAATTAAGGAAATTTCTTTTTATTTCATCTTCTTTCTCTAAGGGATGCTTATGGGTAAGACAAACTTTAGGAGAAGGGTAAGCATTTATCATTAATTCATCATCTCTAGTGGGAATTTTGTTGGAAAAAAAAATGCCATCACTAGGACATGTAGGGATAATGTCATCTTCTTGCACAAAAGGATCCTCATGAAGGGAGCGTTTTTTAGGAGCCACAAAGTCATCAAGGGCATCATCCAACAAAGCATGATCATATCTATTAAAAGGTTTATCTTTTGATTCAAAAGGAGATATCTCTTCATAGAGGGGATCATTGAAAACAACCATGCTACTATATTTAGTGGAAGAGTTGATAGGAATGTACCCTTGAGAGGAATCATTCGGCTTATCTTTCCCATCACAACGAAATGGCATAGTAACAATGTTTATGATTTTTTGGTAAAATGAAGGTTTGGTATCTTTAGGTTTCAAAAACTCATATAAAGCTTCATCTAACTCATAATCATCACAAATATGAACATCTTGCAAATAAAAATCTGACATTTTGAAATAAAAAATTGCATAAAACTTAAACACACAATGCAAAGAAACAAAACACACTCTTTCTTTTCCTTCTTTTTTTTTTTCTTTTTTTGAAAATGAAACTTAAATGAAACACGCTAAATCAAATGTAATGCAAGAGAAAGAAATAATAAGATTCACGTCGAGTTCACCAAAATGTGTAGGGGAAAAAGCGAGACTAGGCTAACATGTCCTAATCCTACCTTTTGACACACATTGTGGAATACGAAAGAGCCTAGAGGTATCACACAATTGGCTACTTCTTTTTGTGAAAGAGAGAGCCATGGGTTACCTATTAGGGTTTCTATTCCTTTGTTGTAATTGAAAGATAAAATGATGCAAGTTCAATTCCTAACCTCAGAGTGCAAGTATGAACTAATAACAAGATTGCAGAATTAAGGTTAAATAATGGAAAGCTGTAAACACAAGGACAAGACAAGAATAAAAATGCATACTCGGAGTTAAAATCTGTGTGAAAATGTTCAGGATGGGAGTGCAAGCGCCACTGTCCTGATACTGCCCTTGAAACTGCTCTTGAAACTGTTGTTCTGCAACCTGAAAAGCTGTCTGAAACTTGTTGTCTGACAGAAGGACCAGGGCGCCCAGCGCCCCTGTCCCAGGGACCAGGGCGCCCAACGCCCCTGTTCTCGTAGGACCAGGGCACCCCACGCCCCTGTCCTAGTCTTTTGCTCTGAAATTTGGTGTGTTGTTCTGTCTCGGTCCACTTCTATCGGATCTGCAACTTGCGGTGTCGTCCGAATCCTGAAACCTACACTTATATCTGAAAAGGTATGGTGGGCGGCTATATAGGGTTTTGCCTTAGTCAAACCCCCGCTTCGGTGGTTTCCACCTCCATGAATAGCCAAGTTGTATTGTAAAAGTAGTGTGTGTAGACCTTGTGTGTGTGCAAGATCCTAAAATGCAAGTAAGCAAACTAGAGCAACCTAGAAAGTAAACCCTAATTGCTTGTACATGATAATATAAGTGCTCCAAATCAAGATGCAAAGTGATCTAAAGCATGAATACAAATGATATGATGAAGCTTATGCAAAGACATGAAAACAACATGAAATCATACCCAACCCCAAGGGAGGGGTACAAGCCAATCTTCAGTCGGTGATCCCTTATTGTTCTTCAATGCCTTCAAAGCCCTAAATGGATGAATGAAATTGATAGATGCTTGATGGATGGATGTTGAATGTTGTTGAAGTCTTCAAAGATCTGCTCTTTCGTTGCATAGAAGGTCCTTGAAACCAAAATTCGGATCCTCTCAAATGAAGAAAGAGAGCTCTTATATATGAAACCCTAGGTTTTAATTTCAACTTTTGGCTGACCTAGAGATTGAATCTCCCGCCAATTTCTTGGGGTTAAGCTTTATTTTATGATTGGATTGCGCTCCTAAAATTTTGGGAAAAATGTCCAGGACCGTGTGCACTCCGGGCGCCATGGTCCCGACAACTTTTCACCAAATTTTTAGGGCCATCAGATATGATGATTTTAGAGAGAATCCCGAAGTTATAGGTGATTTCGAGATGTTTTGACCCCCGAAATCAAGCCCCCAAGTGTCAAAATAGGACCTAATTAGGGTTTTAGATTAAATGATGTATTGGAAGAATAAAATGAAAGGGGCACACTTTAATGAAAAGGGCCCAACTTTATGATATGGGAGATGATAAAATAGAACCCTAGACCTAATTAATTTAATTAATTAAGTGCTAAAGGGGAAATGCAATGCAAAATGCAAAATGCGCCAAGGCGGGTGCTAAACTAGGTGTGAAATTGTACCACCCTAGCAAGTGCGTACAATTTATGACGCTACATTTATCAAGGAGTTATGACAAAAGGAAGACTAGAAAATGAAGAGGTATGTTTAATTTCTCAAATTGAACCAGCATCAGTTAATGAGGCATGTGAAGATAAACATTGGATTAAAGCTATGGAAGATGAATTGGAACAAATTGAAAAGAATAACACATGGACATTGGTTCCTCGACCTAAAAACAAAAATGTAATTGGAAATAAACGGGTATTCAAAAATAAACTTAATGAAGATGGCAAGGTAATCAGAAAAAAAGAAAGATTAGTGTGTAAGGGATATTCACAGAAAGAGGGAGTTGATTATAATGAAACCTTTGCACCGGTAGCTAGAATTGAGGCAGTTAGACTATTTCTTGCATTTGCAGCACACAAGAACTATAAAGTATATCAAATGGATGTTAAATGGGCATTTCTGAATGGTGATCTTGAAGAGGAAGTTTACATTGAACAACCTTATGGATTTTCTTTGACAAATGACAAAGATATGGTTTGCAGGTTAATGAAAGCTTTACATGGATTGAAGCAAGCTCCTAGAGCTTTGTATGCTAGATTGGACAAATATCTTTTGAATCTTGGTTACACTAAAGGTAATGCTAACAAAAACTTATATTTTAAAGTGACTAATGATGACATCTTGGTTATTGAAGTTTTTGTTGATGATATCATTTTTGGAGGAGAAGATGGATTGTGTAAGGATTTTGCTAATAAGATGCAGGAAGAATTTGAAATGTCTATGATTGGGGACATAAAATTCTTTTTAGGATTGCAGATTTCATAGACTAATAAAGGTATACTCATATGTCAATCAAATTACTTGAAGGAAATACTAAATAACTTTGGTATGGAAAACTCTAAACCGATAAGTACTCCTATAACTACAACTGATAAACTATCATTGAAGGATGATTCAGCACCTGTTAATCCGACAAGATATAAATTTATGATTAGAGGTTTACTGTATTTGACACAGACAAGACCTGATATTATGAATGTAGTATGTATTTTTTCAATATTTTAGAGTAATCCTAAGGAAAATCATGAATCAGCAGTGAAAAGGATTTTCCAGTATTTACAAGGCACAACAAATCTTGGTTTATGGTATCCTAAAGATGAAAATTTTGATTTATGTGCATACACCAATGCTAATTGGGAAGGAAATGTAGATGATAGAAAGAGTACCACCGACGGGGCATTCTTTCTTGGTAACAGATTGATTTCATGGTTGAGCAAGAAACAAAGTTGTACATCATTATCAACAGCAGAATCAGAATATGTTGCAGCAGCAACTAATTGTACTTAGGTATTATAGATTAAGAAAATGTTGAAGGACATAAAGGTAAAATGTAAAGAACCTATAATTATTTACTATGATAATATGGTAGCAATTGATATATCTAAGAATCCAGTATTTCACTCTAAAACTAAACATGTTTCTATCAAATTCGATTTTCTGAAAGAGAATGTTGAAGTAAAAGAAGTGAAATTGGTTTATGTGAATACTAAAGAGTAGATTGTAGATATCTCTACTAAGCCTTTGCCTAAGGAAACCTTTGAATATCTCAGAGAGAAGCTTGGGGTTATACCCTCACCAGTAGAGATGTAGACAGTTGATGCTTGGCATCAAACCGACAGAATTTACAAAGAAACCTTTTTTCTGGCCTTGATGAAGGAGAGCTATTTCTCAGGGGGAGTAGTTGGTATTTGTAATAAGTTCTATGAACTGGTTGTATTTGGTTTTTGTATTTCTTTAGCATTTGATGTCAAAGGGGGAGAGATATCTATGGAAAAAATTTGTATTTAGGAATCATTATCCTAGGGGGAGAGATATTCTGTAATTTTATTTCTAGTAATTGATCTCTTTGGGAGATTATTGGTTTTTGGTTTTTGGCATTCTGACTTTGGCACTTAGATGTTTTTCCATCTTGTGTTGCCATCAATGCCAAAGGGGGAGATTGTTGGTATTATGGATGTGTTGCATTGGTTTTGTCATTGATGTCAACACTTATCAACACTTATCTTTCTGGAGATCTTTGGTTATGTTGCACCAGCATATTATGTTCACCGACATGTTCAGTGACTTATGCACAGTCATCGATATTTGGTTCACTGACAGGTTTTATTGTTCACCGACACTGAGAATGATCTATTATCATCTGGAGGTTACTTGGTTATGTCGAAGACATGATTTGAAGACTTGGTTTTGGTGATTTGATTATTGGTCTAATCGAGTTGGCATATTTGTTGTTACCGACAAATTGGTCTAGGTTATGCATCGGCATGTGTTATCTATTCTAGATCAGCATGATACATTATGGAGATGACTTATTGATTAGTTATTATTGTAAATGCATTGAGCTGACATCATGCATCACATATTGATTCATTTGTAATTAATTTTATTGTAATATTATTTGTGAGATGACCTACACATTCGGTCTTAGGTTTTGGTATATATGTAAGATCTCAATTGTGAGATTAACATGGTATGGTATGTAATAAGATATTGTAAGGTTATATGCAAATATAAGCAGAGCTACTCACACAGACATCATTTGAAGATCAAGGAAGGTTTAAAGAAGACAATCAGAGCTTAACCGGTACTGAATCCAGCATATGAAGATGCTATTTTGAGCAGTACATTATCTAGGATTTAACCATCCTATTGTAGTCAGTGTGACTCTCATTTTGTGATTGAGTAGTGAGCTTTAGGTGTTGACATTATGTGAACCGGCATGAAGACATAATGACATTATATGTTGTCATTGATGTCAATATGTGTTATGAAGAGAACTGACAAATGTGATAGGTGAAAAGAGAGAGGAACCGACATATGTAGGAACTGGTTTATATGCCAAAGTGAAGCGGCATATTTGTTCAAGATGAACCGGCATGTAGTTATGCGAACCGACACATGGAAGCAGTGTATGAGTACCGGTTGGTAGGTAGCTTGCACTTTAGGGTTTCTGGTTGGAGCACCTCAACTAACTCAATCGGTGATCTTTGTGTGATGAGTTAGCAGTATAATGGAAATCAGATCGTGTTGCCATGTAAGCTCTGTGTGCGTGAAGGATCTTGCATGAAGAAGACTATTCCTATCTACCTCAAGAATGTGCAAAGTCTATCAAATGGTTCTAACGCGTGATGGGTTATCAGCCACCATGAAATCGGTGGATAATGGACGATGGAGAATATCTTGAGATCGATTCAAGATTGTTGCATTTAATGTAGTATGATTCAATGGTTAGGATAGAACCGCTTGAATTGGTTAACCTAACAGGTTTAGGGTTTAGGGTTTTTG
The DNA here is from genome assembly GCF_030272615.1 of Cryptomeria japonica. Lineage (NCBI taxonomy): Eukaryota > Viridiplantae > Streptophyta > Pinopsida > Cupressales > Cupressaceae > Cryptomeria > Cryptomeria japonica. The sequence continues at coordinate 290,620,544 of NC_081410.1, forward strand.
CTACCGACCTGTATGTTTCCTATAAGGTCAATGTTGTGTTTCTTTCTTAGGTTGTTGGCAAAAGTTGTGTGTGTGTATCCTAGGGAAGTGATACATAATTCTTGCCAAACCAAAGGAGAGAAGAGATACCTGCAAAGTGAATGCGCAGAAGGTGAAGAGGAGCCAAAATAGATCTGCATTAGCATTGAGTGTTGTTAACAGATCATTGTAATTCCTATTGGTCTCTAACCACTTCAACAGTTGTAAAATCCTCTAATAGGGTAGCCTTAACTGGCTTGTTGCAAAATCCCCTAACAGGGTGGTCTTAACAGGCCTGATTCAAATCCCTTAACCGGGTAACTCGAGGTTAATGAGTTTTGAGAAGTTATAGAGCTTAGGAGATCCTTTCAGCTATTGAGTTCTTGAAATCCTCTAACAAGGTGACCCTACCAAGTTTAACCCTTAACCGGGTATCCCTTAACCGGGTGATCCCTAACAGGATCGGTTCCTAGCAGAACCTATTGTAATGTTTTTAATCGGACAAGGCTCCTAATACAGCGGACTTCTAAAGAGTTCAAAAAGTAGCTTGTGGGTATCCATCCCCACCGTGGTTTTTTTCCTAGTTGGGTTTCCACGTGAAAAATATGTGTGTCATGTGAAATGCTTTTGTCTTGCGATGCTTTGTTTTACCTATTAAGCATATGAAGGTTCTATGTTTTATGCCTATCTATAAAACATATTGAACTCACTGTTGTGAAGATCAGATGATCAAGTTTACCTGTTTATGCATGAGAATATAATGATACTGTAGTATTGAGCTAAGAGGGAAGCTTTTTGAGCGACTAGTTCATGACTGATTGAGTTGTACTAGATGTTACCGGTTGCACTCTGTTTTTACCAGTATCCCTATTTGTCAGTCATTTGGAGTATTTGCTATCAAATCAGTTTTGGACTATATTTGTGTTTGTACTGATCCACCCCCCCCTCTCAGTACCGGTTTGGTACTATTGGTTCATCATTGAGTTATCAATTGGTATCAGAGCACTCCGGGTCCTCCGTGTTGTAAGCTTAACCGCTTGAGGAAAAGATCCTAGTCAAATGATGAAGAGGGAAGGTCCAAAGTTTAACAGGGAAAACTTCGATATATGGAAAAATAGGATGAAGATATTCATCAAAAGCATGGGTGTTCAACACTGGAGTTATGTTGAAAATGTATTTGTTGTTCCTACCGGTACTCTCACCGATGACCAAAAGAGAGAGATACAAGAAAATGGGCAAGTCATGGAAGCCCTCATCAGTAGTTTATCTGACATTGAATTTATCGATGTTCAGGACAAGGCAAATCCCAAGGAGGTATGGGATGCTCTTGAAAATATCTATGGTGGTGATGAGCATGTAAAATTGGCTAAGGAAGAAAGCCTGAGAGGGAAGTTTGAAGACATGTGGATGGTTGAAGGAGAGACCATTCAGCAGTATGGAATAAGAATCAAAATAGTTGTTGGAGAAATAAAGAGTGCAAGTGGCAAAATAGAAGATTCCACTATGGTAAGTAAAGTCCTGAGATCCCTGTTGCCAGTCTATGCAATAAGGGTCGCTGCTATTCAGAAGTTGAGATCAATAGACAAGTCTAAGGTGTCGTTGGACTCCATCATAGCCAAGTTGACAGCCTATGAGCTGAATAGTTTTGATGGCAGTGTTCAAAAGACAAAATCAGCTTTTAGAGCCTCTATTATACCATCCAGAAAAGGAAAAGAGGCTAGCACTAGTGGGGAACCTAATCAAAATAGAGAAATGAATGATGAAGAGTTTTTGATGGAATTTGAAGCTCTTCTTGCCAGGAGATTTCCAAAAGGAACTGGTAAATACAAAGGTAAGCTCCCTTTGAAATGTTTCTCCTATAACCGGATAGGACATATTGCTATGAACTGTCCTAATAGTGACAACAAGGATAAACCGGAGAAATTGTATTGTGGTAGTTGATGAAGGTGTCACAGATGAGGAATCAGAGATGAAGAGAATGAAGACATTGTGTTTGTTGCTGTAAAGGAAGATTTGGCAAACAAGAAGGCTCTTGTCTCCTAGTTTGATGATTCCAATGAGTGGATCATTGACAGTGGCTGTTCTCACCATATGACTAGTGACCGGAGCAAGTTTCTATCCTTAGAGGAGTATGATGGTGGTGTGGTTCACTTTGGCAATGATGCACCATGCATGGTCAAAGGGAGAGGGTCCATCTCTTTGAATGGAAAGAGTAGTGGTGACAATGTGTACTGGGTTGATGGTCTTAGATACAACCTTCTAAGTGTTGCCCAGCTAAATGACAGTGGCCTCACTCTGCAATTCAAGAATGGAGTTTGCAGAATCAAAGGAAAAGATGGTAAATTAGTGGCCATCGACATGTAGACTAAAGGTAACCTATTTCATCTGAATGCAAATATAAGTACATGTCTTATGGCCAAGATTGATGACAGTTGGATATGGCATAGGAGACTCTACCATGTGAACTTTGATAACATTATGAAGGCTAGTAAGATCAAGGCAGTTAGAGGGTTGCTAGTGTTGAGCAAACCGGATAATACCTTGTGTAGAGAATGTCAACTGGGGAAAATGTCTTCCTTAATTTTTAAAGGTAAATCTTTCACTGCTGACAACTTGCTTGATCTTGTACATACTGATTTGTGCGGTCCTATGAAAACTAGAAGTGTACAGGGTGATAGGTACTTCATGATCCTCACTGATGAATGCTCAAGAATGATGTGGGTCACGTTCTTGAAAGACAAGTTTGAAGCTTTTGGGAAATTCAAAGCTTTCAGAGCATTAGTGGAGAAGGAAAGCAGTAAAAGGATCAAATGTCTCAGAACTGATCAAGGAGGGGAATTCACTTCCAGTGAATTCAACAAGTATTGTGAAGAATTTGGCATCAGGAGACAGTTGTCTGCCCCCTGGACTCCACAATAGAATGGCCTAGCAGAGAGGAATAACCAGACTATGGTTGAAGTAGCTAGAACCATGTTGATTCAAGGAAAGGTAGCTCACACCTTTTGGAGAGAAGTGGTGAGCACTATAGTATACACTATGAACTGGGTACTCATCAAAAAGGGTAAGGACAAAACTCCTTATGAGTATTGGACTGGTAAGACACCTATGGTTAGCTACTTTAAAGTATTTGGTAGCAAATGTTACATCAAGAGGAGTGAACATCAGGGAAAATTTGAAGCTAAATGTGATGAGGGAATATTTCTAGGTTATTCCACCAAGAGTAAAGCTTTCAAGTGCTACAACAATAGGACTCAGAGAATTATGGAAAGCATCAATGTAAGAGTTGATGAATCATCTGAGAAGACTGAGGAAACTGCCAGTGAGCAAGTTGTAAATGAACCAGTTGCAACCTTCTAGAAACTGGTTGTTAGCCAACCAAGTTCCAGTAATAGTGTCCCTGAACCGATGAATGCTGATACTGATGAAGATGAGGATGAAGAAGAAAAGCAAGAAGAACCAGTTAAGACCATTCCTCAGTATGCCAAGTTGAATCATGATCCTAAGTAGATCATAGGTGATAAGGATGCAGGAATCCTTACAAGAAGAAAGATCAGAGAAAACTCATGTATGATCTCTAAATTTGAGCCTAAATCATTCAAAGAGGCTCATAAAGATGAAGACTAGATCAAGGCAATGGAAGAGGAACTTGATCAGATAGAGAAAAATGGTACATGGTCCCTTGTACCTAGACCTGAACATAAAAATGTCATTCACACCAAATGGGTGTTCAGAAATAAGTTGAATGAGGATGGCACAATGATTAGGAATAAAGCCAGATTGGTATGCAAAGGATATGCTCAAGAAGAAGGAGAAGACTATGGGGAAACCTTTGCTCCTGTAACCAAATTGGAAGGAGTTCATATGCTTCTTGCATATGCAACTTTTAAGAGGTTCAAAGTATATCAAATGGATGTAAAATTTGCATTCCTAAATGGTGTACTTGAAGAGGAGGTGTATATTGAGCAACCAGATGGGTTTGCCCTATCTGAAGACAGTGACATGGTATGTAGGCTACATAAAGCATTATATGGTCTAAAGCAAGCACCTAGGGCATGGTATGAGCACCTACATTTCCATCTTGTGAAGATTGGATTTGAGAGAACAAGTGAAGATAACAATATCTACTTGAAGTCTGAAGGAGATCATATCCTGATCTGTGAAGTTTTTGTGGATGACATCATCTTTGGAGGAGATGACAAGATGAGTCATGAGTTTGCTGATGAGATGAAGAAAGAGTTTGAGATGTCACTCATAGGGGAGATTAAGTTCTTCATTGGACTACAGATCCAACAGATGGAAGATGGAATCTTCATCACTCAGTCCAAATATGTCAAAGAGGTACTGAACACCTTTGGCATGGAAGATAGCAAACCAGTTGGTACACTGATGGTGACCGGTTGCAAATTGACAAAAGAGGATGATTCCGCATTGGTTGATGAGAAGGAATACCGATCAATGATTGGTAAGTTGCATTATGTAGTGTATAGTAGACCGGATATTCCACATGCAGTTGGCATTACTGCAAGGTTCTAGAAGAGTCCAAGAGAATCTCACTTGATTGTAGTCAAGCGGATTCTTAGGTATCTTAAGGGAAGAGTTGACTATGGATTGTGGTACCCATACAACAATAATTTCAATTTGAAAGTGTTCACAGATGCTGATTGGGTAGGTAATGTGGATGACCAGAAAAGCACAACCGGTGGTGCATTCTTTCTCGGTGGTAGACTAGTCTCATGGATGAGTACAAAGCAGAGTTGTATCTCTCAGTCTACAGCAAAAGTGGAGTATGTTGCAACTTTCATGAATTGCACTCAGACAATTTGGATGAAGCATGTACTGGAAGGCTTCAAGATCCCTGTATCTGAATCGGTAAGCATATTATGTGATAATACAAGTGCTATCAATATATCAAAGAATCTTGTTTTACATTCTAGAACCAAGCATTTTGAGCTTAAGTATCATTTCTTGAGGGAAAAGGTTCAGAATAAAGAGATTGCACTGGAGCATGTGTCTAGTAAGGAGCAGTTAGCAAACATATTCACCAAGCCTCTCCCAAAGACAACATTTGTGCATTTGAGAGGTGAATTAGGGGTATTGCCCCTTCAAGTGGTGAACTAAAAGTAATTGTTCCACATCAATCAGGTATTGGACAGACAAATTTTTGGTTGATTGATGTGTTGAAGGATGCTACTCCTTAGGGGGAGCAACATGATGGAACAAAGATGTTTGTACCTCCACTTTGGCATTGTTGTCAAAGGGGGAGAAGGAGTGAAGTGAAAAAGATATCTGCAGCAAATAGGGGAGAAGGAGTGAAGCTGAGAGATATCTTTGTATATTGCCATCAATGCCAAAGGGGAAGATTGTTGGCATTATGTGAACCGGCATGAAGACATAATGACATTATATGTTGTCATTGATGTCAATATGTGTTATGAAGAGAACCGGCATATGTGATAGGTGAAAAGAGAGAGGAACCGACATATGTATGAACCGGTTTATATGCCAAAGTGAAGTGGCATATTTGTTCAAGATGAACCAGCATGTAGTTATGGGAACTGGCACATGGAAGCATTGTATGACTACCGGTTGGTAGGTAGCTTTCACTTCAGGGTTTCCGGTTGGAGCACCTCAAGTGACTCAATCAGTGATCTTCGTGTGATGAGTTAGCAGTATAATGGAGATCAGATCGTGTTGCCACATAAGCTCTGTGCGCATGAAGGATCTTGCATAAAGAAGACTATTCCTATCTACCTCGAGAATGTGCAAAGTCTGTCAAATGGTGATAACGCGTGATGGGTTATCAGCCACCATGAAATCGGTGGATAATGGACGATGGAGAATGTCTTGATCGATTCAAGATTGTTGCATTTAATGTAGTATGATTCAATGGTCAAGATCAAACCGCTTGAATTGCTTAACCTAACAGGTTTAGGGTTTAGGGTTTTTGCTACCAACTTGTATGTTTCCTATAAGGTAGATGTTGTGTTTCTTTCTAAGGTTGTTGGCAAAAGTTGTGTGTGTGTATCCTAGGGAAGTGATACGTAATTCTTGCCAGACCAAAGGAGAGAAGAGATACCTGCAAAGTGAATGCACAGAAGGTGAAGAGGAGCCAAAATGGATCTACATTAGCATTGAGTGTTGTTAACAGATCATTGTAATTCCTGTTGATCTCTAACCACTTCAACAGTTGTAAAATCCCCTAACAGGGTAGCCTTAACTGGCTTGTTGCAAAATCTTTTAACATGGTGGTCTTAACAGGCCTAATTCAAATCCCTTAACTGGATAACTCGAGGTTAATGAGTTCTAGGAAGCTATAGAGCTTAGGAGATCCTTTCAGCTATTAAGTTCTTAAAATCCTCTAACAAGGTGACCCTATCGGGTTTAACCCTTACCCGAGTGATCCCTAATAGGATCGGTTCTTAGCAGAACCTATTGTAATGTCTTTAACCGGACAAGGCTCCTAACAAAGTAGACTTCTAAAGAGTTCAAAAAGTAGCTTGTGGGTATTCATCCCCACCGTGGTTTTTTTCCTAGTTGGGTTTCCACGTGAAAAATATGTGTGTCATGTGAAATGCTTTTGTCATGTGATGCTTTGTTTTACCTATTAAGCATATGAAGGTTCTATGTTTTATGCCTGTCTATAAAACATATTGAACTCACTGTTGTGAAGATTGGATGATCAATTTTACCTGTTTATGCATGAGAATATAATGATACTGTAGTATTGAGCTAAGAGGGAAGCTTATTGAGTGACCGGTTCATGACTGATTGAGCTGTATTGGATGTTACCGGTTGCAATCTGTTTTTACCAATATCCCTGTTTGTCAGTCATTTGGAGTATTTGTTGTCAAACCAATTTTGGACTGTATTTGTGTTTGTACTGATTTACCCCCCCCTCTCAGTACCAGTTTGGTACTAGTGATTCATCATTGAGTTATCACTAGGTAGTTGGCCTTTCTGCATGTGCAGACCCCATTTGTACACACATACTATATGCGGTAGTATCATCTGATTATGGGTAAGGTTTCCCACCGTGGTTTTTCCCCTTACAGGGTTTCCACGTACAAATATCTATGTTATGTGTTGTGGATGTTATTTCTCTTTCTGTTTCATGCATTAAGTTTCATCGATATTGCTATTAACTGTTAAACTATCAACCGAAATTAAGTTGGTTTACCGATATTATGCATCAAGTTTTATTAAGTTATATTTGAGTTGAAATTAATAGACAACTGATTCACCCCCCCCCCCCTCTCAGTTGCCTCTAGGTCCTAACACCATAAACCCAATTCAATCTCCAACAATTGACCAACTCCTCTACCTAGGTGATATTACATTATTCGCACATTACATTCTGTTGTCCTCAAAATTTGATTCCCTTCAATGTCCTTAGGATAATATGATCTAAACTGGGTGCAGAGAAAACATCAAAGATAAGGAAATTCTAGAGACAACATATGACAAGGTTTGATTAGACCTTCTACACTTCGGGCTTCCTTAGAGCCCAGGTGGGTATACCTTTGTGAATTAATTTCACACTTTTAAACAATAAACCCACAGCAAACTAGTCCAGAAAACGACTGGATTTATTCACCTTGAAATCAACTGAAGACAAAGAATAGAAACTGTACTTAACTTCAGCATTTTTTGATCAACAAAGTATGCAATAAACAACCTTGATTAATACCAGTGCCTTATCCAGGGTTACAGAGTCACCTAAACTCAAATAAAACTCCTGAAACAATATATCTTTATGCTTCCCACCAGCTTGGTTTCCACTTATCCTTATACATGCTTGACACATACAAGAATTCAATCATTCTAGACTAAGCTATGGTCCTCAAAATTCAAAGTTCCTTCCAAAGAATTTACTGGTATGAGTGATCCCGCGTATTTAATTTCCCTCCTAAAGAGAAAAGCTAACAAACACTTATACTGAGATTGCTTTGCAATTCCATTTAAACTAAACAACCCTGGATTATTTAGAATAAAGACAGTAAATAAATTTGTGAACAAACTTGAAGACAACACAAAGCTTTACTCAAAACTGATGGCCTGTATATTGATATTCATTTCAAGGAATATTACAAGAAATTCTAATTCTCCATTGAACTTTGGAAAGACTCAGATAAATATCTGCAGCATTTTCTTACAAAAATTTGTGATCCTTTTCCTCTAGTCCTGGTATCCATTTATAACAACATGGATGCACAAATCTTCGGACTTCTCGAGGAGAGTTTGTTACAATTATTTCAAAAATTGAAGAGATTACAATTTTTGCGTAAAAGCAGTTATGCGCTCTTTTCAGCTTCTGCAATTTGTTCAACGGGCTGTTCGGTTGCAACCTCTTCTATCTTTTCAGGGGCGCTCTCCAACTGCTCCGGATCATGGGTAGAATATTTAACTTCCCACTCATTATATGTCTCTTCTATCGGCCATGAAAAATTAATCACATCATCTTTATTTTTAGTCAACCTTTTCCAAGAATTCCTCAGTTTGTTGACTTCTGAATTAAGAAAACTATAATGTGATTTAATTTTTTATATTTCCTGTATTGTTATAACAAAGAAAGAGGTATCATCAAGATCAATGATTCCCTTAACCCTTGTTGACAATTTGACTTCTATCTCTTTAAGCCATATTTGCTTATCTTTCAACTAATCTGGATTATCAAAAATTCTTGGGAGCAACTCACAAACTTGATCAGTGTATTCCTTCTTAAGCAACTTAACCCTTCTATCCACATTATCCACCTCTGTTGCCAATTGCATTAAGACCTTAGCGATATCAGAAGTAGATTTGATAATGGGATTAGCTCTTGCTTCATCACAAGATACACACATGAACTCTAGATCTTGCTCCCTAGGTCTCCATCTGTCAAAAATGGGTGTCAAAATTGCCTTATCTCTTCTTAGCTCATTCCGTATCTCCATAATCTTCCCCACATTGTTGTAAAGCAATGAGGCATTTATTGTCTCTACAAAACTGGAGATTGTGGCCCTTACTTTCTCCTCATATTTCCCTGCATACAAGGCCTGAGCCTGCTTCAGGTTTTCTAGTTCTTGAGGAGTAATCTCAATCATTTGGGAGCTGGAAGGTGCTGGGGATAGTGGAAATTTGATGATAGGGCTTGTAGGTGGAGGTCTTACAGGAGAGGAGGAAATCATCAATGTTGAAGGCTCACCTTGTTGGTGTTGTCCCATCAACTGGCTTTGTAATCTAGCAATGATGCTATCTTTACCTCTCACCTCCTCCTTGGCATTATTGTAAGCCTTCAAAACTATTTCCAACTTAATTTGGAGGGCCTCCTTTTCTTTGGCTTCCTTTTCAGCCACTGCAACACTGAATTTTGCAGTTTATAGCACAGTGCTAGTAGCCTCTACTACCCCTGTACTCTGCACTCTTTTTACCATCAATCCACCAAAGTGACTTGACCCTGAGGTGTCTTTACTTTTCTTGCCCTCATTTCTCTTGAGGGACCACATAACTAGTGCAGCATTATCCTTACTAAATGTAACCCCTTCCATGGGTTTAGTTTCTTTTCTTACTGCATCTAGCACCAGAGCATCAACAATATCCCACTCTGGTAAGATGAGCACTCCAGCTTGTGCTACTAGATCTCTTCCCTATTCAGGAGTGATGGTTTTGAATTCTTCCATCATCTCCTATTTTATTTCTTCCTCCACTAAGGCTGGGTCTTTATCAGGCTGCTCATCCTTCCTTGTCTCACATCTAGCATTATATCTATTTATATGCTATTTCCAAATGAACTACATGAATGCTTCTGATGTAACAAAGTTGTCATCAGCTAAAAAGGCATTACTTGCCTTTTTTATCTCAGGATCCCACTCTTGACCTTTAAGTTCAGTAGAAGTGATGTCCATTTCAGCATCAATGGGCTCTTCTAGCATTCCCTCCTCCACTTCATCATAGGTGTATGCGATTTCACCCAAGCTACCCAATTGCAAGAGGTATTCGGCTGCTACTTGTTCATCTCCTATATGGATAGGGGATTGGGATGCGGAATACAAAGGTGTATCTGATTGCACTTCCTTCCCCACCCTTTGCTTCTTTGGGCTATCCTGGATGTGAATGACATCTTGTACCTTCCTCTTTCCTTTGGATGTGGAGGGCTCCCCTATTGTAGGCACTAGCATACTGTAACCTGATTTCTTGTGCAATGTGTAATCACCAGGAGGAATTGCTTTGGTGGAAGCTGATTTGCTCAAGATCATTCTAGCCTTTTCAGGGTTACTCTTAATCACAGCTTCCCTCTTCTCCTTCAGTGTTTGCATCACATCTTCAAAACAAACAATCAAAAATTTTATTTTTTCTTCCACTGGGAAGAAGCTAGACAATGGGTCATAGCTAGCATCAAATTGATGCACAAAATCCAAGGCTTTCTTGTAAGCCACCCACTTTTCTTTCCTTAATTCCTGCTCATCCAAATCAAATTCATTTCTAATGAGGTCTTTAGGAAATTGGAATTGATGAGGCCTACCTCTGCGTGCTACCTTCTTCCTAAACATACCATTGAAGAAGTCCTCTGGATCAGCACACCTGGACACTGCAGTGGATAAATGGTAAGGTTTGAGGAAATCCTCAAAGCAATTCTATCCTCCTTTTGTAATTACGAATTGGTGGGCTATGGTAGCTGCAGGGAAAATAGTCCCTTTACCTCTGCCTGTTAACTCTGCCTCTTGTAGGCCACCAATCTATCTAAGAATCTCAGCTATTCCCACTTTGAGAGGGACCTAGTAAGGTAACAAAAATGGAGTACCCCTGAAACAAAAAACTCTGAAAACCATGGAGACTGGATATAAATACATATCACCCCAGTTATGAACAATTTTGATGTTCTCTGTGAATTCTTTTGGCCTTATGAACTCCAGAAGAACCTTGGGGACTCTTGGGTTATCAGAGAAAAGGAGAGTCCTTATTTTAGATGCAAAATATTTATCAAACTTTAGGAAACTAGCATCCTCTCTGTCCCATGACAACACAGTGCTCCATAATTGTACTGGCATTTTCTCTCCTTCCTTCTCTTTAACCAGGTCTAATCCACTGGCGAAATAATCACCACCTTTGAAGAGAAAAAGGTGCATTAAGAGTGATTACCATCCGAAAGGTCTATCCACCTTTCCATTTTTTATTCCTCTCAACCCTCCATGGATAGCATCGGCAATAAAAGAAGCATAGTCGAATGTGATAGCAAGAGAAGGATTCAAAATCTGAACAATCATTAGCAAGTAATGATTTGGCATATTTGCTTCAGCATCCTCCCCTAGAACTTGGCAAAGTGCCCAATACATTCCTTTAGCCCTCAAGGTAAACATACTCAATGAGAAAGGCTCTTGCGTATTGGGTCCTACAACTACTAACCCTCCTATTTTCAGAAAAAGTTCTTTAAGAGGCCCATTCCTGAGATGACTCCTCTGTGCACTATACACTTGGGCTAATGATGTGAAATTTATGGGTTCCAGGAAGTTTGTGAACTCATTGAGTCCGAATGCTGTCCTAAATTCCTTAGCATTAATTTCCACAAGGGTTTTTCCATTTATATCCCGGATGCATCTTGTTACTGGATCATAATTTAATGCCATCTGGGTTAACAAGTCTATATCCATGAATACCCCTAGGACTACTAACTTCCCAACATCTAGTTCCCAAATACTGTTTTGAGGGGCAGGATAATTTCTCATTCCAAATCCGACTTTAAATAACCCCAACCCGGACAGTCCCACCTGTGGGTCTCTCAGCCAATTACCCTTGTCATACAATCCTTCTCCTATCTTCAGACGGGGAGCCTTGGGCACTAACTCTTTGGCCTTTGATGCCTGGTTAGTTGACAATGTCAACTGTTCTAAAAAATCATCACATACACTTCTTTCTAAATAATTAACCTTGCCGGAAAATTCCCTTTTAGGAGCCATCTGATGCTTGCTTGAAGGAATTTGCTCTGCAACTGAATTGCCTGCTCTGTATCTGAAAAAAAAATAACTCTACGTCTGCTCTTCTGCAAAATCTTTTGAAAGATATCTTCACTTGGTTGTTAGGAAATCAAATACTTGCACTCAGGGCCTTAACTATGACACTAATTCCGCATGCTTCGGCCGTCCCTTCAAAATCGAATTCATACGAGAATTCGTATTTTCGCTCCAACGGGTCATAACATTCCTGCAAGTGTTTCATTGTTACCTTTTCGTTACTGACGGCTTTGTCTTTAGTCTGGGTCCCACTTTTCTATTGGCTACATAATACCATGTGGCATTGAATCATTGGCCTTAAAATTCCCTTCGCATTCTATTTGATACTGGCCGGGTGTCTTTTTTACAATGACGTTTCCACCTTGGCGGGGCCACACTTTCTTCTTTGACCATGTGTCATCATGACACGTGGACGGTTCTTGTTCATTCTTGCTATTTCGCAGGCTTAAAGGGTGAGCATTTTACCCTTGTGAAATAGCGTGAGCCGTTGGATCATCCCTCAAGTTGATCACTAATTAATCTTTTGAAAAGGTTCTCAGGAATGGTGGGCCCGCGGACTCGTCACAAACACCTGGCATCCAGTCACCTGCAGCGCTGATTTGTCGCTCTGTCATTCGCCAAAAGGAAACTACGAGGGGCCCCACTTTCATCTCAATAGGTCTATCCCTCATGTCATCATCATGACACGTGGACGGTTCTTGTTCATTCTCGCTATTTCGCGGGCATAAGGAGTGAGTACTTTACCCTTGCGAAATAGCGCAGACCATCGGATCATCCCTCAAGTTGATTAGCATTTAATCCTTTGAAAAGGCTTTCAGGAATGGTGGGCCCATGGACTCGTCACTAACACCTGGTGTCTTGTCACTTTCGGATCTGACTTGTCACTCTGTCATTTGCCAGAAGGAAACCATGGGGTCTCAATAGATTGTTAACAGCTGTACCTACCAGGTCATTTCTGGGGTCCACTTCGAACCTTTAATCCTAACCCGCCGACTGTGGTGACTTGTGCCACGTGCTACCTTTTAACAAGCCAAAAGAAAACCACAGGGCTCCAACCACCTTTGACAGCTACAACCTTTACTTCCTCCGTCATGACACATGGACGGCCCTCGTTAATTCTCGCTATTTCGTGGGCCTAAAGGGTGAGCATTTTACCCTTGCGAAATAGCGCGGGCCGTTGGATCATCTCTCAAACTGATCACTAATTACTGGGCCTGACAACGTTAGAAGAAAAGCATACAAGGCATAAAATTTTCAAATAATCAACGTAACTGCCTAGGCAAATAATAAGGGGCGACACTTCCATGACCCCACAACCCATATCTTAAGTGAATAAAGTAACAGAAAATTAGAAACCAGAGGGTTTAACAAAAGGATAAAATCTAAAAAATCAAAACCCTTAAACCCCTAAGGTTTAGAACAAAGCTGAAGCACTTGGGATTACACCCTATTCAAAGAAAAATTTAATGAACCATAGCCAATTATTGGAAAAGAAGAACCCAATTTTAAACAGTGATAACACATTCTTTGACCATGACCTCTTACAATAACCATGATGATCTATAATGACATCTTACATCTTATTTATACAAACCCTTGACCATAAACAATCAGATTGACCACTAGAGAATAAACTAATTACATAATTACAAACCATGCCGACCTTAGACCAAACAAAATAGTATCTATGCATAAGACATCCCAAAAATACAACAGTAGGTCCTATCCACATGTTACATTAATGTCGGTCCATAACCTAGATCAACCTAGAAAATGTATAGGTCCACATGCTTCAACAATGATCTCGAAGTGCCAAGTCTCGAACATGATCACCAACAGCATCCCAAAACTCCATCATAAGTTGCACCAACACCAATTATGCAATTCATCAAAGATCTCCACCAAAATCTCTACCAATGAAACCCTCGCAGGAACTAGAAACCAATCTTTATAGTAAGAAAGATAGCATCCAATCTCTAGACCAAAACCAACTGACCAAATATGAGTATAAGCATTATGAACAAGTCAATTCCATCACCAAATTATACTGGATTCAACCAGATCATGTCGGATCCAAGTTAACCAAAAACTACTCAACCTATCGGGACCAGAAGGGTACTGGTAAAGCATCCAAACAGCTAGTGTTAACATAAATGATAAAACATCAGTGCAACACATAATCAATTCCACCAAATGGCCAATAGAAGCCTGTGTGTAGTTCTCTACATGTAGAATTTTTACATCACCTGCATACACTAATATGGGGAAAATTGTTGGGGATGTATAGGGGCCTGCCTCAGTTACACCCCCATTTAGGTGTTTCCACCATCATGGACAGCCAGAGAGATAGATTGGAAAAATAAATTGGAACTTGGTAAATTGGAAAGTAAATGCAAATGGAAACTAAACTTCATTTAAAAGAAGCTAACTCCTATTACATGCAATAAATATTGGAAAATATTAGAATAATGGTATATTGGAAATAAATATTTAACAATGTAAAGGACTCATTGCATATAAATGAGATTGGTGAGAGAGAGAGAGAGAGAGCATGAAGCCAAACCCCTCATATTTGGATTTGTGAGCGTGAAAAAGCCCACTTGAGCACTTTGTTGGTAAGAAGCCACCATGAGATAATTGTAGCTTGATCTTGGTAGAGTATATATCCAAGAGCATGAAGAGAGAAATGAGATATCAAGAGCACAATGAGAGCCAAGAGCCAAGAACCCAAAATTGAGAACCCTTCAAAATGGGCTACGAAGGGTTCTTAAACCCAAAAGGGGTGTGGAGAGTCATTGTGAGAGGGTATATGTCCCCTCATGTTTTTCCCCAGTAAGGCGGGGAAAATAGGAAGGAAAACGAGCTAAAATTTGTCCAAAAATGGGCAAAAGCCATTTCGGGCAAAAATTAGGCTATATACTCAAAAGTGGGCCCCAAGAAGGGTCATTGTAACTATTTACTATGAGCTTCTGACTCTCTGCCAAGTTTGAGATTAGGCCAGCTTTTTGGGATGTTAGCATGGCACACAGATGTCCTCACATCGCACTGAGGTCCATCAAAAAGTAGGCCCAAAGGGGCTTTCAAGGTATTTTAAGGCACCTTGTCTTTTGAGCTCATGATACCCAAATAACATAATTTTGATTAGGGATTGGTCATAAATGCACTAGGAATCATGTGTAAGTGTCATAAATGCACTAGGCACATTTTAGGACACTATATTTTGTCCCCACTTTAGTGGACTGATCAGCTGTAGGGATCAGTTGCACTAAAGTAGTTTGGAAAGATATGTTTATTAAGCTCATGTAGTGCAATAGATGTAGTAAATGAAATAAATACTTAGCCAACAAGGATACTATAGAAACCAAAGAGGTTGAGTAAAAAATCATGAGAAATGCCCCCAAGTATCCACAAGGAAATCCAATTTTTGGTATGACGAATTCCATTCTGCAAGATTGGAAAAGTTGTCGGCATGGAAAACGGAGGAAGCTACTTCGGTGAGAAGAATGCTTAAGAAGCATTAGTAGGGATAGAAGAGAAAAATTAGATGAAGGTGAGTATATGTCCCCTCGTATTTTTCCCTCAGTAAGGCAGGGAAAATAGGAAGGAAAACATGCCAAAATTTGTCCAAAAATAGGCAAAAGCCATTTCGGGAAAAAATTAGGATATATACTTGAAAGTGGGCCCCAAGAAGGGTCATTATTACTATTCACTATGGCTGTTCAAGCTGAGATTTACATAGTCTAAGAAAAAATATCATGCAGATGGGAGCTTAGGGCTAGCAGGATCGAGGAGTTGCAAACCACGGTCAAGTAGGGCAATGAGCCCGACCAAGTACAACTTGAAACATTCCTTGTTTTGTATTTATAGTGCTTTTTTAGAGTATTTGGGTCGAACGACTGCACAGGAATCCCTAGGACATATTGTTGTCCAGTATGCACGCCTGCATCTTAGATGAGTACATTAGTCTAGGTGACACGCTAATGCCCCAAAAGGGCATTGGTGTCCAGAAGACACGATGTCATCTTCTAGGCACACAGTCATTTGTTTGAAAAGTGAAATCAAAACTAATGGAAAATTGTTTACATGCAAACACTGCTCGAGATGCGGGACCATGCATCAGGGCACCATTTGCAAACACTGCAGAGTCGAGAAGATGATTTATCAACTACCAATAGATGACTCCTCCGTAGGGTCAGTTTATGATGTACATATATGTTGTCAGAGTTTTAGTTCCATGCCCCCATGCTACGGGTATTGATGGAGAGGTGGGATGCAGACACCATATCTTTTCAGCTACCCACGGGAGAGATGATGGTGACATTTATCAACATCTACTGCATCCTATGACTTCCTATCTTGGGGGAGCGAGTGTCACCAGCGATCCCTTCTGTAGCAAAGCTGGGCAGACAATGAGAGTGGGCCTTGGGACAGAGGGTAGATGTCACGGGATATGTGTACCTACAAGCACTAGGCTAGGGATGAGTGTTGATTCCCTTGGTACAATGCATCATGATCATGACCATTCCATGGTGGGTTTTGATAAATGGTCGTAGCTTAGAGCTAGCTGCATGTTTTGTTCCTTTGATTTGAGAGATGGAGGGGAGGAAGATAGTGTATGCATGGGGTCACAACATGCTGGCCCATTTATATTATGAGCTCTCCCTATATGTGCACCACAAGTACCATAGTCTCATAGTGTGCACTCTCCTATAGGTATGGGCCTTCCAGCACATCACTTGCATGTGACCATTTGAATTCCCTATACCGATGCCTTTGGACATGCCACAAGTACACATTTATCCACTACAATGTGGAGGATGGTAGACGGGAGACCTCACCTACTGGAGGGTGATCATTGACCATCTCAAGATAAGAGATGTGATCTAGCAGCCATATTGCAACATTGGGGTCTGGGCCACAAACCGCACATAGCTTCCGTGGATACAAAGAGACCGCTTCCTACTTGGCCGCCAGGACCATGTGGTGATGTCATACTATGGGTGGCAATGCATGCGGCAGTTCAGGTAGGTACAGACTATTCAATCTTCTGCTCTTACTTACCCATGATCAGCCAAGAGTACACTACGACCACAAGACCTGCCTTGTCCCACCCTTGGAGATGTCCAAGGTAGTCCATAGGGGAGTGATGATGATGACATCACTCCACTGGTTGACATAGACAATGTTAGAGTTGCACCAGGGTTCACATGATAGTGGGGTGGGATAGGTTCGACACCGATATTCCTACTAGATGCATAGTGAGGATATGCTAGAGCTCTTGGGGGAGACAATGATGACCAGGCCTCCGTGAGTGATGAGGGAAAGAGGCCACAATAGAGATAGCAGACAAGGAATCCCATTCTAGGCCAACATGTACCGGTCGCTAGGTCTTTTTGACCATCGCTAGTTGCACCACTAGTCATGCCACAAGTGCGACCAAGAGAAGCAATGGTTGTGGAGGGATCCTCTAGTAGGGTGCCTTCACAAGATCCAAACTGGCAGAGGGGCGATCCTAGTATGCACTTATAGTTTCATTTGATATATTTTAGTTTTTTTTCTTTTTATATGCATAGATGTAGAGATATTTGGTTATGATGGGTACTGATATTACATATTTTCTGTCTATAGAGAGCGTAGCAAAGTGGTTGAGCTTCATCCACGAGGTGCTTGCAGAGGTCATCCCTAATGTGCAGACCCAAGGTCCTATATTGGATAGCTACCGACCCCTCTAGGAAGCAGGGAGACACATATAGTTGTTTGAGCCTATAGCATGACTATGAACAGCATATGAGGGTCGAGTAGAACTAGTTCGGGGAGCAGCACAACTAGCCACTGTGACAGGGTAGCAAGATCATGCCCTGCAGGAGTTCTGCACTATTCTTGAAGAGAGAGAACAAGAGAGGACATGAGCTGAGAGTGTCGAGAGGGCACATGACACTTTGTAGAGCCAAGTCCATGACCTCCGATGACAGGTGGACCCTGCATAGTAGGGTGTCATAGGTCATCTAGACCACCCCCGAGTGCACCAACTGATGAAAGAGATTGAGGCATCACACCAGTGAGAGATGGTGGGATGGGAGGAGCTGACAATACAATAGGAAATTGTGGTTGAGCTACGAGTAGAGATGAGGGGCCTACAATTATGGAGCACTATGGTTGTGAGATCACAGTTGACCTCAATCAGACAACCTCCTCACCGAGACTAGGATCCTCTAGTGCCAATGACCTCAAGAAATCACCCACCAGGGCAGTCATGATACATTTTATGCATTTTATATACAATATTTTTTGGTATTTATACACAGGTGTATTCATGTATATTAGAGACATATATGATAGCATCATGTGTTTTTCTAGTGATGCAATACATGTACATTGATATGATACATTGAAACACACATATAGATATGAGATTCGATATTGTGGTTCTATCTTGTATTTCTATTTATGGATGTTGTTGTTATGTTACATTCTTATGTGATGGATGATGTATATCTAGATACTTATCATGATTTAATTTACATATGGTCATATGCATGATTAAATCTTATGATGATTTATATATATGACACATGTACATGCACACACGCACACACACACGTGGATCTAACAATGCATTGTCACTTCATAACACAAAAGGAATGTCACATCAATGAAGGATATGTGTTTGGATGTGATCCCCCCCATAGGCATTGAGGTATTAGGTGTGAGACACATACTACGCCTCTTCTACACATAGTATCTATGTAGGTGTGCAGCATTAATCAACCCTTTAAGAGGAGTGTCATCCATGGAGGATAGGCCATAGGCACCAGAACTATAAACAGAAGTGATGATGTATGGACCTAACCAATTCAGGCTGAATTTCCCCTTTTGTTTAGGTGGTGCATTAACATTTCTCTGGTTCTCTTAGAGAACCAAGTCACCTTTCTTAAAGGTTTGAGGTAGCACACTTTGGTTATATTGTTTGGATAGACTTCTGATAAGCTTGAAGATGTTGAAGGGCCATTAAACAACGCTCATCCAACAATTCAAGCTTATTTAAATGAAGAGTGCGATAAGAATCATCATCAATAACCCTTTTTAAGGAGACTTGCAAAGAGGGAATCTCCAATTCAAGAGGCATAATAGCATCGACACCATCCACGAAGTTGTAGGGTGTCATTCCTATAGTCATATGAACACTCATGCGAGAGGCCCATAATGCATAGATTAATTGTAAATACCATGTTGGAAACCAATAACACTAAGAGGGGGGTGAATCAGTGTTATACCAAAATAGAAGATTTTAGCCTTAACAAAACATTTATACACCAACGTGTATACTAGTATAAATAAAATTGAAAGAAGTAATGCAACCAATAAGCCAAACACATAAATGAGAAACATAACACACAGATTTATACGTGAAAAACCTCGATGAGGAAAAACCACGATGGGATTTGTGACCCACAATATCAATTCACTGGCCATATGAAGAGATATTACAATATATAATGGGTCTGCACTTGCAGGAAGGCTTTTAGCCTAGAGCACACTGCTCATCACAATAGGAGCCTCATTGACTACATGGCAATCCAGACAACAATCTAGAGAAGTGTGAACTGCTTAGTATAGCATCTCCTATGCTAGAATACAGTTTTGGTTTAAGCTCTGTCTGTTCCGATCAAAATCCTAAACCTTAGTACTGGAATAACTCTTACAATGAATTCCTCACATACATAGTCTCTCTGATATATTTAGCATTATATTACGTCCATATATCCATTCTATATGTCTATCCCTATCCTCTCTCTTTTTGTTGTAAAAATGATCTAATCAATCTCCCCTATATACCCTATACAAATTTATGCCTTATGTCATCTTACAAGGATATATACAATATCATATTTACATGTTGGCCATAGCATAAATGAATAAGCATTAAACCAAGTTACGAATGTTGGATCCAAGATGTGTCAGACTCAAATACCAATGACCTTTACCATACCATGTCAACCTGTATTGCCAGTGACCAAAGAAATCTTCTATCCTACCAATGACGGTGATGGTGCCAATGTAGAGTCTGTGAAGTACCTGTCGGTACACCATATGAAGCTGGAACCCAAAATCATGTTTCCATCAATGACAACATAATGAAACCTAACCAATAGAGTGTCAATTGCCAACATACCAATCTTTGCTATGTTTAGTGACTATCTTGCGCAAGATTTGTTAGATTCTTTCACTTGACCATTAGATTGCGGGTAGTAAGGTGTGGAAAAGTGGTGCTGGATGTGAAATTTCTCAAGAAACTTCTTAACCTCCTTTTTCTTAAAAGGTGTACCATTATCAAAAACAAGGGTAGCAGGCAAGCCAAATCGAAAAATGATGTTATCCATGTTGAAGCCACAAATCATATTGGTGGTAATCAATCTTAGAGGGACTGCCTCAACCCACTTCGTGAAGTATTATGTAGCAGTGATAATGAAGATGTGACCTTTAGACAAAGGGGGAGATATATTTCCATTGATGTCTAATCCCCAAGCCTGGAGAGGCCATGGAGAGACTTGAATATTGAGCTCCTGCACAAGGGCTCGAATTAGGTTTCTATGTTGTTGACATTGAAGACACTTTTTGACAAAAGAAAAAGACTCTTTTTTCATCATTTTCCAATAGTACCCCATGTGGATTAGCTTGTGTACCAAAGATTTTCCTCCAAAATTCCCACCTCCAGAGCCTAAATGGGCCTCCTAAAGGGCAAGGGGGATCTCATCTTTTGTTAAACACTGCAAAAGAAGACTATTGTTTGATCTTCTATAAATAATGTTAGATAGCATAATGTAATGGTTGGCGAACTTCCAAATCTGTGTGCGTGAACTTTTGTTGGCATCATCAGGAAAACTTCTGGTTTTTAAATAATTAAAAATGTGTGCAAACCATTCTCCCGAATCGACATGGGAACACATAAGGTTATCAAATTGAGTTTGATTAGATACAACTGGAGATCAGAGGAATTGTACCACAAAGTGGTATTCATCCTAACCAAAGTCGGGGCCTATAAGGGAAGCAGTGCTTGCCATTGCATCCGCATGATGATTTTCCCTCTGTGAGATGCTATCGATCATGTAAATAGTGAATTGATTCAGTATGCTCAATATGAAATCCTTATACTAAGACAACTTCAACTGTTTAACACGATAAGCACCAGTCACTTGGTTTACAATAAGTTTAGAATATCCATGAATATGGATGTTCTTTACTCCCATGGTAATCACGACATGAAGTCCTACTAGTAGGGCCTCGTACTCGGCGATGTTATTGGTACAATGGAATTATAAATAGAAATAAAGAGGGACTAGATTTCTTTTAGGTGAGACAAAAACCACACCTACACCTGAGCCAGTTTGATGCCTCTGGCCATCAAAAAACATGTCCCATATGGAGTCTTGGTCAATAATCAGAACATCCTCATCGGGAAAGAGGTCTATGGTGGGAAAAGACTTGCCTAAGGGAGCGTTGGCTAATTGATCGGTAATGACCTACCCTTTTATTGAATTTTGAGTTATGAAGTGCGGGTCCATTTCAAAGAGCAGCACCACCCACTTGGCCAGCCTTCCTGAGAGATCGGACTTTACAAAGAGGTGCCTAAGGATATCATTCTTAGCAATGACTTGTGTTTCTTCATGGAGGATGTAGTGTCTTAGCTTCTGAGTCACGAAGACAAGATCTAAGTACTATTTTTCCATAGAAGAATATTAGGTTTCATATTCTATTAAAGTGTGGTTGATGTAATAGACTTCTCTTTCCCGCCCTCCATCATCACGTTGGAACAATAATGCTACCAAAGCATGAGATGAGGCTAAAATACACAAGAATATCTATTAGACATAGCCGACATGAGGATAGGAGGATTAGCTAGGTAATCCTTGATGGAATCAAATTCTTTTTGGCATTCTTCATTCCATTTTAAATGGGTGTCTTTCTTCAGTAGTCGTGTAAAAGTTAGGGTACGAACCGATGAATGGCTTGGATTTTCCCCTACAAGCTATGAAGTTGAGAGATATTCTTAGGTGGAGGCATGTTCACAATTGCATTGATCTTATATGTTTCTATTTCAATTCCTCAACGGGAGACAATGAATCCTAGGATCTTCCCAGCATCAACACCGAAGACACACTTAAGAGGATTCAGTCTCATTTTATACAACTGGAGTCTTTCAAAGACCAAAAGGATATTTTCAATATGCATTTCTCATGCTAAGGATTTTACCAAGGTATCGTCGACATAGTCTTCTAAAACCTTATGGATGAAATCATGGAATATCAAGGTCATGGCTCGTTGATAGGTCGCTCATGCATTCTTTAACCCAAATGAAATAACATAGAAAAAGGTTCCCCAAGGGGTTCTGAAAGTGGTTTTATATTGATCTTCTCGGTTAATATGTATCTGGTTATAACCTGAGAAGTCATCCATGAATGAGAATAAAGCATACCCTATTATTGAATCCATGATCATATCAATATTTGGGAGAGGAAAGTCATCCTTAAGGGAGGCTTTGTTCACATCCCAAAAATCAATGCAAATATGGCTCTGATCATTAGGTTTGCTTACCGAGACAATGTTTGAGATCCAAGGTGAATAGTCAATGGGGCGGATAAAGCCATCTTTTAGAAGCTTCTCTATCTCTATCTTGACTAATAAAGCCACCTTAGGATTCATCTTTCAAATCTTTTTCTTCATTGTCTTAGCATCATAACTAAGCACAATGTTGTGTACCACAATGGACTCATCAATATAAGGCATCTCCTCATAAGACCAAGTGAAGATATTAGGGAATTGATGTAACAAGTTGGAATACTCTTTGAATTCTACGGAGGATAAGAACTTGCCCACTTTTATGACCTTGTCAGGAGCCTTATCCCTCATGATGACATTAGTAGTTTCTCAACTAAGGAGCACACTACGGTCTTCTAGATGACGAAGAGATATTTATTCTCCATTGTGAGATAGAGGTGGCCCCTGCAAAACAAATTCACCAAAGTATGCCTAAGAATTCAAACAATATGGGAATCAATGTTTATGATGGTAAGAAGGAAACCCATCGTATGCACCTAAAAATTCCTTCAAGGATTATTCCAAAGGGAAAAGATCCAAGGGAATCTCATTAGGTGATACACCAGGGTCGATGAGTTCTAGATGAACAATATTTAAAGGAAGGGGATCGATTGAAATCATGTTAATAGCTAACGATGGCTTCACCTTTCGACCCGTATGACAATATCCAACTCTAGTGTTGTGGTGATGAGGCTCGAGCTCCAAAAGAGTCTGAATGCATTGTTTATTAGGTCCACAACCCTTTCCATCATACCAAAGTTGAGACACAAGCTTGTTTCTAGGACCATAGATGTTTTGTAATTCTTGGAATGATGGTGGTTTCATATAGAAAAGGTGATTGACATTATAAGAATCACTTGGCTTTATAGATGCATAATCATATTTCATAGCCGAGGTGAATAGAATATTAGGAAAGCTTAGATGGACGAGTTCTACTTTGTACTCACCAACATGAGAGTCAATAAAATCCAAAGAACCCCAATCATCACCCAAACATGCATTGAATTTTGAAGGTGATTTAGTTGGGGAAGGTTTTTCAAGTGTAGGCTCCAACATCTTCACCTTAGGAGTATCTTCCTTTGGGGATTTTTCTTTCGAATAATCCTGCTTCTTAGGTGATCTCTCCTTTTTAAAAATTTCCTTAGTGACTTCTTCCTTCTTACGCTATTCCTTTTTAGGGGATGAGAAAGAAGTAGAATTTGTGATCAAAGAAGATAAAGTGGGTACATAATTTTGGAATAAAATTGTAACAGAAGCCTGAATGACTACAGCTATTTGACATAACTGTATAGCCTCAAGATCAGCCTTAATTGTGACAACCTGGTTAGTATCCATGAATCTCATAGACCCATGAAGTGTAGATGAAACAACTCCCAAAGTGTGCAGCCATGATCTACCTAGAAGAAGATTGTATGATAAAGGGTCTGGCATAATGTGCACTAGGGTTGGAATAGTGACTGGTCCAACCTTCAAGGACAGTATGATAGTCCAACCTTCAAGGATAGTATGACAGTCCCCATAGAAGTCTAACCACTATTATCAAAACCTCAAATGAAAAAGGAGGATGTGGCCAAATAATTTGGGTCCACCTTGATCTTTGGTAACAAGTCTAAACCACAAACATTCAATGTTGAACATATATCAACAAGCATTCATATAATACCAACACCATTTACATGAACAATGATCATTAATAGATCTATTAAATTCCTCACTTTGGGAGGCAGGAGTTCATGTAGATAAAGGTTAATATTTGATGAATATGCATGAATATGATCCATCAACGCATTCACATTAGCTAGTCTCATAGAGGAAGGTAGAAAAATATTTTGCAAAGCTTCATGTAGCATACCTTAATACATCAGGGTAGTCTGAAGAAAACCCCAAAGTAAGATCTTAGCTAGAGTAATCTTAAGTTGCTCGATAAGATCATAATCATTTCATCACTTGTCCGCCGAAAAAGGTGTCTTAGGAAGGACAAGTTGAGAAGGAGGTAGAGAAGTTTGAGGCCATTTCAAAACTTGTTTGTTATTCTAAGTGTTATATGTGTGAGGAATAGTATTATAGGATGGTTTCTTGGATTGCCTGAATCTAGTGTATAAATTAGAAGCTTCTCCTTTGAAATGTTTTCCACTAATGGTCTTAACTCTCTTTAGGAGATGGACTTGCCACTATCACATGGATATAAGGTCTCTTAGGACTTTATGGGGTCGTGGAGACAATAATGACATTCACAGACCCTTCATTTTTGCATGAGGATGTCATGGAGGATGACTCACCCTTTACATCTCTTTTAGGAGAATGTGCTTCAAGGAAGTCATCCAGGACTTCATCCAACATATCACAATCATCCTTCAAGAATGCCTTGTCAAAGGCATCAAACTCCAAAAGGAAAAGATCCAACATTTGGCATTCACATCGGGTTCAGAAAAATGTAGGGGAGGATATTTGCCCCCCTCCAAAATGATAAACCTTAGAAGGAAAATCCATCTGCTGCTACCTCTTCTAACACAAGCTAAGATGAGCCAGGGGAACTATGCTAACTAAAATGCATAAGTATAACATAAAAATGATAAATATATAAAATTTAAATTCATAGAATAGCACACTATCAAATGCAAGTTATACCTTTCAGATGGGAAAATTTTGGGTTATGGGCGCTAGCGCGGGGTGCAGACACCAACACAGTGCACTGTAGTCCATATGGCCCATGGACAACAAAAGACCAAACAGAAGCTTGTGTGAATTCTCTACATGCAGAATCTGTACATCACCTACACACACTGAGATGGGGAAAATTATTAGGGTTGTATAGGGACCTACCTCACTCAGACCCCCATTTAGGTGTTTCCACTACCACAAATAGCTAGATAGATAGATTGGAAAACTAAATTGGAACTTAGTAAATTGGAAAGTAAATGCAAATGGAAACTAAACTTCATTTAAAAGAAGCTAACTCCTATTGCATGCAATAAATATTGGAATATTAGAATAATGGAATATTGGAAATAAATATTTAACAATGCAAAGGACTCATTGCATGTAAAAGAGATTGGTAAGAGAGAGAGAGAGGGAGCATGAAGCCAAACCGCTCATATTTGGATTTGTGAGCGTGATGAAGCCGACTTGATCACTTTGTTGGTAAGAAGCCACCACAAGATGATTGTAGCTTGATAATGGTAGAGTGTATGTCCAAGAGAATGAAGAGAGAAGTGAGATATCAAGAGCACAATGAGAGCCAAGAGCCAAGAACCCAAAATTGGGAACCCTTCAAAATGGGCTAGGAAGGGTTCTTAAACTGAAAGGGGTGTGGAGAGACGTTACAAAACAATGCAAGCCAAAGGACACACATCGGCCAGCTTCTAACTATTTTCTAGATTCAAGATTTGACCATATTTTCAAGATGTTAGCGCGGCGCACGAACAACCCTACGTTGCGTTGAAGTCCATCAAAAAGTAGGACCAAAGGATATTTCAAGGAATTTCAAGGCACCTTGTCTTTTGACCCCACAATGCCAAAATAACATAATTTTGATCATGGATTCATCATAAATGCAGTAGGCACATTTTAGGACACTACAAAAAGGTAGTTGTAGCATTAAGTAGAGAAAGATCATCTACATTGGTTACTCCTTGACTTCTTCAACAACCAGCTAGTTGGTAAGAGTCTTGCTCCTTGTTGCAAGCTTCATCATAACACCACTTTATTAGTACAGACCTACAAAATACATTAGCACATGCAAACAACTACACTTCCCAAATCATCTTGAAACAAAAAAAAATCAACACATGCACATTTAATAGATAATTACATAGCTTATGCATTAGTATCATGAATTATTTCAAGGTTAAACTTAAGCCCAAAATGTAATAGTTTCTAAGGAAATAGCATAGTAAATAGTGAAATCACAGTATCAAATTCTAAAGTGTCATCATGAACAGCATAATAAATCCTTAGAAAAAAGGACTATAATCTTGTCTCATCAATGATATTGGCAAAAGGCATTGGAATCAAAGGCATGTGACAAAGGCTTAGTTGTGTCAATTGGTTTAATAGGGTGAATTTTCAGCACATTCCTTTGTAACAATTGTGTCATAATACTAAGCAAAGATTCATTAAGAGGAGTGAATTCTTTTCTAAAGTATTTGGACAAATGAGGCACACCTGCTATTGCAACTGCTACTTGAATGTTGTTGTTGTCATTGAACTTGATGAATCCCTTATTCGGTTTGAACTTTGCAAAAGGTTTTTGAGCACTTTCAATTTTATTATTCAGAGCCACTGAAGATGATTGTTCCAATTGACTCACGATCAGGTGATAATTGTGAATTACTGTGCACAACTAGGTAAAGCAAGTAATCTCAGAAAAGAGAAGTGGTGTGCTTTGTGAAGTGTACCTGTACCTGCAAACATAATGCACTCAATAAATTATTATAAGCAATGGTTAGTAAATTGAAACAATGAAAGACAAAACCATAGCTAACCAAATTATTGCCTCCTAGTAAATGTGAGTATGAAAAATGCTCTCAGATCTGATTATGTATACTCCAGTGACTTGACTACACTTAGATGGAGGATTTGAATGATGAAGATGCATGACCTAGCAAGAATAGCATGAATAGACTGAAAGGAAGTTTGTATGATCTAAAAAGGCAACTCGTATGAATATCTAAACTAGAGCCGGATAGAGATGAAGTTTCCTGAAGATTAAGAGGCCAAAAGTGATGATTTTGGCCCCACGGTGGGCGCCAAAATGTTGTGCTCTGTGAAGTGTACATGTACCTGCAAACACAATACACTCAATAAATCATTACAAGCATGGTTAGAAGATTTAGTAAAACCATAGCTAATTGACTTATTGCCTCCTAGTAAATACGAGTATGAATTTTTCTCTCATATCTTATTATGCAAATTCCAGTGACTTGACTACACTTAGATGGAGGATTTGAATGAAGAAAATGCATGATCTAGCAATGATAGCATGATTAAGCTATATGAGTTCATGATTGATCTAGAAAATGAACTAAGATTAAGATACAATTAAGCTAAGATTGAGCATGATAATATTGCTAAGAATGATAAACTAGAAGCTAGATGCCTATAATAACAATGCATAAGATGAGAATGAGATGGGATGAAATAATGATATGAAATTGGGATCCATATTGCTCAAAATGAGGTCTATTTATAGGATTTTCCAAGGCTAGGGGTGATGTGGCAAGAATCAATGGTCAAGATTGATCTGAAGATATCAATGGTTAAATTGGAGGAGGATGGCAAAGGGGGTTGGATTAAAGGGAACATCTGTCATCTCTATGGTGACAAGTGTCAAGAGGATTCTAGAAGGAGTTGGATGAAAGCGAACACTTAGTGACAAGTGTCACAAAGGTTCTAGAAAATGTTGGATGAAAGGGGACAAGGTGGTAGGTAGAATGGGTTAGGTTTAGGAATGGTTAGGTTTAGGAGTGGTAGAAGTTAGGAGAATTTGAATTTAAAAATTCAAATAATATGAAAAGGATAATTAATCTCAACAACTCATAAATTTGATTTGGTTTAATCAATTAAAGATTAGAAGAAATGATTTGATGGGGGGAATTAATTAATTAGAATTAATTAATTGAAGGGGTGAAATGAACCTATTAAATAAATCCTTAGATTTATTAATAAGTATATGAAGGGGGGAATTTAATCAAATTGCTTAGTGAATTCAATTAAATTGGGAAGGAGGGATTAATTAAATAATTGCTTATTCAATTAATTATCTTCAGACCATTTTTAGGTGTATACAAGAAGTTTATCCCTAATATCTTTTTGCAAATTAGAAATGAAAATTCTTTGAATATCTTGATTAGGCATAGGAGAATTAATTTGAGAATACAAATGTTTATATCTACCAATAAAATAAGTCACTTTTTCTTTAACACCTTGCTTACAATGCATCAAATCAGTCAAAGTAATCTTAGGACCCATATTATTGTGAAATTGTTGAATGAAAGCATTAGCCAATTGTTAAAAATAAGTAATAGAATAAGGAGGAAAAGAACAATACCATTGCAAAGATTTATCCCTAAGTGTCTAGTAAATAATTTAACCTACAATCTTTGGTCATGAGAAAAGTCACTACACAAAGTTTGGAATGTTTTAGGATGAGTCAAGGGATCACATTTTCTATTATAAAGCTCCAATTGAGGGACTTCGACATATTTAGGAGGGACAACTCGGACAATGTCATTGGATAATGGGCTCACTACATCAAATTTGGGCACATTACACTTAGATTGATTCATGGAAGCCATTTGTTGTTGTAAGGAAGACATTGTTTGGGCTAGATTATTGATGGTAGCTTCAATGGAATAATGAAAATTGGACATGTTGGATTGAGAAGGAGGGGTAACATTGTTTTGATTAAGTAAAAGTAGGTATTTGAAAGGTACCCGAACCTTGTACAAGCCAAGAGATCATAAGAACATGAAAGAAACATTCCTAGACACTTTGCAAAATAGAAAGGTCCCACACAAACAAACAGGGATCAACTTACATAACATAAAAAACCAAAAATAGACAATGAAAGGACAACACCATGACAGTAAAAAGACAGAACCTAGAACCCCTACAGAAATAGAGACATAGACTAGATACTTTTTATGATATCCTCGGCATGGACAACCATTTGTTTCATGTCATTCATCGAAGTCTTTAATTCCTCTAGCTCACGACCTTTGATGTTACCCTTGGTCCTTGTATTAGCTTTGGTCCTCTTTTCATGACCCTTCTTGTCTGGTTGATCTTTATCACCATCCTTCTCTACATTGTTCTCAAATCTATTGATCATGATGTTCATGTTATCCACCGAAGCTTTGAGGATCTAAAAATTTTGATCCACTATCTTCTTAGCATTGAGTTCTAGTCTATCAACTCTGCTACCCAAATTGTTCATTTTATTTTCCATAACTTTAATCTCCTTGTTATCTTCCATCTCATTGACCTATTTATCCATTGCTATGATTTTACCCACCATACATTCAATAGCTTCCACATTGTGAAGTACATCAACTAGTTCCTTAACATGTTCCGCCAGGGGCTTATCACCAACCTTAACTCTTGTCATAGCCTTCATATCAGTCTTTATACTATTAATATCATTCACCATGGTTCTGATGGTATCACAGAAATCTTTTATGGTATCATTATCACTGATACCACTTTTATCCCCTTTATCCTCCTTTTGCAGACTTGTAGTGTTCAAACCCTCAATATTGCCCATCACCAAGTTTTCCTCCCCCACTTTATCTTGACCCTCATCCTTCTTGTTCTCCTCAAATTCCTCCTTAGATTCAATCAGAACATGGTTGATTTCTTTATTGTTTCCCTTTTTAGTGTTCTTCCTCTGAATCTACTTTCCAATTGCTTTCCCTTTCTTTTTTTTTTAATAATTTTTTTCTCAAAAGATTCAGTTTCAGACTCCAAAATGTCTCTGTCCACCACAATCATTTTCCTGTTAGCCTTATTCCTCCCTTGTTTACTAGTCTCTTCTGAATCTCCCTTAGTCTCTTAATCAAAGTTGAATCCACTGGCTTCACTCTCTGTAGTCTCATCTCTTGCATTTTTGCCTCTAATAGGCTTTTCAATGCATTTACCCTTGAGCATTTTATAAACCAGAACCATAAGCCCTTGGTGGAGGGCATGCTCACCTTTGGGATCTTTCTGAACCTCCTTAATAGTGTGGTCCAGTGAAAAATTTAAGAAACCCCCTCTCAAAAAATTGAATAAAATCTTGGCGAATTTTTAATTTTCTTTTTCCAAATAATAATTTTTATTGGCTAATCTTTCCTTTTTTTGATGAAAAATATTAATTTTATTGGCGAATTTTTTATATCAATTTTTTTGGGTAGAAAATATTGGTGAATATTGAAAAATAATAAGAGTATGCATTAATTACTATTGCGAATCCTTTCATTTAAAAAATAATTTTTTTATACAAAAGTAGAGGGTTGAAGGTGGAAATCATTAACAAGTTTAAAGGGCAGGCTCTACTTTATTTAGTTTCTACCATTAATTTAAAATAATCTAATAACCCTCTTTATAATTTGTGAGATAAAATGTACCAACAATTTGTAATACTCATGGGGCCAAAAATTTCTTTTAGACGATTGGTTTTCATTGAGGTCAAACAATTCAAAATCAATTTCAACCCCTACAAGCATTACAACTTGTAGGTAAAATTTACCTCATGGAACAATGAAGGTCATTGGATTATATTTTAAATCCATGGTGGAAACTAAAGATTGTTGATATAACCCTAAAGTAACTAATAATTTTGATATATTATTAGCACATTAATTTAGATTTCTATAATAAATTATAAAAAAGTTGGTGAATTTGATCCAATCATGTATTGAATAATGTGGTGAATCTTTTAGTTAAAAAAATTCAATAAAATAAATTCTCTAGTGATTTAAGTTACACTAAAATAAAAATTTGTACAAATGTGGCAATTCAGGTCATCTTAGGAGTTGAACTTATTAGCCAAATTTTGATTCCCAAATTTCAAAAAATAGCCAATTGGCGAATATTAGCCACTAAAGTTTTCACTGGTGTGGTCCATAGAATAGGCTAGGTAATAAGGCAAGCTCACCTTTTCTCCATGTCAGAAATGGTTGAGCAAGACAAAGTGATGACCATAGGCTCTAGTAAACCTACCATCCAAAGTAATGTAGGTGATAGAAGCAAATAAAACAAACCTCCATGGCCTGCAAATCCTCTTTGGGGCATGGTAGGAATTGTCAATTTTCACCATCTTTCTCCTCTCATCATCTGTGACTGGGAACTTGTCCGTTGCTTTATCTGATATGTTGTGGTCCCTATAAAATTTCATGCCCTTAGTAATCATCCTCGTAGCCTCAGCAATGACCTCCTCGTCAACATTCATCATCTGGGACCCGACCAAGATTTTGCCATTTTTCCAGTTCTTGATGAAATAATTGGTGATTGTGGGATCTTTCCCACTTATCCTTTCCATGAACACATTCAGACCCCCTGCTGAAGGATATCCCACACTTCACTATTCTTTCTCCAGTCTAAGCAAGAGGTGGGTTCAAATCTTTTCTTATTACCTCCCTTTTTTTTAGTCCTTTCCTTAAAACTCCTTCTCTCGGCTTCAAAACCTCTTCTCTGATTTATGTGGAAGCCCTATAAAAATGCCCAGAATCCGTGCCATACAATTATGATAAGACACCTATATAAATGCTCATTATCTCCAAAATAACCCTGCATCAAAAAAAGTGGAAGAGGTATTAGAAACTATGATTAAAAGTACCACATTGCCTATCCTGGCTACAGTCTAGATTTAGCAGGGATTTCATTTCACTTGCAATCTCATTTTCACCATAACTAGTAATGATGTCTTCCGATTTGCAAGCCAGGTTGGCAGCCCAATCAGTGCAGCAATTGGTCTCCCTATACACGTGTAAACACACATTTCAAATTCCTCACTAATTTTCTTAGTCGCTTTAATAGAATTACTAATTGACCAAGAAGGCAAGAATTTCATATTTAAACAATTGATTATATTCAATGAATCTCCTTCACACCAGACTCTAGTGCATTTGGCTTCCTTAGCAAGGATCAACCCATGGTAAGCCACCATAGCTTCAGCTACATGGTTTGTCTGGTTTCCTATGGGGATGTTTTTTATGATTTTGCATGTTCCCCATTCATCCCTTAGGTTCACTCCACATCCTGTAGCACCTGGATTACCCTTTGAAGCACCATAAAAATTAATTTTCATCCACCCATTGGGTGGGGTGACCCATATCACACCCTCTATAGGATTGATCTGAATGTGCTCTCGACCCTTTAATCTCCACTTATTGTAGATAAATTGATCATCCTTGTCTTGAGGATTATCAATGCCTCCTATGATATTCATATTTTCCACTATATTTCTTTTTATTTTCTCAAACACAATTTTAGCCTTAGTAACCTTCTCTCTGAAAACTCTGTCATTTCTCTCTTTCCATATACCCCAACACATATAAGGTAAGGCAAGTTTCCACAATAAAGTGGTAGACTTATTACTTGAAGGATGATGCCAAGAGTTGAAAACCTCTTGAATCGACTTTAGGAAGCCCCAACTGATAGGAGGGGTAACATTGCTGAATGAAGGAAGAGATTGAGAATAAGGATGTGGTAAACTATGATAGGTAGGCATGAGAGATGATTGGGTAACAAATGGAAGACTCATAGGAGGAGGGATGAAGGAATTATGATTAGAGAAGTTACCCCCTTGACTAACATTTATTGGTATGATATTTTGTGTAGAGGTAGCCATGATGTTAGATGTAAAAGTTGGAACACTTTCCATAGGAGTAGTCAAACGAATGGAATGATTAACTTGACTAGGAGGTTACATGTATAGCCAAGGACTTCAACACAACTCTTCATAGATATAATATTAGTATCCACAATATGAGCAATACCATGCAATACATCAACACCAAGTTTATCACTTTGAACCATTATATTTAATCCTTCAATCAATGGTAGAGCCTCACTTTCTGGGTATTGTTGACTCATCCATTGTTGAAGATTTTCCAAATTGATTGTCAATCTTCACCAATTGGTCAATAGAAACCCTAGTTAGTGATTCATCCATATCATAAGTATTAAGGAAAGAATGAGGATAAACAAAGTCATTTGTAGGATTGGAAGAACCACCAACACCCTCATAGAATAAGTTAGTCAAATTAGGCTCCATCTCCTCGGTAATTAAACCTTGGGAAGCCTTTATTCTACAACTTATTATCATGGGGATAGTATAGGTTGGACTAATAGTAGTAAAACTCATGCACTAAGAGAGGGAAATTTGAAACTTGAAATTTGAATGTTGAATTTTGAAATAATTAAACAATGCAAAATTTGGGTAAAAATGACTGTTCAATTAATTTGAGAAAATTGAAAAAGATCCCGCAATCTACTAGTAAATTTTTAAAAATTAGGGTTTTGTGAAAATAACCTCTTAATTTTTAAAATTAATTTAAAATTGTTCTAAGATTGCAATTTTGAATTTGAACTACATTAACAATCAGATCTAAAATAATTAATCTAAAATTTAAACAACCCACAAGTTCTATTTTAAATTTAAAAATTAGGGTTTTGAAATTAACCACTAAATTTTTTAAATTCACTTGGAAATCAAACTTGTAAATGAAATTTTGAATCTTAAATTGTATAAACACTCAGATCTGAGAACATAGATCAAAAATAAAGGTGTAAGGAGTCAGGTTCACCAAAATGTAATTGGTGGAAAATTAGGATTTCCACCATAGAAGGGTAAAAACTACTAATTTTACCATTACATTCAAAAGAGGGGTGAATCCAATAGATTCCGTCTTAAATTAGTAATGATAAGGACTGAATACTGATTGGATTTGGGGGCGTGTGAATTGATTTTCTCTCTTTTGTGAATTGAAATGCTGAAATTAGGAAAAAGTGTTGAAAATGAAGGTAAAAATGCGAAAACAGTGAGCAACGGTCATCAAATTCAGGCATGCGCCTAGGTCTATGTAGTGTATGCAAATTTTGACCAGATCCAAAAATGTTAGGACTAGATCGCCCATCACTCTGGTCCTAATTTTTTCATATGCCAAAGAGGGTTGATTCATCTCTGCAACTTATGTTGAATCTTAAGATCACAGCTTCATACTTGTTTCCTACACACAAAAAGAAAGGAAAATAGGTTGGGAATAGGGGCTTGCCTCTATGTGAAGCTTTTTTTGTCTCCACCCAAGATTAGGGTTTCATGAAGTCTTTGACAAAATATGATGCAAATATCCACTTTTATGGTTGAATCTTGACTTTGTTGCTGCTCCAAGGCTTAAAGGAAGACTGATTACTTTCTTAGTTTCTTGAATGCTTGATCTCATGTGTATAATATATGCTTGTGTTCTTGTGTATGTCAAAATGAGAGGGGAAATCTTCCTTTTATACTTGCCCATCAAAAAACTTGCTAATTTCTCGACATGAGCTAACATGTAGCTGGGAATCCCGTTCAAATTTGATAGGGCAAAGGGTTTTAAAGAGGCCCCAATTGAGGAGGACCAAAGCACCACGCTCTATTCCTACCATAATTTAGGGCTAGGACAAGGTGCCATGATGATGTGCAAGGTCAAAATAATGACATTCTTGCATGGTGCAAGCTGAATTAGGTCCCAATCAGGCCTAGGGGTGCAAACGCTAAGGTAGGAACTTGATATGATCAAAATTGTACAAGGGTGCAATTTTAGGATGCTATAGTAGGGCTTGTTCTTACTATGAGTCATGTAGGTTTGAAAAATTTGAGAAAGATTACAAAGAAAAGGCTTCATTTGCAGAGTAACCTAAACATTTAATTGAATTGACTACAAAATAGGTATAGTAGCATGTACCAAACATGTCATGGTGTGTGATCAAAGAGTACAAACAAAGCCTCATGGTGTGTGCATGAAGTGTAACATTTCCTCCATTTTAAAGTGATTGATCATTCTTTACTAGGAGAAATAGCTTTATGGTAGAGTACATGCATCTGAAAGACAAGCACATTGTTACAATGAGATTCCCCCAAGGAAGGACTTGTTGGAAATATGTTGGATTTGTTTAAGTGTTGTCATTGATGTCAACACTATATCCCAATTGGAGACTATATGGGTTAGATCTATCCCGGTTAGTCTTGGTGATCATTTTGGTTTGGGTTGTGATTTTGATCCAGTATGATCAGGCCTCTAGAATCAATTTTGGATGCTTATTTTGATGGTTATATACTTGCTATATTCTGGTGGTTTCATGATTTGGTTATCACTTTTGGTATTTCTAGTTATCGACTTGTTCTTAGCTTGACCGACTAGCTTTTGCCTTTACTAGTTTCTAGTGTTCCCGGTTAGCTATACCGATATGCTATTTTGGTGACTTGGTCAGTGGATTTTGGGTCCGGCTTATGTAATCGGTTTCTTGCATGTTATTGGTGCTTCTTGATCATATCTCAAGAAATTGGTGAATTTTCTTTAGATAGTGTGCTATTCTGGTGGTCCTATTTGGTTCTCATTAAACTTTCACTAAGGGTTTCTACTAGCAAGTGAAGCATGTTGTATTTTGGTCTCAGAGGAATCCGCATCGGATATAATTGTTGTGTTACTCGATTTAGGTCCATGCTATCTAATGTAAATCATAAAATTGGTTTGGTGGTATCATATGATTTAATTCTTGTAATTATGGGTTTACGGGTTTAGGGTTTAGCCGACTTTTCAATAAGGTTGATGATGATTTGTATTTATAGGTGACTTCTTCATGTAATTCAGATATAGACGAGATGGTTATGGTTGGCTTATTTTGTATTATTAGAGAAGGATCAAGCGTGAATAAATTCATACATTCAAGTGAAGGTTGGAAAGGTTTTGTATTGCAGAGAAGACATCAATGCTTAACCAGAACTGTATCAGGCATTAGTAGATGCTACTTTCAAAGTTCATTATTTTCCGGATTATAGTCTGATGATTTTGTAAGTCAGTGAGACTTCCCTTTGCGATGAGCAGTGTGCTCTAGGCTATTAGCCTTTCTACATGTGCAGACCCCATTGTAATTTTTCATAATACTATTGTAGAGAATTCATCTGATTGTGGGTAGGGTTTCCTATTATGGCTTTTCCCTTTCCAGGTTTTCCACATCAAAAAATTGGTGTTATGCATTTTGTGATTTCATGTTATATTATTCATTGGTTTGTGCTCTGGTATAAGGTTTATAATTGAATTGATTGTTGTTATTTTTAGTAAATGGATTCACCCCCCACCTCTCTCAGTTTATTGTCAGTATCATTGCATTCCAACAAGACTAATCAAAGGACAATGGTCATAAAACATTTAGGAAAAATAACATAAGGGATGTACTAGCTAGGTATGTATGCACTTTTGATAAATAATGTAGATCAAGAACAATTACGTTGAATTGATCTCATCCACCAAATGTAGTGGAACTATGAACACAATGGAAAAAGAGCACATAAGATCAACAAGAAAATGTAATTTTGAGTCAATGTGAAAGAGACCAAAGAGAGATCTCAACACTTTGCATCATCCCCAAGTAGACAACACAAAGGAACATTGATGAACAATAGCACATGTATGACATAACATTAATACAACATATAGAAGAATTAAGATACAAATAGAGTAATGCCACAACAAATTCAATCTCTTTATTACCTTGCACCAATGGAGTAACTAGAGTTATCCAAAGAGAACCTAACATAACATAAAGACATATCAAGAAGCACATCATGAGAGAATCACATTACCTAGAATAAAAAAACATAAGAATCTACATCATAGATGAAGATAGTCGAGAAAACCATCTTCCTCCCAATCTTGCTTCACACCACTTAGGGGTAGTGGGGAAGATGCAAGAGGATAAAAAATGAGCATGGTAGATGGAGCTACTAAAAATTTAAATAAGTACCATTCTCTAATGATGTGTCACTTTGTTTATCACTGGGAATTAGGATTAATGCTTTTCAAAAGTGTGAAGATAGTTCATGATTAATCTCAAAAAGTGCATACATATCATCATAATCATTAGGATCATCATTATTAGCATGAATAATAATATTATTATCATCAATATCATCATATAAATTAATCATAATAGGATCTCTAACACAAAAAGAATTAGAACCATAATTTCTCTTAATAATTTATAATCTTGGTAATTTGAATCAAACTTCCTATCTAGGGTTAGGCGAAGGTTGGAAAAATGAACTCAGACAACATTTGGTTGATTCAGGGAGGAAATAGTTTGGGAAGAAAGTTCACAAATCTTTGCATGATTTCTTCATCAATGTTCTCTCACACAATGAATTCTTTTAGTGTCCCTCAAGACTTGCGAAGGTTGAGGATCAATTAACCTAGGCTTCTTTTTTTCCCCTATAGGGGGAGGAATGAAAGAAGCCTAACTAGGTTGAGAAATACCAAATGCTAGGTGTTTTCCTTTATAATATGTGGTAGGTGGGACCACAACATATATAGGAGGAATAAAAGTTGTAAGAAAAGGACTAGGTCCAATATGAGAAGGAATATATGTGGGTGAAGGGTCTCTAGGTTTACTTAAGGCCGATATCATATTATTTTTCCATTTTTGATAAGATATAAAAAGAATATCATCTTGAGGCTTTAAAGATTTAGGTTGTTTAGGCCAAAAGTAATCAAGAGTGAAATTTACATGCTTTATTGTGGGTTGGTAAAGGATATGATTAATCATGATAATATTTCTATTATGAGGTAACTTAAAACACTTATGGATTGTAGAAGGAAAAGATTTCATGGAAGGGAGCCAATGATGTCCCAACTTCACATTAAATTGATCTAATGTAGGAATAATATCAAAGGTAACATTTAAGAACTTAGTAACAACCTCAATGGGAAGAGTAATAGAACTAATAGTAGGGGAAGAGAAACCATCATACACTATTATCATAACATCATATTTATCATATGTAACTTGATGCAATTGTTGAGTAAACATATGTTCTTCAATAATATCATTTAGCATAAATACTAGATCAATGAGAACACCTCATGAGATTTTTTCTTTAATCTTCACAATAATATATAATGGTCCATCAGGTGCAAGAATAGCCTCACTAGGATCAAAGGTGATGCATGATTCAAGTTTAGGTTTAGCTTTTTCAATGAGGTTCATAAAATTATTTGACTCTCCACCTAAGTCAAAGGAAAATAACACAAGTGGTTAAGAATAACAATATTAGTAGAGTGGGAAGGAAAAGGATTGGTGAATATTTGAGGGTTTTTATTAGGAGGTGCTACATATTTTTTACCTTTATCATTCACATCTTGAATCTTATACCTCAACTTATAAAATTCTCATTATCCCGTCATGCTTGATGATGGTATTAGAAAAAGGCTTTGTGGTCCTAGGAAGTTGATGGAGTTTTATAGGTATCTATAGGTTTGATGGCAGGAAGTTGCAACACATTAGCATTAATCAACCTCAGCATTATACTATGCAAAACCTCTAATAGAGGAGTAAATTATTTTGTTAAGTATTTGGATAAAGGGGTCACACTTTATGTTGTGGCTGCCACTTGAGTGTTGATGTTGTTGGAAGAGTTATCATTTATCTTTATGAAACCTTTATTGTATTTGTTGAATTTTGGAAATGATTATTGAGCACTCGCATTCTTATCAAGTGGAGCCATTGAAGGAGATTATTCAAAATGGCTCACTTGAAGTAGATAGTTATGAATAATTGCACATACTTACGCGAAAGAAGTAAATTCAAAAAATAGAAGCTTATCTCTAATATCCTTTTGGAAATTAGTATTAAAAAATATTTGAACATCATGATAAAACACATGATAAGAAATTTGTGAATGCAAATATTTATATCTACCAATAAAATTAGTAACTTTTTCTCTAACTCCTTGCTTATAATGAATCTAATTAGTTAAAGTAATTGTAAGACATTTATTTTGAAATTTTTGAATGAAAGTATTTGCCAATTGCTAGAAAGATGTGATGAAATAAGGAGACAAATAAGAATACAATTGCAAAGATTTGTCTCTAAAGGTTTGGGTAAATTATTTTACCATGAGTCTTTGATCATGAGACAAATCACTACACAAGGTTTGAAATGTATTCACATGAGTCACGCGGTCACCTTTTCCATTTTATAGGACTAATTGATGGATTTCCACATTCTTAGGAATAATTGCACAAACAATCTCATCGAATAGTGAGTTTTCTACAACATAAGTGGGAACACTAAACTTGGATTTTCTTAACAAAGCTAATTGTTATTATAAGGATGAAATACTTTGAGCTATGTTATTGATAGTGGCTTCATTGGATGGATTGGAATTGGACATATTGGATTGTGATGGGGGAGTAATATTGGTGTAGGTAGTTGGAGGTTGAGAATAAGGAGGGAAACATTTTTTATTTGTTGGTAAAGGAAATGGTTGGGAAACAAATGGAAGACTAATGGAAGGAGGTATGCAAGATTATGAATTAATATGTTTTCCCCCGTGACTAACATGTATATGATTAACAAAATGTGTAGAGGTACTCATGATAAAAGATGTATATGTAGGCACACTAGGCAAGGATGTAGTCGTAAGAATGGAATTCTCAACTTGATTACTAGGATGAGAATAACCAAAATATTTGGTACAACTTTTGATAAGAATAATATTGGTATCATCAATATGATAAATTCCACATAACACTTCCACACCTAACTTATCACTTTGAAACTTTCTCTTCAACCCTTCAATCAAGGAGATTGCCTCACTATTTAGGTGTTCTTGGCCCATCCATTATTGAAGATTGTCAAATTCTATGTCAAGCTTCCCCAATTGGGCATTAGGAACCCTAGTTGGTGAGTCATCATCTTCATCATGAGAAGTATGAGGTGAATGGGGATATATGATATTAGGTATGTCAGGTGTTGGATTAGAGGAAGTACCAACACCCACATGGAATAGGTTATTTAATATAGGCTCCATATCCTTGGTAACTAAACTTTGGGAAGCCCTAAGCCTATAAATTCTCACTAGAATATTGGATGTAGAAGTAAGGGTAACAAAACTTATGTACAAAGAAGGAAATATTGAATGCAAAGATTTAAAATCATAAAATGCAAGTTATATTATATGTATGATTAAACAATCCAACTTTTCATAAAATGATTGATTAACCAATAAATTAAGAAATACAAATTATGAATTTGAATACAAGATGCTTCTGAATATGATAATGATATGTAATAAAAATTAGATCAAAGCATATAATTTGAAAATTATATAATCCATGAATCAATTTTAAGAATTTAACCTTTAAATTGATGTGATTTAAATGCATGAATAAAATGCAATTTTGAATTAAATGTGTAAAAATAATATAAGAGAACATAAAACTAGAAATTGAACATGAGCTAAAGATTAACCAAAATGTATGGTGTTGAAAATTAGGGCTTCATCACCTTAATTGATAGAACCACTAATTTCCACGGGATCACAAAAAATCAAGGGAAAAGAGAATTTAAATTGATTGATCCAATCCTAAGAGGAATGAATGTTGATCAAATTAAATCCCCCCTCTCTCGTTAAAGTTGAAAATTGAATTATAATTAGGGTTGATTTCCCATGCTAGATCTAGGAAAAACAATGAGAAATTGACATAAAACAACAGTAACAGGATGTTCAAGATATCATGCAGAGCTATAAAACTAGACCTAAGGAGTGAAAATGGATGAGAACCTCTGATGGAAGATTTTGGGTAAATTTTTGGGACCAATGGGACCAAGTCATCCTATTCCTCTAGATATCAAGTGCAAATAGATTAGATATTTTCTAGATCAAGGTGATACATAGAAACCACTATCAAAAGGTCATCAAAAATTCTCAGGACCGATGGGAGTCGATCCTCCTAGTCCTCCACTTTTCACACCTTCAAATTTTGAGTTTGATTGTTGTCATCTACACTACCAAATTCCTCACTCGTAGCTCCTAAGACAATTCTCTACATAGAAATAAATAAATAGGTTTGGTTGATGGAGATTTTCCTTAGGACAAACCCCAGTTTAGGAATTAACTTTAAATTGAATTGATAATTGAAAAGGAATTAAATTGAAATAGAATTCTTTCATTTTGAGGGAAAGACTAGATCTAATTTTAAAATGCTATAACTTGATACCTTTATGAAGTTTTCTTGAATCCTCATGAAAAGTTTTAGGATGTAATGCAGAATGTCTTCATATAAGGTTGATCATGGATGCTTGAACTTGAATTCTTGATCTTTAATTAATCTTCTACTTCAATTCTTAATGAATACTTTGATCCTTTCTCACATAGACTTGAATTCACTAGAGTGAAATTGAGAGCTCACCTATGATTTTATTTCTCCTTTCTTTTTCTAGTTTATAGTTACCAAATGAGGGGGGAAATCTTCCTTTTATACCTAATCATTCATCAAATGCTTGAATTTTTAGAGTAGGACAATATGGAGCTATATTTCTCACCCAGAAGAGTTGACCATTGTGAGGTCCTATTTTGTGTTCTAATTAAGAGGACCAGGGCATCCTAGTCTTGTCAATCAGGACTCAAACTAGGAAAGAGGCTAGGTAAGGAGTTGAAAATGCAAATTCCAAGAGGGTATGAGCAACTTCAAGACAACCACTAAGCACTGGAGGCCAGAATGTCAAGGTGAGGGCTAGGTGTGGATAAATTTTAATAAGGATATAATTTACGATGCCACAACTTCAATAAAAACCTTGGCTTAATCATTTATTATCGGGACCTTGAATCCTTCTCATCAATAATTTGACCTTCATCTTGGGTAAAGCTAGTTTAACCTCCTATCTATTGAGCTTGCACTCATCAGCCTAGTGAAAGTTTGACTAATCAACGATTATCAAGTTTCATTATCCAAGGAATAGACATTAATTTGACAATCCTAGGTTGGATTTGATGTTTGTGGATCTCACCTACAAAGTAAATGCAAGTGAAAGCAAGTAGATTACAAGATGAAATTCGTAGCATAAGGTTAATCAAAGAATGGTTAGTAAGATTACAAGACAAGAGCTCAATTTATAGGCAATTGATGAGAAACTCAAATTGGATAGAGAAATTAAAAGAGGAAAATGAAAATTGGCATGATTAGGGGACAAAGCATGCCAAATGCTATGTCAATTTATGACAAATTAGCCATGAAATTATCTCATCAATTGATGACAAATTAGAGAGAAAAAATAGCTTGCAAATTATGATAAAATTAAGCATGAAAAGTGGAGCCCAAATTGGTAGAAAAATCAGTGGAAAAAGTTAGGAGAAAAAGATGGGAGAATATTAGGTTGCATTAATTAATAAATTTGCATCAATTAATTAACTCACAAAAAGGGAAAGAATTAGCTAATTAAATATTTAATTTAATTGTGACATGAGACACTTTGGATAAATGAAATTAATTCATTTAACCTAAAGAATGTTAGCAAAATTTAATAATTAATTTTTTTTAAAACCCTACGATGTTGGTAATATGAAGGAATTGATTATGTCTTGCATTGATGTTTTGTCATTGATGTAAACACTAGTTGTTATGGTTGTTTGCAAGCTTCTGGTAGAAGGATTGGATTGGGAAGATTATCAGTTTATTGTCACCAGTATGATCTGAATGATGGAATAAGTTTGTATGAATGGTTCATATGCTTCTGAAGTATGTTTTATTCAGTTGGTATTGACTTGATGATCAGATGCTATCTTATGTTCTAGTAAACCTACTTTGTAGGTCTGGTAAGGGTTTCAATAGTAGAGCTTTATTGAAGATGTTTGATGTAATGCATAAGTGGTGTT
Source organism: Cryptomeria japonica (assembly GCF_030272615.1). Classification (NCBI taxonomy): domain Eukaryota; kingdom Viridiplantae; phylum Streptophyta; class Pinopsida; order Cupressales; family Cupressaceae; genus Cryptomeria; species Cryptomeria japonica. The sequence continues at coordinate 290,663,537 of NC_081410.1, forward strand.
GGTGCAGCTTCTAGAATGGATTCAGGATGCTGATGGTGATTGTGTTTGTGCCTCAACTAATTGCTATCATTTCTTTGGCATGTGTGGATCTAATTTAGGTTCGATGCTATCTAGGTTATGGATCAGTTTCAAGAAACGTGTTGGTGGATCCTTCCGATGTGCTTTCAGGATGTTTTATTGAATGGATGATGTTTGTTTGGCCTTAGGTCAACATGTTTTATGATTTTATCTTAGGATTATGTAATAAATCTATTGAATTATCATTTGCATGGCCAACCTAATTGTTTAGGTCCAAGGTTTGTATAAAAGTTATGTAAGATCTCATTGTAGATCATATGTATTAGCAAGGAGTGAATAATGTAATAATCATTTGTGCAGAGGATTTGGTCGATCATAGGTGATCGAATTGGGTTTATGTAGAGTTTTTAGACCTTCGGTATTGAGCTTAACCAAAACTATAATTTGGCATGTTTGATGCTATCATAGGCAGTTCTTCTTTTTGGATCGTTATCCAAATATTTTGAGGTGGTTGACCTCTTTGTAGTCAGTGAGACTCCATTGTGGTGAGCAGTGAACTCTAGGCAGTGTGCCTTCCTGCATGTGCAAGCCCCTATTGTAATCATATAATTTCTGCAAAAGTATCATTTGACTGTGGGTAGGGTTTCCCACTGTGATTTTTCCCTTTACCGAGTTTTCCACATACAAATCATGGTGTTATGTGTTATGGTTGCATGGTATTGATTCTCTGGTTTTCAATTATGCTTTAATGATTTATCAGTTATTTCGGTATCTATTTGCTTATATTTGGGTAAAAGGTTTTAAGTGCTTTAATTTGCATAATATGTTGACAACTAATTCACCCACCCCTCTTAGTTGTCCACCGGTTATCCTGACATATGAGACAAAAAAAGAGAGGAAATAGATCATAATTAGGTCATGACATAATTAATCCAATAGATAAATGATGTTGATCATGTTAAAAAGGATAAACGACAAGGATTTCATATTGATATAGACATCGATTGATGAAGACCAATGACAAAGTGGTCAAAGATGACAAGAGGATTGCACTGATAAAAGATAATCAATAAAGGATCAATGACTAATTGATCAAAAATTGATGAAGATTGATGATTGATTGAGACTGATGATAAATTGATCAAGGATTGATAAAAGGATGATTTGATGAAGGTTGAATGACAAAAATATTGACAAAGATCGATGATGAATTGATCAAAATTGACAAGATTGACAACGACTGATAATTATAGATTGAACAGGACCCAAGACAATCCAAAATGATTGATAATTGATATTGCAAATGACAAGGTTTAGGATAAAACAATGTCAAATCTATATGGCAAATTGATCGCAACCAATGATTGAGATTCAAGATTGATACTAAGAAGACCTAATTCAAATTGGAAGAAATTAGAATCAAAGGGAAGAAATGTAGAGGAATGACACAACATAGACAAATGATAAAGATCAAATGCGCGACATAGAAGAAATGTTAATAAGATGCAAAAAAACCTAAAATAAGGTCACGTAGACATGTTAGAGTATGATGTTGCAAGCGTTGACCATTTTTAGATGCCTACAAAAATAACTAAACAGTAAAGCAAAACCCACTGTAAGTCCCATTGTGTTCTATCACCTTCTGATCTTGTTGTGGTATTTTCTCTCAAGTTGCACTACTATTGCTTCAAGATGACCAAAGCTAAATGGACTTATGTGGTATGAGAAATGTAAAATGCAACTATGTGGCTAATGTAATTTAATGATGGATATGGGTAATATGATATGCTTCTATGATAAACTACACTAAGGCAAAGGCACACTTTTTGATTTCTTGATTTCTCTAAAATGTTGGATTTCTCTAAAAATGCTTGATTGCTTGATAATGACTAGCCTCAAATTCTAGAAAATGGCTTCCTTTTATAGATTTTGCAAGACCAAATTCCTATGTTGCAAAGATCAACGGTTGAGAGTGAATCTTGATAGAAGGAAGGGCTGAGAAGAATTAGTTAAAATATAAGAGATAAAGGGGGAATATGTTCCTCCTATGATGACAAGGTGGAAGACAAGGTGGAAGGAGATTATATATGGCATGATTCTCACCTTGACCAAGGATGAAGACCAAATAATATAGGATGGTTGGAGATAATCTAGGGTTCCCAAGACAAGTGGAATCAACAATCTATTGAGGTTGAAGAGAATTTAGGCATTATAAGACAATTGGACCTTGACCAAGTTGATGTGGCCAAAACCAACACCTAGGATGTAGGGGTAATGGAGAGAATATAGGAAGTAGAAGGATGCCTATGTCTCCTCCTCCTATTGACTAGGAATGGATGTTGAGGATAATTAGGAAATTAAATATTAAAAATAGTCGATTTACTTAGCCACTAGGTTGTTGAGATGGCATGATGACTTGGAAGAGAAGATGGTGTAGAATAAAGATTGAAACCTAGGATAGATAATCAATTAAATAATTTAGTTATTTAATCAAGATGAACTTTAGAAGAAATGATAAACGTTAATTAAATAATAAATATTTAATTAAATAAATTTATTAAGAGGAAAATGAACCAAGAATCAAATAAATAAACTTTTTAATTTATTTATTGATAGAAGAAAAAATCCATTAAATAAATAATATTTATTTATTTAATTATGTATGTGAATGAAGCTCTAGTTCCTCATGGGTCTCTTTATTGTTTTATTGCTCCCCTTATTTTTGTTGGTTTGTCATCATTCTCTTGTACCATCATGCATCAAGAGGGAAAGGTTTTGGAGATGCATTTTCTTCTTGATCGCGTCGAGCTCCGCTACGCTACCACGTACATCCTAGTGGTATTTTTGGTTTTGGCCTCGGGGGACTTACTTATTTCAAGTTAGAGCCACCACACATCAAGCGGTTGGGTTGTTCCTAAAAGAAGAAAGAAGCTAGACCTAGATTCCCTGCCTAAGTGACACACGTCTCATTTACAAGCCTTGAAAAGGAAGAAAGGAGCAGCATGGAGAGAAGCCCCATTATGTTGCCACATGTCCTTCAGTTTGAGTAGGGTCATGCATCAATGAAGCACATTCTTGAAAAAGGTCACCAAAGGATAAAGAAAAGGGAAACGTTCACCCAATGGAAATGATCAACTCAGGGAGATGAGGTTCATTTACAGAACCGTTCTTTTGTTAAGACGATTAAGGGAAATCATGGCATGTCACGAAAGTGGGAAGCTAAGGTAGAGAGGAGACCAGTCACGTGATCGGAGGAGGAATTTTGTTATCTAGATATTTGCGCTCATGTTTAGGGGCTATAAAATTAGAATTTTGTTGTCATTTTAGGGGATTCACACTCAGGATAGATTTTAGCTCTATAACTCAAAAATTTGTATTTTTATTTTGTATTTGACATTCAAACTATGCCAACTCTCAGCCTTTCCATATAACTCTTTATGCTTTATGATTATGCTTTATTTCATTTGAAGGAAGGCTAACATTTTGTATCTGTTTAAGCTTTTATAATACTGAGCATAATTTTTGTTGGTCAAATCATATCTCAGACTCTTTTGATTCAATTTTAGTTGTGTTTGGAATTTATTATGTTGTTGGTGAATCTGGGTTTAATGTTGTGATAATGGAGAATATTTTAGCCTTTGAATTATGCATTTTATGTATGGTTTATTGTGCTTCTAAGGTTTAAATTCAAAATTCTATCGTATTGCCTAGGTTAGCTTTAATTTTCAATATTTTCTCCCTTTCCCTTTCCCATGAATGAAGAGTCGACTTCTAAAATCTTGGAGGTTGTTCATTGACACAATAGTTCTTCTTAAAGAACTTCCCATAAGGTTGTTGTCTTATAAGTAATTTTAGGAATCAATAGTTCTTTTTTTGACATGCCCGGTGGAACCAGATTCTTCTCTAATTAGAGTGGGTGTATGAGCCACAGGCTTGTTACTAGATCCCAAACTACCTCAAATCCAAATCTATTGGTACCACCTTTGGTAGTAGTCCAACTGAGGGGTTCAAGAGGAGTTGTCCAAATCCCAATTCAAGCCCCTGTACAAATGGCTATCCTTCCTCGTATTTTTGTCACATGGAATAGTGGGAGACCCCTTATCCCACATGTACCTCCTATCCAATGGGATCCTACTTTGGCTTCCACCTTGAAAGCTTTGCCAAAATTCACTGGAGAAGATTCCAAAACTCCTATGGAACACTTATAGGATGTGGTAGATGTATGCACTGTTAATAATGTCACCCAAGAGAATGTAGAATTAAGGCTTCTTGTGGCTTCCTTCAAAGGGAAAACTCAGGATTGGTCTAGATCCTTTCAACCGAATTCAATTTCTAACTGGGATCAACTCACAGATCAATTTTTCAAGCATTTTATTGAAAAGGGTGACATATTTTCACTATTGCAATAGCTAATAACCATAAAGTGGGCCCCTCAGGAAGCTATTATCAATTTCAACACTGGGTTTCATAGAACTTGGCAAAGGATACTCATCACTTCTCATCCTCCTGCAGATATGGCATTCATCTTCTACCTCAAGGCTTTCAATTTTGATATATTCATCATGATTCAATCTCTTGGCAAGAATACTCTTCATGATGCTTACAAGCTTGCAGTATGAGTGAAAACAATCTTATTGATGTCGGGAAGCTTCCACTGAGACCACCCATGCTAGTCTTCCCTAAATTGTCAAGGCAGGTTACAGAGAAAGAACCTCCAAGTACATCAACCCCATCACAATCCATCTATGGGTGAACCCACAATATTGGGTTACACTTTTTTGGATGAAGAAATTGCACTAGTTTGTCCAAAACATAATTTTTACCACTTTTGATTGAATGCCATGTTTGATCGGACCACAAAAATGATTCGATCAAATGTATTATTTTAAATATGTTCGATCGAATATAAAATTATTAAAAAAAGGGGGTTCGCTCGAACCCCCTTTTTTTAATGGTTTTTTAAAAAGAATATGGTTGTTTAAAAAAACAATTCTCAAAGGGGGTTCAGTAGAACATGGGTCGATCGAACCCTAGGGGGTTTGATAGAACCCCTTTTGATAGAACTTATGTTCTATCAAACCTACCTGCTAGAGATCTCCCCCCCAAAACTCTCCTGGTTTCTACAAATTTTTGGCCTTTGAAGCTCAAATTGGGGGCTCAAATGGATGAATTTTCACAAACCCAAATGCATGATAGTAGTACTAGAAGCAAGCTTTCCAATGATTATTATTTTAATAAATATTGAGTTTATTAGGATTTGTTTTTTCGGTTAACTAAACGTATATTTCACACCAAACATCAACTTCTGAGTTCAATGCTTATGGAAAAATAGTAAACAAGTGAAAAAAAATTCTAAAAAATATCTATGTACTAGGTATTGAAGTCCTCTTTCCAACAAAAAAAAAATGAATTTCATTACATACACAACAAGTTATAAATGACCAAATGGACATATGTCAAAATTACAGTTAACTCGACTTCAAAACCTAATAAAATATGAAATATTGAAGATAATGTTATGAAACCAATTACAAACATTAGATATGGATGTTACAAAACTAAATTCAAAAGAATCACATTCATATCTATTTTAGAAAAAAAAGTTATGCACGACCAAGTGAGTATCACTCTTTAAAAAAGTTGTTTTTTGTAAAAAAATAGTTTTCGAGGCAGATAGAAAATGGCAGCAAATTGATTCCAAAAAAATTCCAAAAAATATTTTTAGAATCTACACATGAAATGACACAAATCACTAGTTCAGATCATCTACAAATTCCTTACGATTTAATAATAATAGGTGTCTGAATGTGAAGTTTGTTTGTTTTTGTTTTGTTTTTTTTGTTTTTTTGTTGTTTTTGTTGTTTTTTTTTTGTTTTTTTTTTTCCTGAAAATGAATATTGCAGTGTCAAAGGTGGCAAAAAAGTGTAACCCACTATTGTGGGTTCACCCCTATATCTATCCTAATGCTCAACAAAATAATTCTTTTGTGTCCTCTTCCCTAGGGACTGAGGTAAACAACATGAAAAACCTGTTGCGAACCTTTTCAAATGAGATAATTAACATCAAAAGGCAATAGGCAACCCCTGCAAGGCCTTCATTCCAAAATTACCAAATTCGGAAGGCCTCAATACTAGAAATATCAATTTTAGGGAAGTACAAAAAATCCTCAAACGCATCTGAACAACCAGATTGTTCTTATTCTAACTCCCTTATAGGCTATACCACCAAGTCAAAACAAGGAGTTGGTCATGGGTTAGAATAACTTAGCGAGTTATACTAATTCTTGGTTTTTCCCTTGCAATAAAGCTCATGTGTTGTGAAATTTGCCCCAAGGAAATTTGCAACAAAAGGTATCAAATCAATAGAGATAAGGAGTAACTCTTGATGCTGGAGCATATGCCTCCCCAAGAATGGACAATGTTGTGCTCACTGCTTAAATACAGGGCATGTCTTTGGAGAAAGAGTCCAAAATTTCCCCTAACCATGCACTTTTCTCATCGATGGAAGGCTAAGAGGTATTGTTAATGAACGATGCTTCTACATAGACCTTAAAAGATCCTCATGTGCAATCTGATTATAACCTTCACTCAAAGCATAGATTCACTAGAGAGAATGTAGCACAGCAACCCAAGACAGGCCCTGATAAAGTGTAGGATCAACTTGTCGTGATTTCTCCTTTTTAAAAACCAAAGGAGACCATGTCTTATAAGCCAAAAGAACCAAATTTGTCCCTCCCAATGACCCTTAATGTTGTGGAACAATTGAAAAAGGCGACAGCGAAAATATCCTTATGGGATATTCTTGCTTTTTCTAAGCATAAATCCTTGTTACTGGAGGTGATGGGAGAAATAGAGAAGACCACAGTTGGGTTTGTGACTTAGCCAACACTAGAAAAAGATAGAGGGTCTGAATCTGGGAGCCAGTTGCATTTGGTTGTGGTGCTCACTAATGAAGGATAAGTGCCCACAAATGAAATGGTAGATAAACAAAAGCCAACTCCTTTCTTTTTAACTCTCATTGTTGGGGACAAACTACTCCATAATTCTATGATTGATTCTTGGGCTAGCACTACGGTGATACCTAAGAAAATAGTAGAAGTCCTAAAACTAGAATATAAGCCCTTAGATAGAGGTGTCATGTATCTTGATGGGAAAGAGGTTCAAGCTATAGGCATAATTAGGAAACTTCCCCCGACCCTCTATGCCTTCCCGAGTATCACAGTTCCCCTAGAAGTTGTAATAATTAATATTCCCCCTATCTTTGGTCGTTGTCTGTCGAGAGATTTCACAACCAAGATAGGTGGATACCTTTACTTAGATTGGTCACACCTCATTTTGAGAACTAAGCATGGAGCAAAGATAAAAATAGTCTATGCATCTTTGCACTCAAAGCATGTAGTCGATGAGGCCTTGATGAATTCTGAGGCAACCCACGCTTCCATTACCAAAGATGAAATATGATGTGTGAAGGTATTAAAGGATGAAGAAATGAAGGGTGACCAGAATTCTAAGTAGGGCATCTTTGTAAATGAGTTTATCGACTTTGATCCTTTGGGAAATTATCATGCTATTGGTATTGGAGCCTATGTGATATTTAATGAGGATCCTGGTCCCCAATGTCTCTAAAGATCCTCAAGATAGAGAAAAGACAAAGGAGGATCAAAGTTATAAGTTTTGGACTCTATATTTTGATGGACCAAGGTGTAAGATGGGATAAGGAGATGGTATTTGCCTGACCTCCCTATCCGGAGAGAAGAATCTTAGATATTTTTGCTTTCAATTCCCCTGTTCAAACAACAAGGTGGAATATGAAGGATTGGTAATTCCATGGACTAAACCTTGTCGAACGCATGGGTATCAAACAACTGAGAGTCCTTGGAGATTTTAGCTAGTGGTAAAGCAAGTTTGGGGTCTGTCCATAGTGAAACATGTCTTCATGCATTCATATCAGCATGGAGTTTGGGATCCGATAGAGAGATTTGAAGCTTCTAGTTCAAGTGATCCCTAGAAGGAAAAATGTGGTAGCTGATTGACTGGCTACCATAGGATCTCAACTCAGTCCTGCTTCTAATTTGTTAGAGAATAAGCACTTTGTCTGAGTGATTATGAGACCAACAGTCCCATACAATGATCAAAATTAGTAGGTTTTTGAAAATGATGAGAAAATAGCCATGTTTATCCAACAATTTTGTGAGTTTGTTGAATAACTGCAACCCAAAATAACATAAGCATATGAGGATCAAATCATCCAACTCAGAACAATAAGCTCCCAACAGGGACAATCACCTTAGAGAATTTGTTTGATTGTGATGATGCCTAAAATGATAAAAGGAAATTCACGATGGAAAAGGGGAATTATACTAAGTTGAAGGTTGTTGAGGGGAAAAAACTAAAAGTGGGAAAAAAAGTTCCCCAACGTGATAAAGACAAATTGATACATTTTTGTGATAAGTATAAAGGAGTCATCGCATGGTCATATGATGATCTTAAAGGGTACAACCCCTCTATCATCCATCTTATGGTTGAACTTTCTAAGGGAGCTAATCCGTTCAGACAAAATTAGAGGCCGATCAACCCTAAAATTAAGTCCCTTATGACTCAAGTATTGAAGAAGTTAGTGGATTCCCGGATAGTCTCTGCAATCAAACGCAGTACCTAGGTCTCTAACCTAGTCATGGTTAGAAAAAAGAAAGGACACATTCGCCTTTGTGTGGATTTCTAAGATTTAAATAGGGCATCCCTTAAAGATCATTACCCTCTCTCATTTGTGGAACAAATGCTACAAATAGTAACTGGGTCAAAGATGTTCTCTATGCTTGATGGTTTCTTCAAGTATAACCAAGTCCTTATTAAAGAAGAACATCACACAGAACCATATTTACCACATTTACTTATGCTAAAATGCCTTTTGGACTCTCCAATGTAGGAGCAACCTTCCAAAGAGTAATGGACATAGCTTTCAGGGAGCTAATAAACAAAATTATCTTAATCTATTTGGATGACCTGACTGTGTTCCAAAAGAATAAAGAAGATCACTTTGACCATTTGGAGTTGGTATTCCAAAAAGGTTTAGAGTTCAGGGTCTCCCTAAACCCTAAGAAATGCATTTTCAGAGTTCTACAAGGGAAACTGCTAGGACATATAGTGTCTAAAGAAGGGTTTGCAATCAACCTGGACCGCATGGAGGCCATTAAAGGGTTACCCCTGTCGGTGAACAAGAAAGATGTCCAATATTTCTTGGGAAAGATAAATTTTGTCAATAGATTCATATCAGACTTTGCTAGAATGATTAGACTTATTACCCTTATGTTGAAGAAAGACCAACCTTTCAAATGGACTGACCAAGCAAGGCAATCTTTTGAGGAAGTTAAAGAATCTATCTCTTCCACCCCAGTATTGGTCAATCTAGACTTATTTAAGGATTTTATTATTTACGTCTATAGAAGTAAATTCAGTATAGCCATGGTCTTAGCTTAGAAAGATGAAAATGGAAAAATTGAACACCAAGTGGTGTTCCATTCGTAGACACTAAAAAATTATGAAGTTAAGTATAACTTTGTAGAGAGGCAAGATTTCGCCATTGTTAAAGGCTTAAAGAAATTCCAGCATCAAATTGCATGCAATAAAACTATAGTGTACATCGCACATCCCAATGTACATGAATATATCATGGAAGGAGAGATAACAAAGAAAAGGGCCAATTGGATTACTAAAATTTTAGAGTATGATATTGAGGTTAAACCACCAAAGTAATCCATGGGAGAGGATTGTGCTAGTATATGGCTCAAGAACTCACATCTAAAGAAGGAAAGGGGTAGTTGGAGAAGGTCTTGATTAACCAAGAAAAACCCGAGAGTTGTTGGGTCTAACATAGGATTAATTTTATGTAGACTAGAAGGTACCCTCTAGACCTCCCTCTCCATAAAAGAAGGTTCTATAGGTTATAAAACAGTGGCTATACACTTGTCGAAGGTATGTTTTCCAAGCGGAATTTCAATGGAGTCCTACTGAGGTGTGTAGGTCATGAGCAAACTGAGAGGATCCTCCAATAGTTTCATAGTGTCCCAACAAGTGGACACTTCTTCACAAAGGCCACAACTATCAAGATTATGTGTGCCAATTATTTTTGGGCTGGTATGTTCAACCAAACCCGCTCACTAGTCAAATCTTGCAAAGAATGCTATTTCTTCATGGGTAAGAGAAAGATTTCAGCTATGCCCCTTAATCCCATTGTAATTGACTAGCCATTTTCATAATGGGCACTAGATTTTATTGGCATCATTAACCCACCCTCTAGTGTTGATTATTTAAGTGGATATTAACAATAGTGGATTATATCAGTATATGGACAAAGGCGATTCCTTTAAAGAATGCAATCGAGGTAGGAAATATTGGGTTTCTTGAGAGAGTTGGCTGCAAGGTTCGAGCCTCTGAAAACTGTTATCTCTAATAATGCCAAATCTTTTGTAGGCTCTAAAATCTACCAGTTTGCAATGGAGAATGGAGTATTTCTCAAGACATCCTCTAACTATTATCCGCAAGGCAATGGCCTCGCAGAATTAACAAACAACAACCTAATTAGGTTAATCAAGAGGATAGGATCCGAGCTCAAGAGAGAATGGAATAAGCATCTAAAAAATGCACTCTGAGATGACCAAATTACTCCTAAATATATTTTGAAAACTTCGTCGTATGAGTTAGTCTACGAGAAGGAAGTTATGCTTCCCATTTTAATGGAGATCCCTGTATTGCAGTTATTGAAATCTTTGGAGATTGAAGAGAATGGAGAAATCAAGGTTTGACTAGTGGATTTTCTTGAACTTCAAGAACACAGAGAAAGGGCTCGGGGTTCCATTGATGCCCAAAAGCGAGTGGTTAAAAAGTGGTTCAAGAAAAATTCTTCTGACCCAGTTTTCAAATGCGGAGACCTTGTGCTAAAATATAATGAATGTGTAGCTAAACTAGGACAACATCAAAATTTTGATCTCTATGGTAAGGTCTCTTTTGCATTAGTCAATGTAAGAGAGAAAATGCATTTGAATTAGAAACATTAGAAGGAGAACTGTTGGGGATCCTAGTGAACAGGGTCTATCTTAAACCTTTTCATTGAGTTAGTGAATTAATTTTCTTTGTAAATAATGTATAAAATGTAAATGTTGCTGGAAAGAGACACTGTTCCAAAGAAAATTGATGCATAAGAGATGATTAGGAGTTATCATTGATGGAAACTCAATTCCATAATCACATCTAGTGTACATAGATTTGGTTTATCGGAAGTCATATTGTTCACAAGGCATAAGTCTGGAAGGTGGAACACAGTAGTCGGTAGAGAATGAGATCATGGTGCACATCTTGATTTTGATTGGACAATTTTGGTTGTGGTGATCAAAGAAGTTAATTCAAGGCTCGAGGTAGATTATTTTGTGATCCTATTATACAATCTTCATTCATGAGAAAATTTAGAAGTCTAGTATCTGGTAATTTAGTTAGAGCAGAGCTATTCTCATGTAACGTGTGTTGTGGATTTGTTGGGTTGATTTGATGATTGGTTTTGTGTTCGAGGATTTTGAGCCAACTCATATGAAGCTTGTTATCATTGTTTGGGTCCGCATATGGATTTGTGGATGGATTGAGTCAACTTGGTGATACATGTTTCATGTTGTGTTTTATGCGGTTTTTGGAAGCCGACATGGTTAATGATTCTTTTTGTCAGTGTGGATATATAAGATCAATTTGGTTGATCATTTTAATGTGTTATAAATGAGAGATGTATGTGTGAATGTGTGAATTTTCGTGAATATGATTGAAGGTTTTGGTGATCTGGTGTTTGAAAGAGTAGGAAATTAGAGCACCAAGTTAGATCAGTTGCAGAACATAATCTGAGCCTAACCGGAACTACATTTTGGCATATTTAGATGCTATACTTGAGTTTATTCATCATTGTAATCATTTGTAATAGCATTTAAGGTAGTGAGCCTTCCTCCAGGTTGTAGCCCTTTTGTAATTGAGCAGTGATCTTTAGGCAATGTTCTTGAATGCAAGTACATTCCCCTTATGTCATATTATCATACTTCTTTCCATAGTATAATAATATTGTGGGTTCAAATCCCACCATGGTTTTTTCCTTTCTAGGTTTCCATGTAAAAATCTTGGTGTTATGGTTGTGTGGTTGTTTAATTTATGTTTCTACATTCTTCTTACATTCATATGCATCTAGTGGTTTAAGGATTGGGTTAATAAGTTAAAAAATTGTAAAACATTGATTCACCCCCCCCATCTCAGTGTTCATTGATTCCAATAATTGGTATCAGTTCTTAGTTCCTCGCAAGAAGCCTAACAACTTGAGGAATATCTAGAAGATTGAATCAATGGACTTCGGTTTGTAGAGATAGCTTACTGTGGCACTTGAAGATCCTGATGCAACAAGAAAAGAAGTAAGTTCCTTGAAAAGAAACTTGAATGCAGCTGAATACTTCATTAAGACATTGAAAGATCAAGCAAGCACTTCTAGAGAAAAGAGAAAGGAGATGATGGACAAACTAAAGGAGAAATAAGAACAAAGCATTGAAAATCAAGCCCTACAAGACAAGATAGATAAATGTGAGAAGTTTGCAAGAGAAAATGCAGTCCTAAAGAATGTGATGCAATCCATTGTGATGAAGCTGACAAAGGATATTGAAGACCAAAAGAAAAATGAAAAAACCCTAATTCAATCACTGAAGGACATATCTGATGAATGTTGTAGATTGACATATTAAAATGATGAGTTCAAACTTGAATTGGTGCAATGCAAGAATTATGGATGAGAAATTGAAAGGAAGACCATAATTCTAAGAGATGAGCTTTCTACTGCTAATGAATACAAAGAAAAATTCAAAGCTAGTTTAGCCTGGTTAGATGAAATGCTATAAAGTCAAAGACATGGGAAAGACATGCAAGGACTTGGATTTGAGAAGGGAGAATCCTCTAGTTTTGGACAAGGCAATCATCATCAGAAGAACAAGAAACCTCTGGTAAGACAGCCTAATTTCTACAGATTCAATGGTAAATGTTTTTTTGTGGTAAATTTGGTCATATGGCAATTCAATATAGAAATAATATGAATAATGGGATTACAAATAATGGTCTAACCTTTATCGGTCAATGTTTCATATGAAAAAACTTTGGTCATAAGTCAAATATGTGCAAAATGATGAACAACTTTCAGAATAAGAGATGTTATGCATGTGGAATGTTTGGACACACTGCTAACCAATGCAAGATGAGATCAAACCAGGTGAAATTCAGGCCTATCCAGAGAAATGTTGTTTGCTATGCATGCAACAAATCTGATCATATTGCAAAATATTGCAGAAGAAAGAACATGAACAACAATGGTCTGGTAAACAAGAATAGATCAGATGAAAAGGAGAAATCTAAAGTGGAAGAGATCAGAGATAAACATAAGAAGATATGGGTTAAGAAGGAAGATTCAAATGTCCAGAATGGCTCCACACTTGATTCTAATGGTGGAACCTCATCCAATAACTAAGGCCTAATTCCTTAGGGGGAATCTTTTCAAGCAAATCTTTAGAACCCCCCCTTTTTCAGAGATCTATAACCAGTCAAGGATGGTTGCAAATGATGGAGATCAGTTATGCAGTTGATATCTGAAATAATCCATTGTGGTTTTAGATTCTGATGATGAATTCTTGAAGATACAGGGTATCTGGAAGCCCTCAGGGTTTTGCATTTATTACAACTTAAAGTTAGGTTTTTGGTGGATAAAAAGGCATTTCAATCATTCATTCTTCACAATGAGATCAAAGAGTAAGAGAAGAAGAAGAGTGAAGCAAACAAGATTGAGCAGTGATAACCAAGTTTGAAGCAATCACTCAGTGATTCCTAGCATCTGATTGAGATTGAAAAGGTATTTATCCATTTATGAGCTATTTGTTCATACCCTAATTTAAAAATGGCATTTGCATCTGATGTTGTGACTCCATTGGTGGTTGAGATTACTAAGAGAGCAAGGCCTGTATTCAAGAGGCATCCATTCAAATCTATTGAAGGTGATCCGGAATGTGCTTTTTCCTTTATCTTGTATGGTGTGCTACATAACGAAGATATTCATACATCCACTGCAACATCGAAGATCTTGGAAATGCGGATATGCTATCTTTTTACACATATGTTGGATGGAATGGGAAATTTCAAGCCCGAATTCAAGTCATTGCAGGACAAGGGTTTCATCCAGTTTGTTCATTTCTTGATGTTTTATGAGCCCGAATGGGTGAGATATATCCTTATCCAAATTCATGATGGGTTTGTATGGATGGACCAACCTCATAAGATCACAAAGCAATCCATTCAAGTAGTTACTTGTTTGAATGCAACCAGTGAGATCCTCAATCTGAGGAAAGTTCATAACACAACAGTAACAAAGGTTACCGGATCCCAGCATGATAGTCGATCGATGACAATTAGAGATATAATTAAGCATGATGTGATATTTTCCTTGATGGTGATGGGGTACAACGTATACCAATCTAGGAGGCAAAACTTAGTATCAGGTACTGCTAGATTTGCAGCCTATGAGATGCTTAAGGAAGATAAGAGGTATGATCTCTATGGAGTACTTCTCAGTGAGCTACTAAGAAACTTGAAGAAGATAAACCAAGATAAGAAGCATGAATTTAAATTTGGTTCCTTGATTGTTTGCTTGGCATTGTATTTCTTGAATAAATCCTCGGTATTGGAAAGGTTCGATGGGCTTATGATAAACTAGTGGTAGTTCAAATAAAGGAAGGTTTGCAAGGTTTGGGTGATACTGCAGTGCAGAAATCTGCTTTGTGAGGTTACTTTAAATCATTTCAATCTCTTATGCAAATTGGAGAGAGGATTCCAAAAGATATAGTTGAAAAATATGAGAAAATAGTCTACTTTATGGTTGATAAGGACCAATGTCATATGGAGGCAGTTGAGTCGGGAACTATTTGGATCATGCCCATGGGTGTGAGGTGGATGCAAATACACTTGACACATGCTCAACACCCATTGAGTCAGTCAATAGATGATAAGGAAGAAAGGTACAATACTTGCAGGGAAAAAGATCTTCATTTGCACAAGAAATTCATTGGACCAATAAGGAAGAGAAAAGTAACAAAGGAAGTTGAGGAGTTAGCAAAGAAAATGAGTATATCTAAGGAGGTTGTGCAAAGAGAAAGAGAGAAAAACATACTGAAGGAGGAGGACATGGCATAGCCCAAAAAGTCAAAACCTATCTCCACTCCTTCCAAGCAATCAAATCCTAGACAGTCTCAGTCTGCACCTACCTCTAGAGTGCAGAAGTTCATTCCTCCACCCAAGTCACAAACAACATCAACCAGTGGAGTAGAGAAGAGGAAAAAGGTAAAGCCCCAAAGAGAATATGTTGTTTCCATTTTTGAGGACATAGAACTAAATCTGATGAAGCAGTGAAAGAGGTGAAGACGACAACCACTTATGCCAGAGTGGTGAAGAAGCCACAATCTGGTGGTGCCCGGCCAAGCAAGAAGCTAAGAGCTAAAACTTAGTCATCTAGAAAAGCTAGAGAAAGCAAGAAGCAGAAGTCAAAATTGGATGCATCTCTCAAATCTAGCAAAGTACAAGGTACATATGCAGTTGTGCCCCCAATGACTTTGCAAGAAATAATTGATGAAAGTCTTAAGGATGAAAATTTGAAGAATGTGCATGTGTACTATAAAAATTTTGATGATAAAAATTAGAGAGCTATAGAAGAGGCAATTGTATAGTACATGGATTTTTATAGTAAGGTATTAACAGAACTATCATCCATGATTCCCAAACGCTTGTATGACATTTTTGATGCAAGAAGGCATACAACAAGTCTAGAGGATGAAAGGATAAAGGAGTACGTATTGGTAAATTTATCCTCTATCATTTCCAAAGATGAAGTTATTAGATTATTAAATCTTGCAAAGGAAAGATTATGAAGTAAGAAGAGAGTTAATATGCTTATGCTCAGCAAAATAGATGAAGTCACCAAGGAAATAGAGACAGTTTTGAGACAATTTTTGATAGATCACAAAATTGATGTGAATCCAATAGAGCAATCTCATGAGACATCTATTTTGGAAATACATGAAACTGTTCCAGATAAGAAAAAAGATCAATCATCTGAGAAAGCTATTCCGGAAGAGTATCCCATGGTACAGAACACAGTTGATAATCATGTTGATGCTAACATTGATGACTCCAATGAAGTTGTACAGGATACTGTGATGATTGAAGTTGTTTTAGAAAAGGCAACTAAGGAGACAGATGATGTAGATAAGGATAGGTATTATGGTGATAAAGGTGAAAAGGATGAGAGTATAGAGGTTGCAGAAAAGGAGAAAGGACATAAGAAGGAAGATCAAGCTCCGGTAACAGTGGCAAGAGACACTGTTGTTGATAAAGGGAAATAAATTTCTGTAGATACAGATGACTTTGGTCAAGGACCTATTGATCTGAGTTCATTATTTCCAATACAAGCATTAAGGTTGGCAACTCTCGTGCAAGCCAAAGCTAGTGAGGACTTTCTTAAGTCTCATTCAACAGACAAAGAATTGATAACATTGGCAGGATATGTCCTAGAGAAAATTCTGCCATCTTTCAAACCAGACACATCTAATCCCTCTAGTAAGCTTAAGAGTTTGTTGAATGTTGTAGGTTCTCATTTTGAATATCTGGAGAAGGAAGTAGATATTAAAGTTTTAAATTAGTTTAATGCTATGAGATTGAAAAAAAATTGAAGATGATTGAGGATGATAGGGTGGCCTTAGTTACTGCTATGAAGAGTATTCAAGATGCACTAGATGAAGGTGGTCAGATATACAAGTCATGTCTGATTTTGCCAAAGTTCACTATAGACATTAATAAGAAAATTAGAGAATGTGAAGGCTAGCTAGCTAGCATATCATAGTCATATTTACCTCAGTCAGTCTTGGCTAGTAGTTTTGAACCACAAGTTTTGAGTATATTAGATAATATTAAGAGTTTTAATCAATAAAAGGAAAGAGTTTTGGGTAGAGTAGCAGAAGTGAGGAGTTTTATCACTCCTTGGATAGATTCTTTGATGAGTAGTATGCGGGATTCTAAGGATGCTTTGGATTCAAATGTTCTAGCAGATAGAAGAGGAGCACAGATGCTTGCTTATCTTTTTAGCAGGATGATAACAATTTTGGAGAGTTTGAAGAAGGCATGGGATAAACATTTGTTGTCCATTAAGATAATTTTTGTAGACATATTCAGTTTTTTGTGAGCAATTGTACATATCTTTGTATATCAATTTTAGCGAATTCCTATCTTTGGCATTATTGTCAAAGGGGGAGAGAGAAGAATGAAAAATGGTGTTAATTCTAAGGGGGGGATTTTATATTCTTGGTGAGCTTGTATAGTCTTGAGTGTACAATTCATTTTTTTCACAGTGTTGCCATCAATGCCAAAGGGGGAGATTGTTGGAAAGAGACATCATTTCAATGAAGATTGATGCATAAGAGATTCATAGGGGTTCTCATTGATGGAAGCTCAGTTCGGTAATCACATTCGGTTTATATAGATTTGGTTTACTGAAAATCTATTTTCACAAGGCATAAGTGTGGAAGGTGGAACATAGTAACCGGTAGAGCATGAGATCATGGTGCACATCTTGATTTTGGTTGGACAATTTTGGTTGCGGTGATCAAGGCAATTGCTTCAAGACTCAAAGTATATTATTTCATGATCCTGATATTCGGTGTTGATTCATGAGCAAGTTTAGAAGTTTGGTATCCAGTAATTCAGTTAGAGTAGAGTTATTTTTGTGTAACATGTGTTGCAGGTTTATTGGGTTAATTTCGGTGATTGGTTTTGCGTCTAAGGAGTTTGAAACAACTCATATGAATCTTTTTATAATTTTTCTTGGGTCTGCATATGATTTGTGGATGGATTGAGCTGACTTGGTGATACAAGTTCCATGTTGTGTGTTATGCAATTTTTGGAAGCCGACATGGTTAATGATTCTTTTTGTTGGTGCAGATATATAAGATCAATTTGGTTGATAATTTTAATGTGTGTTATGAGTGAGAGAAGTCGGTATGTGTGAATGTGTGAAGTTTGGTGAATGTGATTGAAGGTTTTGGTGATTCGGTGTTTGACAATGTAAGAAAATAGAGTAGCAAGTCAGATCAGTTGCAGAAGATAATCTGAGCCTAATCGAAACTTTATTTTGGTATATTTAGATGCTATAATTCAATTCATTCATCATTGTAATCATTTCTAATATCCTATAAGGTAGTGAGCCTTCCTCCAAGTTGTAGCCCTTTTGTAATTGGGTAGTGAGCTCTAGACAATGTGCTTGAATGCAAGTGCATTCCCCTTATGTAATATTATCATACTTTTGGCCATAATAATAATATTCCGGGTTTAAATCCCACCATGGTTTTTCCATTTTTGGGTTTACACGTAAAAATATCGATATTATGGTTGAGTGGTCATCTGGTGGTTTAAGAATTAGGTTAATAAGTTTGCAAATTGTAAAACACCTATTCACCCCCCTGTTGGCAATATGGAGGAATTGATTATGTGTTGCATTGATGTTTTGTCCTTGATGTCAACACTAATTGTTATGGTTGGTTACCAGTAAGGGTTTAAGGTTCTACCGGTAGAGATTTCACTGAGAATCTTTGACAGGATGTGCAAGTGGTGTTAGTGCGGCTTCTCGATAGAATTTAGGATGCAGAAGGTGATCCTTGACTGTGCCTCAATTGATTGGAGACATCACTTTGGCATGGTGGACCTAGATTAGGTCCAGTACTTATCTAGGTTATGGACTGGTATCATGTCAACGTATCCTCTACACGTTACCAAGATGTTCTATGGATTGGTTATTGTTTTCTGGTCTAAATCCGACATGGCATATCATTGTAATATGAATGTATGTAATGATCTTATTGTAATATCTTTTAGGTGGCTGAACTAATTGGTTTAGACCTTAGGGTTTGTATAAACTGATATAAGATCTCATTGTAGATCATGTGTCATGGTCATAGAATGAAATATCATATGTGAAGGAGATTGGGTCGATCATAGGTGATCAAATTGGGTTTAAGTAAGAGGTCAAAGGCCTCTAGTATTGAGCTTAACCGGGACTATAATCAGGCATGGTAGATGCTATCTCTGGTAGTTCATTCTTTTGGATTGTTGTCTAATTATCTTGAGGTGGTTATAACCTCTTTGTAGTAATTGAGACTCTTTCATAATGAGCAGTACATTCTAGGTAGTGTGCCTTCCTGCATGTGAAGGCCCCTTATTGTATCACATACTTTCTGCAGAAGTATAATCTGACTGTGGGTAGGCTTCCTAGCGTGGTTTTTCCCTTTACTAAGTTTTCCACGTACAAATCATGGTGCTATGTGGTATGGTTGTATTGTGTTAATTCTCTATTTAATTCTTAAGTTTTATTGCTTACTGGTATATGTTTCTGCTATTCCGGTATTCAATGTTTATGTGCTCCGGTTAAATTTTATAAAGTGGTTTGATTAATATAATTTGTTGACAACTGATTCACACCCCCCCTCTCACTTCTCCACCGGTTATCCTAACAATTGGTATCAAAGATTTGGTCCTCTTTTGTAGAAGGTTAACCATTTGAGGTAGATCCTATGGAAGCTAATACTTCAAATCCATAGGGAACTATTTTCAGAAGAGAAATCCCTAAGCTTGATGGAACAAATTATGGGATATGGAAAATACAAATGGAGACTCATCTTAGATGTCTTGGAAAGGATATTTGGGAGATCATTGAGAAAGGATATACACCTTATGATCTAACATCTAGCAATCCTGCTCCTGTAGACCTGGACAAGAATATTGAAAATGATTGCAGAGCTAGAGAAGCCCTCTTGTGTGCACTTACTGATCAACAAATCATGGGATTGACTAATAAATCATCAGCAAAGGTTATGTGGGATAAATTGCAAACTCTGAATGAAGGTGATATTACTGTCAAAATTGCTAGACTTGATGGTTATTGGGTAAGGTATGAGAACTTGAAGATGGAAGATAATGAAAGAATTGTTACATTTATGGAAAAAGTAAATGAGATTGTTATGGGAATTCAATGTTGTGGAGGATCTCTGAGTGAAGATGAAATAGTTTCCAAAGTCTTGAGAGCCCTTTAGTGTAGGAGCACCTCTGTTTGTTCATAGTTTGGTTTTTGATGGTGAATAAGAGTCTTCTCTTAGGTCCTCATATTTTTTTGAAGGTTTTTGGTAGGTTGAATGTCCTTAGGACAATGCATTTGCTCAATTTTGGCTCGTAAGCCCTTGTAAGCCTAAAATGGCATAATAGTGCATTTTGATGTAAAATGCCTTAAACAACCTTGTTTGTAATTGGGACATGTTTATTTAATGGTCTTTATTCATTCTAGATGGTTTGGAGGAGAAAAAAAAGCATGTAAGGCAAAAATGCACTTTTTGGCAAAAGTTGTCAAAGTTGCTTGACAACTTTTTGCAATGTTGAGAAACTGTTTGCATTTCTTAGCAAAGGGTTGGTTAGGAAACTGATGGAGAGTTAGTTAGGAAAAAAATGGCATATAAATTCCCTGAGAATGAATGTAATCAGGTTGTTGAACACCTGGAGTAGATTGGAATACAAATTGGAGACCATTTTTTAGTTTTACCTTGCATTTTTCAAGAATTAGAGTAGCAATCCATACTTAATGGATTGATTGAATTGCTGTTCTTTGCTTGTTTTTTTGTACATGTTCTTCTAGTGTTCAAGAATCATTTTGGTTAGTTCTATTGTGGATTTGAATTGAGTTTTCAATTTTCCAAGCTCTCGCCCTGAGTAAGGGTTTGAGAGGCCCAAACATAGTTCCATCTTGAAGTCCTTTGAGTTCTTCTCTATAACCCTTGGTACTCAAGCCATGGAAACTTTTTACAATGTAAATATTCTTTATTTTACTTTGGAGGTCATTGAAAGGCCAATGAGCATCATTTCCTAGGTGAGCTCAGTCATAGCTCGGTTAGGAAATGATTGAAATTATGCAAGTGTTTGCAGAGATGAGTAGGGTTGGAAGTGAAGAGTGTTTGGAATGAGAAAGTGAGGTGTGGTAGATCATATGTGTGAGTTTGGAGGTTTGTAAGATCAAGGAAGACACCAAACCCCTAGAAAAAGACCAAAACAAGCCAAAAATCACCTAAAACAAGCATTTCTCGGGTTCAATACCTGTACGGTCATACTGAGATTTCTCATGTCATAAAGTGGAAAGTACTCCAAAAAGGGTATCATGATCATCAAAGAGTTTGTGTGGGTCTTTGGATAAATTGTGAGCAAATTCACAAAAACCGGTTAGGTAGGGCTAATTGGGGTTGTAAGGCTACTAGGCCTAGAAAACAAGGAAAGGAAGGAGAGATGGGAAAATGAATAAAACCCATACTCAAAACCAGTTGATTACCCCTTGTAAAACTTGATTAAAACCTACCACAACCTTTGCAAGCATTTGTTACGAGATTGAGAGTGTGAGGCTAGATTTACCCTTGTGAATCCAAACCATGCCTGAGCAACTAGTGAGCACATCTTGATTGGGAGTAGGAGCACTCGTAGAGAGTTGAGATGCCTAAATTGACTTGTAGACTAGATGAACAATGAAGGGAGCCCACTAGGACAATACTTGACTTCCCTTAGATAAGGAATTAACTCTCTTTGAGTATACCTCCTCATCACCCTTCCACCGGCTTACAAGATGAAGGCAACTTTAATTAATGAACTGAGAATAATGGTAAACACTTCAGTTAACAGAGACATTCTGATTGGGAAATTATTTTCTTTTGAGCTTGAAGAATTTGGATCTTTTGGAGCTGCAAAGTCTAAACCTTCTTTTCATACATCATCATCTACCAACAAAAAAAGACTGGAAAGCCTTATATGAAAAAGAACTGGAAGATATGAGGAAAGAGGATGAATAATTTGAGCAAGTTGAATTATTATTTTCTAGAAGAGTACCTAAAGGACCGATGGGAATTAAGTATGAAGGAAAATCATATTTTCAATGTTTTGCATGTAATAATATTGGTCATTTTGTATCTAGATGTCCTGAAAGGAATGTAAGATTTGAAGAAAGAGTGAAGAAAACATTTAAGCCTAATCAAAATAGATATAGGCTAAAGAAAAGTAAACAATGCTACATAGTGGATGAGAAAGGAGTAAGTGATAACTCTGAGGATGAACCAGCAACAGACTCTTCTAGTGGATCCGGCAATGAAAAGGAATGGGTGTTCTATGCTTTAAAGGAAGATGAACCAGAACCAGATATCATGAATGAAGAAAAGTCCTTGGCAGGAAAAGTTGAAGACAAGGATGAATGGGTAATTGATAGTGGATGCTCACATCATATGACTAGAGATAAAAGAAAAAAAATTTCCCTTCAAGAATACAAAGGCGGTCAAGTCCAATTTGGAGATGACAAAGCATGTATGGTCAAAGGTAGAAGTATTATTTCTTTGGATGGAAAGCATAATACTGATAATATCTATTATGTAGAAGGTTTAAAGCATAATCTTTTAAGTGTTGGTCAATTGGTGGACAAGGGATTCCAACTTTAGTTTAAAGATAAAAAATGCGAAATCATTAACAAAACTAGTTTGGATATTGCAACTGGTACTTAGATTGGAGGTAATATATTTCACTTTAACACTGGTAATAAGACATGTTTGATTTCTCATATTGATAAGAGTTGGTTATGGCATAAGAGGTTGTGTCATCTTAATTTTGATTGTATTGTTAAGATCAGTTCAACAAAGGCAGTTAGAGATATACCTAAGATTATAAAACCTCATAATCTAGTATGTAAGGAATGTCAATTGGGAAAGCAAGTTAGAAATTATTTTAAGAGCATACATGATAAATCTAATGATGTGCTTAATTTGATTCACACTGACTTATGTGGTCCAATAAGGACTAGAAGATTTTAAGGTGATAGGTATTTCTTGTTGATAATTGATGACTATTCTAGAATGATGTGGGTGACTTTTCTTAGAGAGAAGTTTGAAGCTTTTGAGGAATTCAAGATCTTTAAAGCAAAGGTAGAAACAGAACCTAGATTGAAAATCAAATGTCTAAGATCAGATCCAGGCGGTGAGTTCACTTCTCATGAATTTAATAGTTATTGTGAGACAAATGGAATTAGGAGACAACTATCTGCACCCTGGACTCCTCAGTAGGATGGAGTAGTGGAAAGGAAGAACCATTTTGGATGCAGTAAGAACTATGATGATGGAAGCCAAATTGCCTTACATTTGCTGGAGAGAAGAAGTGAGTACAACAATCTACACATTCAATAGAGTTCACATCAAAGGTGAAACTGGTAAGACCCCTTATGAATTATGGTTTGGACATACACCTACTATTAAATATTTCAAAAAATTTTGAAGTAAATGTTATATCAAAAGGGATGATTCAATTAGGAAGTTTGATCCTAGATTTGATGAAGGGATATCTCTTGGATATTCAATTCAAACCAAAGCATATAGATGTTATAACAAAAGATTGCAGAAAATTGTGGAGAGCGCTAATGTGAAAGTGGATGAGCAATATAGAAATCAATCTATAGCATATGAAAGGGAACTGATAGTGGAAATGATAATAACTAAACCAGAAAGGCCTGAACTGGTACAAGACACTGAGACAGTTACACTAGTACAATCAGAAAATTCAACTTTGACTAATGATCAGAACAGTGAACCTGAAGTTCAGAAGACACCAAGGTATGTAAGGTCAAATCATTCTGAAGATCAAATCATTAGAGATAGGAACAAGGGAGTTATGACAAGAAGAAGACTGACAAATAAAGAGGTATGTCTTATTTCTCAAATTGAATTGGCATCTGTTATTGAAGCTTGTAAAGATAAACATTGGTTAAAGGCTATGGAAGATGAATTAGATCAGATAGAGAAGAATGAGACTTGGACTTTAGTTCCCCGGCCTAAAAATAAGAATGTTATTGGAACTAAATGGGTTTTTAGAACTAAACTAAATGAGGATGGTCAAGTTGTAAGAAACAAGGCTAGATTGGTTTGTAAAGGATATTCTCAAATGGAAGGAATTGATTATGGTGAGACATTTACACCTGTATCTAGAATTGAAGTTGTTTTACTATTTCTTGCCTATAAAGCTTACAATAACTATAAGGTCTATCAAATGGATGTTAAATTTGCATTCTTGAATGGTGAACTTGAGGAAGAGGTATACATTGAGAAGCCTGACAGATTTTCACTGACAGATGATAAAGATATGGTTTGCAGGTTAAGGAAAGCATTATATGGATTAAAACAAGCTCCTAGAGCTTGGTATGCAAGGTTGGATAAATATCTTTTGAAGCTTGGTTTTACTAAAGGCAGTGCTAACAGTAATTTATATTATAAGATTACTAATGATGATATTTTGATTATTGAAGTGTTTGTTGATGATATCATTTTTGGAGGTGGAGATAAACTGTGCATGGAATTCTCTAATAATATGAAGAATGAATTTGAAATGTCCATGATTGGTGAGAGGAGATTTTTTTTAGGTTTGCAGATACTCAAACTAACAAAGGCATTTTTATCTATCAAACTAAGTATCTAAGGGAAATGTTGAATAAGTTTGGTATGGATAATTCCAAACCGGTAAGTACTCCTATGGTGACAAGTGAGAAATTATCTATCAAAGACACATCTGCACTGGTAAATTCAACAAGGTATAAGTCTATGATTGGTGGCTTGTTATATCTAACTCAAACTAGACCAGATATTATGAATGCAGTAAATAATTTTTCAAGATATCAAAGTAATCCTAAATAAAATCATGAATGTGTAGTAAAGAGGATATTCTAGTATTTGCAAGGACCAACAGAATATGGCTTATGGTATTATAGAGATAATAACTCATCTTTATGTGCATATACAGATTTAGATTTGGCAGGAGATATTGATGACAGGAAGAGCACTTCTTGTGGAGCTTTCTTTCTTGGAAATTGGTTTCATGGAACAGCAAAAAAAAATCATGCATTTCTATATCTACTGCAGAAGTTGAATATGTTGCAACAACAACTAATTGAACTCAAGTCTTGTGGATGAAGCAAATGTTGAAGGATATCAATGTAAATTGTAGTGAACCGATAGTTATCTATTGTGATAACTCTGTAGCTATTGACATGTCTAAGAATCTAGTATTTCACTCTAAGACTAAACACATATCAATAAAATATAACTTTTTTAATGACAAGGTGGAAGAAAAGGAAGTCAAATTGGTTTATGTGAACACTAAAGAGAAGATTGCAGATATATTCACTAAACCATTGTCTAAGGAATCATTTGAGTATTTGAGAGATAGGTTAGGGGTATATACCCCTCTGGAAGAAACTTAATTGATGGAGTAGACCATCAGTATGGTATGCATCATCAACTTTATCCTTTGCTCTGGGTTGATGTAGTGGTGCTACTTCTCAAAGGGAGTAGTCTTCTTTGAGATTCAGAGGCTTATATTCTTGCTTTGATATTTTTGTCAGATTTCTAGCATTGATGTCAAAAAGGGAGAGATAGTGATGTGAAAAATAAATTTAGAACTTTACAGAGATTATTCATAGGGGGAGATTTATTGCTATCCAGAGCTATATGTAGGAGATTGTCGGTTGTCTTCCATAGGTGAAGACTTGTTTGGCATTTCTTGGTACTTAGATGTTTTTCACATCTAGTGTTGTCATCAATGCCAAAGGGGGAGATTGTTGGCAATATGGAGGAATTGATTATGTGTTGCATTAATGTTTTGTAATTGATGTCAACACTAGCTGTTATGGTTGGTTACCAGTAGAAGATCTTGTGTTACTGGTAAGGGTTTAAGGTTTTACTGGTAGATCTTTCTTTGAGAATCTTTGACAGGATGTGCAAGTGGTGTTGGTGTGGCTTCTAGATGGAATTCAGGATGCAGAAGGTGATCCTTGATCGTGCCTCAACTGATTGGAGACATTGCTTTGGCATGGTGGACCTAGATTAGGTCTAGTACCTATCTAGGTTATGGACTGGTATCATGTTAATGTGTCCTCTACACATTACCGGGATGTTTTATGGCTTGGTTATTGTTGTTTTGGTCTAAAGCAAACATGGGATATCATTGCAATATGAATGTATGTAATGATCTTATTGTAATATCTTTTAGGTGGCTGACCTAATTTGTTTAGGCCTTAGGGTTTGTATAAATTGATGTAAGATCTCATTTTAGATTGTGTGTTGTGGTCATAGAATTAAATATCATATGCAAAGGAGATTGGGTCGATCATAGGTGATTGAATTGGGTTTTAGAAAGAGGTCAAAGGCCTCTGGTA
The DNA here is from genome assembly GCF_030272615.1 of Cryptomeria japonica. NCBI lineage: Eukaryota > Viridiplantae > Streptophyta > Pinopsida > Cupressales > Cupressaceae > Cryptomeria > Cryptomeria japonica. The sequence goes on from NC_081410.1 coordinate 290,689,916, forward strand.
CTGAGCTTAACCAGGATTGTAATCAGGCATGGTAGATGCTATCTCTGGTAGTTCATTCTTCTGGATTGTTGTCCAATTATCTTGAGGTGGTTATAACCTCTCTGTAGTCAGTTAGACTCTTTTGTAATGAGAAGTACACTCTAGGCAATGTGCCTTTCTACATGTGTAGGCCCCTTATTGTATCACATAGTTTCTGTAGAAGTATCATCTGACTGCGGGTAGGCTTTCCATCATGGTTTTTCCCTTTACCGGTTTTTCCACATATAAATCATGGTGTTATGTGGTATGGTTGCATTGTGTTAATTATCCATTTCATTCCTAAGTTTTATTTCTTACCGATATCTGCTTCTCCTATTCTGATATTAAATGTTTATGTGCTCTAGTTAAAGGTTATAAAGTGGTTTGATTAATATATTATGTTGACAATTGATTCACCCCCCACTCTTAGTTGTCCACTAGTTATCCTAACATCCCCCTCAATGTTCATTGATTCCAACAAGTGGTATCAGAGCCTGTTCATAGGTTCAAACCCCTCACTTGCATTGGGGGGGATTGTTACAAGGTGTGCACCCTTGGTCTCCTTGTGTTATGCATCGTAGCACTCGGGTTTGTGACATGGCTTAACCACCTCCTATGGATTATATAAGTTTAGTGGGTGTATCAGGCATTAATAGGTCAATCTTTTGGTGTAACGACAATTGCACTTGTAACAAATGTATGTAAACTTGTGGCATGTTAAGTCTGAATTAGAGGCAAAAAAAAATTCCCCCATGAATTTGACACAACACAGCAAGATACAAGCTAAAAAGAGTCATATTTTTATTTATAAAGATAGTAATGTTTACATTTTATAATCCAAAATTGGGTCTTAGGCCTATGAGCGGATGTAGTATAGTGTATACAAAAAGAAAAGGAAAAAGCCTAGTCTACTTCTTATTCTTCATATTCACTAGAGGAGGACATGACAACAACAAGAGGAATGTAGACAAGAGCTAGGAATTCCATGAGGGTAGTAGTAGGAGCATGTGCACCAATGAGGTTTTGGAATCTCATGTACCATTCTAAGTCAGAGATCAGCTCCACGCCCATGAGCCGCATTAGAAAGTAGCAAGCACTGGCAGATCTCTCACGATGTTGCTCTACATTGGTGGTGCAAAAGACAAAGCCTATGAGAAAAGGAAGCCACATAACCACTTCATTAAGGTCATTGTAGAGTGTCAAATCCATTTCTATAGGATACCAAAGTGTATCACTGCAGAGTGAACAACTTCATCTAGGTTGTCGAGCAAGTGTTTTGGAAACACCTCTCTAGTAAGAAGAATTATCTTACCCTTTTTTTCTCCCAAATCTAGTATAGAGGCCACAAAGTGGGAGGCGATATCAGTATTCACTTTATATCGGACCTCTTCGATGATCAGTTGTTCATGCGAATAAGCCTATTATCAGTTATCTCTTCTAGAAAGGTCAGTTGTAGCCTAGAACTCACAGTTATAATGGGCATGTCAAGTAGCATTTTTCCTAAGGAAAGAAAATATAACAAAACTTCTTAGATAACTAGGTGTTTGTACTCATAAGCTAGCCTGGTTTGGTTTCCTTATCATAGAACTCAATTGATTTATAAGCCATGCCTAGGAATCTATATGGAAGAAGCACAAGGATTATGTCAAAATGAGATCCTCAGAAATCAAACCCAAAGTAAAGACCCTCTTGTGAAAGCCAAGGTGGTGAAAAAATAGTTAGCTAATGGCAGTGTCCTTGGAAAATGCAATTCCTCCAGACAAATGACACACGTCCTACTGTAAAGGTTAAAATCTGTATAAAATCAGGTAATCAATGACTCGCGCTAAGCTCACCTAACCAAATATAAATTAAAGGTATGTGATAAATCTTGTACTCTCCACTTGCAGCTCTTGTTTCCAAAAACATCTTTCTGAAAAGGGAGAATAATCAATTACTATGGTGAAGTGGCATTCTTGTGTCAAATGAGAATTAATTTTGCATGAAAATGCAAAATATTAGCATGCTTAGGGCATGGTGCCTTAACATGTGGTTAATCTGGGATTAAACATGGGATAGAAGGAGCCTTTTTCAAATATTTACTAAGTGTTTAACCATGTGTAATATGGTAAGTAGAGCTAAATAGTTTCAGGTCGCAACACAAAGTAGAATTCATCCAAAAAACCTACAAAGCAAGAATACCATGGCATCAAAAGGGGGTTCAGTGAGAGGAGAAGGACCTTCCAATCCTTCAACCATTTTAGATGTATTTGGTTTTTGTTTATTATTCCTTGACAAGGATGCTAAAGAAACCAAAGTACCCACATACCAGAACAGCATCAAAGATAAATCACATAGATGCATCCCTTGTACAAGATGAGTCTAATAACATTCATGACCCAGAATTGCTCAAAAACCCAAAAACTTTATGCGAGGGTGCCTTTGCAAGAATGCAGGAGAAAATAAAGAATAAAGATACAAATACTCTATGATACCAAGTATGGCCTTGTGGTCTCCCACAATACATGGTCCCATTTGTTCACTACTGTCCTGAGTTGTTGCATGTAAGTAAATTTTCATGTCAACATAGGAGTGATTCAAGGTAAAACTCTATAGGTATTTATCAGTTCTAATAACATAAATGACATTCTATGTATCCAATCTCAAGGAGAAGGGGTGGAATGGCTCAGAAAGAAGAAGATGGAGGAGTATTGGGCCTCAAGGAATGATCATGTCAAATTCTATAATAGTGAGCTGAAGACATACTCAAGGGAATTTCCAAAATTCCCCTTGAACATCAAAACTTTTAATTAGGATGCACGGGATGTTTTTTCTATACTATCTTTTGTGTTTGGCTTCGACATAGATTTGAATGTACAATAATTTCAAATGGTCTTGGCATTTAAGCTAAGGAAGCAAAAGACTCCTTTTTGCTTTGACTTTGCAAAAATTATACAGAAGGGCATGCTCAAAGAATTAAAAAATTATTAAGTCCCAAGTCAAATTCAGGTACCTCTCCATTTTGGCTCACATGTTTTTATATTAGAACCTGGATTTCTTTGGCTAGTGTATGCATTTGTTTATGATGCATGAGAAAAAGTGAAGAAAGCCAGTGTCAACCTGGACTCATGTGTTATCTTCCTTTTATGATTATTATACCTTCTATGATTGTTTTTTTACCCCCATTTTGGAGGACTTATGTCGTGAAAAGCCCTATACCCACTTCTTCCCTAGACAAGTTGAGTGGATTTCCAAGTCAAAAACTCTGTACAATTGGTTTTTGAGGGTAGACTTATTAATAATAAGAGTGCATAGCTTTGACGATCAACCCTTCTATCTTTCGACTTGCCCAACTAAGAGAGTCCTTGCGATAGAGTTATTCAGATAACTCTCAATTGTTTTTGATTAAGGTAAAAGTAGGTTTTGAAGGGGCCCCGAAACCCTTTACAAGCAAAACTTAAACAGAAAAAGAAAAGAGATACAAAAAGGAATAGACCATCGAAAAGCCAGCATAAAACCAAAGAAAACCAGAAAAAGCTCCACAAAGCCAGCAAGCCAGCTAGACTCCAAGAGACAAACTAGTTGATTTTTTCCAGGGCATTCACTAGGGTGTTGCTAATTTCATGCAGCTCTTTGATATTATCCCTAAGATTAGGGAGATCCTTTGCAGAAGCAGCCACAACTTTCTTGACACTAGCCCTGGTCCTCTTTGCAGTGCCACCAACCAGAGTAGCTTCACCACTACTAGTCTGGATAGTCTCTTCATCCATGTCAAGTTCCACTATCAGTTTAGGAGAGCTGGTATGATCAAAGACCTTAGCAATATCCTCCAAGTTTTTAATGACAACTGATAGAATACTTGGGATAATGCCCATCAGATTTTTCATCGCCTCTCTCCCTTTTTCCAAAGATTTAACCTTATCCTCCATATTCTGCTTCCAATTTATCTGATCTTTGTTGTCATCCTCCCTCTTCTCATCTGTGTTTTTCTCCTTTTTTCCAAGTTCTTCAGGAGCTCATAGGTCCATCTGTCATAATTCATTCTTGCCTTAGTGAGTTTCTTGAGGTTATCCAAGAGTAACCGTTTATCCGCACTTTCCTTATCCTCACTAACCCTGTCCTTAGTCAGGTCCTTCTCTGAATCTTTGTTCATTTCCTTCTTGAAATTCACATAAGTTTCCTCATTATCCTTGAAATCCACATCCTCCATAGGATGGTTGTTGTCCTTACCAGGGCAATCACTGAGGATAGGGCTTTCATTACCAGGCTCATTATCACCACTTTCTTCCTCATTACCCAGCTCCTCATCGTTCCAATTGTCTTCACCATTGGAGTCATCAGTCTCCATTTCACTGCATTCCTTATCAATTTCCTCTGTTTCCATCCCAAGGGCACTTTTCCTTTTTTTGCTAGAGGACGCCTTCTCCTTGTTGGAGTCTCCTCCCTCCATCTTTCTCTTACCCAAAGAGGCGGATATCCTCTTGTTTTCTAGTAGGGCGAGGGTTTTACAATGCTCATAAATGAGTAGAAAATCCCACATTGGAGAATCGGGCTAGAAGGATTTTTACTATGTTTATTGAGGGACCTGGAAAGGGACCTAAAAAGGTAGTAGGGCAAAGATACCCTTTTTTTTGTGTCTGAAATGATTTAAGAGAATGAAGTGGTAGGTGTGGTCCCTAGAGAATCGGCCCTCAACCATGATGTATTCCATAATTGCATTCAGAACCCATCCCCATATTTTCTTAATATTAGCAGCTTCGTAGTAGCCTCTAGTGGCTTTGCCGATTCTAACCCTCTCTTTCTCTTTCTGCGGGAACAGATTGACCACATTGTTGGAGATTTTAAGGTCTCGAAATAAATTAAGCCCAGTGTGGGGCATACCAATCATTGTAGCTATGAGCCCAGCATCCAGCTTGAACTTAACTCCATAGATTTTAAAGGAGTCATTAGACCAATTTTCGGAAATCTTGGAAACGGCGAGGTTTACCCTACCTTTATGATAGTCCATGAGCTTCTCCATGAAGCTTGTGAGAGAACCTTTTTCTAGTTTCTCCAAAACTTTTGGCATCACTTTCCAAGTCGACGTATTGTCTGGTTCCTCCCTCCTTAGGCCTTCTCCCATCTTCAGATTCAGACTATCTGCTCTATTTCTCTGCAAACTAAGCCCTTCTTTCCTGAAGTTGCTCAAGATTTTGAACCAGGAAACCCACAAAGCGTGCAGCAAATTATTAAAGATTGTTGGGGATCTGCTACTTTGCCAAGTAATGATGACCTTTCCATCAAGGCATAAATTATTCATATTCCCTGTCATGATTATACCATCCTTCTCTCCCCATATGACGGTCCTTTCTAAGGAGCTCTTTAATGTTTAAATTGAGATCTTCCCCGTGCCAAATTGATTAGGAGTCAGAATAAACTCTTATATTCACTAGACAATCCGCCACACTATTTTGCTCTCTAAAGGCATGTTGAATAATAATTTCTTTGAAACTTGCAATGATCTCCCTAGCTTTCATGATAATATTTTCAATTGACCAAGATGGCTTTGACTCCCCCTTCAGACACTTAATAATATTAAGTGAATCTCCCTCGAGCCATAATTTATCATAATTAAGACTTTTGGCTATAATTAAGGTGTTGAGGGTAGCTGAGGCTTCAGAAAAATGACTAGTTTGATTCCCCAAAGGACCAGCCACTGCCTTTAAACAACTTCCAGTAAAATTCCTAACAATGCCCCTATATCTAGCTTTACCCGGATTCCCCTTTGAGGCCCCTTCAAAGTTAGCCGTAATCCACCCCTGAGGAGGAAAACACCAAATGAGACCTTCTCTTCCTTTCTCCTTGCTAGTAGTAGTGTGGAGAGGTTCCACGTATCTTTGAAGTCATCTTTAGTAGCTGGTCCATAATAAGTGCTATAGAGGCATTCAAATATACTCCTGTAAATTTTATCTACCACCACTTCAGGAATAGCCCTTTTATCCCTAAAAATCCTATTGTTATGCTCTTTCCAAATTTTCCAGATAACAATTGGTAGAGTAAGTCTCCAAATCTCCATAATTTTAGAATTAGAATTAGGGTAGTGCCATTGCTACCAGGAATCCCCAAGGGAGTTCGAGAAAACCCAACTCAGGTTCCACCTGCTTAAGATGATTTTCCAGATATCCTGACTAAAAATGCACTGATTGAGAATATGACAAGCCATCTCTTCTTCTCTGCAACAAAGAGAACACCTATTAGGAAAAACAAAACCTCTCTTTTGAAGGTTATCCAAGGTTAAAACCTTATTTTGGATGAAAATCCAAAAGAATATATTAACCTTAGGAACTAACTTCTTGCTCCAAACTTTAGCCCAGATAGGAATTTCTTCCATAGAATCATTATGAATAGCCACAGCTGAGGAAATAGAATATTTCCCATCTGGGGTTTCCCTCCATATCAATCTATCATCTTTGTTGTCTATAGGGATTTTAGTAGAAAGAGCAATCTGAAGGAACTTGAACCCCGGACATTGCTGGCTAAATTCAATCCAATTCCCATTTCTCCAGTAATCTCTAACCAGCTCACCAAACCTGCTTTTGAACTAGTCTTTCCAATCTTTAAGGATTGGAACTTCCTCCTGGGGTTTGTCCAAAATCCATCTATCTTCCCAAAATCTTATTCTCCTCCCATCCCCAAGGTTCCAAGTTCGACCAGTAGCAGCCCATCTTTTAGCAGATTGAACAACATTCCATATAGTCAAACCTTCAACAATGAAATAATTATCAAGGAATTCTTCCTCAGAAGGTTGAATATAGAGATATTTATTTTTCCAGATTGAGTTCTATTCTCTTTCCTCTCCTTTCAATATCCATATTTGTTTGGCTAATAAAGCTTTATTCATAGTACTGATATTCCTTAAACCCAACCCACCAGAGGCCTTAGGGGAACAAATTTTATTCCAGGCAATAAGGAGAATTCTATTTTTCACTTCCACTCCCAACCAAAGAAACTTTTTTTGGATTCTTTCAATGGCTTCTGCAAACTTTGTGGGGATTTTGAACAAGCTGAGAGCATAAATAGGAAGATTTTGGAGAGTGGCTTTTAGTAGAGTAATTTTGCCCGCTTGACTAAGGACAACCCCTTTCCAACCAGCAAGTTTTGAGTTGAGTCTATCTATCAACTTATTCCAGAAGGAATCCTTGGGCTTGAGACACAGAGGAAGCCCCAGATAAGTAGAGGGAAGCTCTAAAATTGTGCAACCAAGAATTCTTCCAATCCTTAGTTGCCTTTGGACCGGGGTATTAATGAAGAGCAGAGAACTTTTATCCCAGTTGATTTTTTGACCAAAGGCAGATTCATAAGTATTTAGGATATTCTTCATATTTTTAGCTTCCAAGATGGTAGCTTCCCCCATGCTAATAGAATCATCAACGAATTGTTCATGAGAACAAACAGCATTGGAAGAAGAAGGTTTCAGACCCCTAAGATTGCCATCTTCCACATTTTTAAGAATAAATCTACCCAGGCATTCTGCTAGAATAGTAAATAGGATAGGGGATATGGGGTCCCCCTATCTAAGACCTCTAGAGCTTTTGAAGAAACTAGACGGGGAACCATTGACTATAACAGCAGATGAGGAAGTTTCCATAAGTTAAGAACAGAACTGAATAACTTTGCCATCAAAACCAAATGCTTTCATAATCCTAAGGAGAAACTGCTAGTTCACTTTATCAAAAGCTTTAGCCATGTCTAACTTCAGGAAGAAGCCCTGGTTATTTGCCACTTTCAGGGAGTGAATATTTTCATGAACGGATATAATGGAATCCAGAATCTGTCTACCAGGGACAAAGCCATTATGCTAGACAAAGATTATTCTTAGAAGAATATCCAACAACTTGGAAGTCAGAACCTTGGATAAAATCTTGTACACAGAGTTACATAGGCTAATGGGTCCAAACTTGTTGAGAGAATCAACACCTAGGATTTTTGGGATAAGGACAATGAAGGTAGCATTCAGTTCCTTAAGGAGCCTTCTAGAGTCAAAGAATTCTTTAACACCATTGCAGATGTTAGCCTCCATGATGTGCCAAAATTTTTGGAAGAAAAATATTGGAAAATCATCCGATCCAGGGGATTTATCACCCTGAAAAGAGAACACCACCTTTTTGATTTCCTGATTAGAGGGAATACGGGAAAAAGGTTGTTATCAACTTTAGTTAGGATAGAAGGAATAGCTTGTAAAAGGGTGTTTTGATTGATGATATTCAAGTTATCCACTTCTCCCAGCAGGGTGCTAAAATGCTCAAGAGCTTCCTTCCTAATATCATTATCTTCTGTTAGGATGCCTTTATTGCAGGATAGTCTGGATATTCTATTAGCCGCCCTATGCTTGAGAGCAATTAAGTGAAAAAACTGGGTATTTTTATCACCTTCCTTCAAGAACAAGGTTTTGGATCTTTGTCTCCAGAACGTCTCTTCATTAGAGATAATGGTGTGGTATTTAGACAAAAGAACATTTTCCGCCATCCTAAGATCTTCAGACAGCCCAACCTCTTGGATTCTATCCTGAACATCCTTTATTTCAGTTTTGACTTGAATTTTGCCCTTGAATATATCCCCAAAAATCTCTTTGTTCCAAATTTTAATTTTGGCCTTTAGGATATTGAGCTTTTTGGCTATTCTAAAAAGAGCCTTACCCTCCACTTCAGAATTCCACCATTCAGCAATACTAGCTTCCAAAGAAGGATGGGAAAGCCACAGTTTTTCAAATCTAAAAGGGAAGTTTCTCTTGGCCAAAAGAGAGTTGGCAGTAAAGGAGATGGGGTAATGGTCTAACCCAATTTTGATAACAGAAGCAAGGGAACAGCTAAACTTGGTTAACCAATCAAGAGAAATTAAAGTTCTATCTAACTTTACTTGAATCAGGTCAGCTCTGGTTCTTCTATTGGTCCAAGTGTAATTAATGCCCTGGAGATCCACGTCAATGGGAGCTTGATCATTTATGAGATCCATAAGGTCTTGTTTCCCATCAAGTTGTAAAGGGAGACCTCCCATTTTCTCTTCCTCTTTGAGCGGAGTATTGAAATCTCCCATAATAATCCAGCTTTGGTCAACAAACTTGAGTCTATTGTCTACAAGGCTTCTCCAATATTTAACTCTCTCAGTTTTGGTGTTAGGCGCGTAGACATTAGATAACACCCAGACAAAGTTGTCCTTAATATACTCAAGCTGAACTATGTTCCTATTAAAAGAAGAGATGATTTCGCTACCTTTTATGGTTTTTTGGTTCCAAAAAATTGCAGTTCCTCTAGAAGCTCCCTCCGAGTTAGATCCCATGACACCATTTTCCTTGAAAATTCTAATCTTTTCAACTTTTTCCTTAGACATCATGGTTTCTTGAACGAGGACCACATCTAGTTTATGATCTCTAATGATGTTTCATAACACATCCTGCTTATGAGGGGCATTCAACCCTCTGATATTCCAGGATATTATCTTCATACTTTAACCGGGGATAGGGCTGACTCAATGGAACATTGTGTTCCATCAGCACGGTTCTTCTAGCTTTCCTATTCCCTTTGATTTTTTAGGGATGGCCTTCCCTACTTTTTGTTCTAACTTCCAACATCTGCCTTTTTCTTATTCCTGCTTCTAGTTGAGATCCCTCCATTGGGTTCCTCCTTGTTCATTTTTCCTTCTCTCGGACCAAGAATCCAGAGATTCCCTTCCAGAATATCCATTACCACACTTTGAGAAGGGTTTTTACAAAGATGAGGCTTTGGGCTTCCATTGGTTAAAAGCAATAAGGGCTCGATGTCATAAGGGTCTTGAGCTTCATTGAAGTTTTCCTCAACCGATTTTGAGAATGAAGAGGCTAGAACGGATTCTTCCTTCTCCTGACTGACAGATCCAACCTCCTGGTCCTCTGGTTTATTTTTATTTTTCAACTTGGTTCCTTGCTCTACTTCTATAGAGTTCTCTGGTTGGTTATTAGAGGAGACACAATCTTGCTTTTCATTATTGCTATTCCCAACCTTCTTGACTTTATTAACTAATTCCGTAACATCCTTATTTTGGTCACACTTAGCTAATGGGTCTCCTTTTTTATCAATCTTTTGCCAAATATTTTTGTTCTTAATATTGCTATCGGTCTTGCTTTCCTTTCTCTTCTTGAGCGGACATGATTTTGGCCAATGCCCTGATTTTTTGCAATGGAAACAGGCAAATGGAAGTGATTCATATTCAATAGCTTGGGACCATTTTCCAAGTTTAGATATGATTTCTATGGATTGAGGCATATCCACCATTTGATTAAGATTTATACAGATGCGAGCAAAGACTAACCTTTATTTAGCCACTGTCATCAGCTCAATCGTCAGAAGTTCTCCAAAGGATTTCGCAATACCCTTGAATACTTCCTTGTTCTAGTATTCCAACGGGAGACCCGGGAGGCATGTCCAAACTGGCACAGAAATGAAGGACTCATGAAGGGTGAGGTTTGGGGCCTATTTCTGAAGAGCTAATGATAACTTGCCAAGCATCCATGGGCCTTCACAGAGAACCTTATTCATGTCTTCTTCAGAGTTAAAAGTGAAGGAAAAAAAACCCCTAGACAGCGCTGCCACATCCACTTGACCTTTAACAAGCCATTTTCTCCTTATGAAATTCCTCACATCATCGATGTTAGGCCTAAAGCTAGAAAATCATCCCACTAATGTCATGGATAAACCTACTACAGTCATATCTACCACTTTATCCAGAACAAAGATAGCAACCAGTCTAGAAACTGGATCTGAGATATTTGTAACTTCTGGGAGCCCAAATTTAGCTAGCGGTTTCACTCCAAAGAGAGAAGACCATTTTTTACCTTTACCTTTGTCGTGTGGGTCCCCAGATTTTGATTCCTTATCCTCCCCTAGTTTGACTATTTCCTTGTCATCTTCTAACCCTTGAGATGCCTATCCTCCTCCCTGTTTGCCAGTTCCGATCCCAGAGAAACTGCCTTCCCCAGGAAATCTGCCTTCCCTAGGAATTCCACCATTCCCCAATTTAAAATTTGGGATTCCCGCTCCTTTTTGCTCCGCCATTCTCTCTGAAATTTAGAAAGGTTGTTATTTGGCTTTAAGGTGTATGGGTCTAGAAAGCATCAAACCATTATGTATGACGTCCCCAAAGCTTTGGGAACTATTGCTCTCCCAATGAAATTTTAATGTTGAGCATATATTAATAGCTAAGTTGGTACATCTGGGATTGGTTTTCATTCATGATGAATGGTATTATGATCCTGATCACTCTCTACTAGACTGAAAGATGAGAGTTACCCATATTTCTCTTCCTTATTAGGAAGAACATTGCAGCTCGCTAGTGGATTCCCCAAATATTCACATAGACCCTACTCCTATTACCATATCCCATCTTGAAAGGCCTAAGTGGTTGTGTTTTTATGAGATAAAGAGACGGATGGATCCTATTGAGAAAATCAATGCAGCCCTCAGAAGGAAGCTAGAACAAGGGGGCTAGCGCGAATAGAAAATTGCATATTTTTAGACTTTCCAGTAGGAGATAAAGGATCTTGATCAAGCCTATCAAAATAACCCACTAGATGATACATTTGATGACATTTGGAATCATGATCTATTGGCAACAACAATGAAGGAAAACTGAGAGGAGGTGAATCAGTTTTCACTGGATTAAACAATTTAAACACAAACTTAAATTTGATCAACTGCAACAATAGTAAAGATAAACACAATAACAACAACACATAAAACACCAATATTTTGATATCAAAAACCTGGTTAAGGGAAAAACCAAGGTGAGAACCTACCCACAATAAGATGATACTCTGCAGTAGTATATGTAAATATTATAATGGGGAATGCGCATGCATTCAGGCACACTACCTAGAGCTCACTGCTCAAAATATACTGACCCAGAAGGCTACAACCCTCAGGGAAGGTTCACTACCTTACAATAACATTCGAACTACAATCCAATTTAGATGAACTGAAAGAATAGCATCTCCAAATGCCTGATGATAGTTCTGGTTAAGATCATTTGTCTGCCCTACAACAATCTATGCTCAACACTTCACACCGAAAGATTAATTCACTTATTCACACATACACCAATCCCTAATAATACAGACACAACCACTAACACCCACTAATCTACAAATTACATGAATATGACACCCATTTATACAAATCATCAACCTTGACTACAAGGTCGGCTCAACCCTTAACATCTAATTACAAAATTACATCACACGATAGATAAATCAACCACCAAACCAATAAAATGCCATAGAAAATATAGCATAGACCCAAATCAAATCTTCAAACATGCAACACCAGTACAAATCTCACCAAGATCAACTGCAACATGCTACACCACCAAAAATATTGCATAACACGAAGAACATCACTGGACCCAAAAGATCTTAAATAATGTGTATAATGATCAATACGAACCACCAAAAAAAATAGGACATGATTAAGAAACACCAACAAGCACATTAGAACCATCTGCAATAGCTGCACCAATACCACGTAATCAAATATCCATCGATCATCACACTAATACTCAAGAATACCTAATAGCAGCAATTGGGACAAGACAGATAACTTGAGGAGCACCAAATCATGAACTATCTGAATTGAAGATACACACAAACATCCCAAACACTCTCCCAAATATGCAACCAAGGATATAGTCATACTACAGCATAACAGATCAACTACCAACTTAACTCTCTACCATCACCAAAATTCCAAAACACGAGAATATGTTGAGATCAATGACAACAACATATCCTAGTAGCATCAATATCCATTAATCTCCCCCTTTGGCATTAATGGAAACATATGAATGTGAAAAATAATCAATGCAAAGAAAGAAATCAACATCAGCACTCACCAATAATCTCCCCTTAAGATCATGCACACAAAGCTTCAAAGATAAGGCAATTTTTCACATGCTTCTCTCCCTCTTTGGCAGCAATGCTAAAGACAAAATACAAATCATTATTCTCTCCCCCTTTACTATATAATCTCTCCTTGTTAGAATTAACTCACAAATTTGAAATATCTGATCCATACACTGACTATTCGAGCTAATTACCAGCACCAACTCATCAATATGGATAAGAAGATAAGACTATGAAGTCCACCAAATTGATGCATTTAAATGCATCTAGTTCTCATCAGGTGGGGTAGAGACCCCTAACTTGTCTCTCAAATATACAAATGTATTTGCAGGCAAAGGCTTAGTAAAGATATTTGCGATCTAATCCTTTATAGATACATACTCCAAGTTGACTTCTTCATCACTTGCGTTCTCCCTCACGAAATGATACTTAATTGATATATGCTTTGTTTTAGAGTGCAGTACTAGATTCTTGGAAATATTGATAGCACATGAATTATCATAATATATAGTAGTAGGCTCATCATACATAGCTCTAATGTCCTTCACCATTTGCTTCATCCAAACCACATGAGTATAGTTGCTAGCTGCAGCAATGTATTTAGCTTCTGTATTAGATAGAGATATAGCATCTTGCTTCTTACTGGACCATGAAACCAACTTCTTTCCCAAAAGGAATGCTCCACTGGTAGTGATTTTCTAGTCATCAACATCACATTCCCAATCAGCATCAGTATAAGAACATAAAATGAAATTATCATTCTTAGGATACCACAAACCATAGTCAACTGTCCCCTTTAAGTATCTGGAAATCCTCTCCACAACACTAACATGACTTTCTTTAGGATCATCTTGGAATCTTGCACAAATACAAACAACATGCATAATATCTGGTCTAGTATGAATTAAGTATAACAATCCACCAACCATTGATCTATACAACGTGTGATTAACTTTTTGAGATTCATCATGCTTAGACAACTTGCATCTAGACACCATAGGAGTTCCAACAAGTTTAGAGTCATCTAACCCAAAAAAATTCAACAATTCCTTCACATACTTAGACTGAGAAATGAAAATGCCTTTGTTAGTCTGAGTAATCTGCAATTCTACAAAGAATTGTATCTCACCTATCATAGGCATCTCAAACTCTTTTTGCATGTCATCAACAAACTTCATGCTCAAATCATCATCTCCTCCAGAAATAATGTCATCAACAAAGACTTAAACAATCAAAATGTTGTCATTATCAACCTTAAAGTATAAATTACTATCAGCAGTACCTTTACAAAATCCCAACTTCACCAAGTACTTGTCCAATCTAGCATACCAGACTCTAGGGGCTTGTTTTAGTCCATACAATGTATTATTCAATTTGCATATCATGTCTCTTTCATCTGATAATGAAAACCCATCTGATTGCTCAATGTAGAATTCCTCTTCTAAATTATCATCCAAAAAGGCTGACTTAACATCCATCTGATATACCTTGAAATTCTTGTAAGTAGCATATGCAAGAAATAATCTAATAGCTTTAATTCTAGCTATGGGAGAAAAGGTATCCTCATAGTCAATTCCTTCCATCTTAGAACATCCCTTACATACCAATCTTGCTTTGGTTCTAACCACTTCACCAGCTTCATTCATTTTATTCTTGAACACCCAATTAGTTCCAATCACATAATTATCTTTAGGTCGCATAACAAGCTCCCATGTGTTATTCTTCTCAATCTGATTCAACTCTTCTTCCATAGATTTTATCCAATTCTCATCTCTACATGCTTCTGTAACATCTTTAGGTTCAATCTTGGAAGTCAAAAATATATCTTTAACAACAATCCTTCTCCTAGTCATCACACCAATAATCTTATTTTCTGAATGATTCAATTTCACATACCTCGAAGTCTTTTGATTGTTCTGATTTTTAGGTTTTTGAACTTCTTCACCGGCAGTAGTAATATCCAGATTAACTGTCTCTACCAGATCATTCTGCTTCGGGACCTTAGTTTGCACAGGCTTTGAAATAACATCTTGATCATCAATCTCATATCTATATGCTCTGATCTTCTTTCCATGACATTCATCAACCTTCACATTTTCACAATCCACTATCTCTTAAATCTCTTATTGTAACACCGATAGGACTTTCTCTTAGTAAAATAACCCAAGAAGATTCTTTCATTATATCTTTCATCAAACTTCTCTATATCCTCATCTCTTTTGATAGAACATTTGCTTCCAAAAACTCTAAAATATATAACTGTAGGAACATGACCAAACCATAACTCATAAGGAGTCTTACCAAAATTACCTTTTATATGTACCCAGTTGAATATGTAAACAACAGTACTAACAACCTCTCTCCAAAAGGTATGTGCAACATTTCCTTCAATCAACATAGTCCTAGCAGCATCCAAAATAGTTTTGCTCTTTATTTCAACAACTCCATTCTATTGAGGGGTTATAGGAGCAGATAACTATCTTCTAATTCCATTCTTCTCACAAAATTAATCAAACTCATCGGATGTGAATTCTCCCCCTCTATCAAATATTAGACACTTCAACTTCAACCCTATCTCAGTCTCCACCTTAGCTTTGAATATCTTGAATATCTCTATTGCTTCTGATTTCTCCCTTAGAAAAGTAACCCACTTCATTCTAGAATAGTCATCAATCAACAACATGAAATATATGTCACCCTGCATGCTTCTCACTCTTGTAGGACCACACAAGTCAATATGCACAAGATCTAATAAACCATTAGATAAATACAACTTACTTTTGAATGAGGTTCTTGTTTGCTTTCCCAATTGGCATTCTTTAAATATCGGACTAGAAGGTTTTACAAATTCAGGTAAATCTCAAATAGCTCAAGTAGAACATATCCTTATCATGCAGATAAAATTAACATGACATGTCCTTCTATGCCACAACCAACTTTCATCTATCTGTGCAATCAAACAACTTTTCCCATCGGCATTTAAGTGAAAGATATTACCTTTATTCTTAGTCCCTGATGCAATCTCTATACCAAAGACATAGAATCTTGCATTTACCATTCTTGAATTACAAATCATATCCCTTATCAACCATCTATCCAAAACTCAAAGGATTATGCTTCAAACCTTTAACATATAAGACATCATCAGTACTATACTTACCATCAAAATAAATAGAACCTGTGCCACGAATCACACAAGATTTATCATCTCCAAATCTCACTATATCACCATCATACCTCTCCATATTCACAAATTTTCTTTTATCACCTGTCATATGATGTGAACAACCGCTATCAATTACCCATTCATCTTTCTCTTCAATCTTAGTAGCCAAAGTTTTCTCCTCAATAATGCAGCTTGTAGAATTCACTGGTACCGGATCATCTTCCTTGATAGCAATAAATACAAATTCATCTTCTGAATTCCCATTCTCAGATTCTTCATCTGTCACACCTTCATCAACAGCATAATAACATCTTTCTGATATTTGTACTTGTAGAACACAAGATATCACTAAGAGGGGGGTGAATCAGTGATTATAAATAATTTTAAACAATGTGTGTAACCGGTAGGATAATGAAGACACTAACAAGAAACCACACACAAGAGCTCATCACATAACACCAGATATACAAGGAAAAGCCAATGTGGGAAAAACCTCTTTGAGAAATGTTGTTGACAATCTACTGCTCCAATCCAGCCTCACAATGAAATAATAGTTTTACAATATTTTAGGGCACCAACCCAAGGAGCACCAAACCCCTAACAATTTATGGGCACCTATCCAAAAGAGCACCAACCCTTGATCTATTCTGAGCACCAACTCAACGAGAACCAACCCCTACACTGAGAACCCACTCAATGAAATACAATGAGATATAAAATCAATATAGTGATAAGCACCTTGTTACAAATGAGTTTTGCAACTTTTGCAAACTATTCACTCTGTCGGTTGAACTATTTTCTACGGCACTGCTTCTTCTTTACCAGATCTCATCTCTCTCTATCTGAACCCTCATAAAATCATCTTCTATCTAACCGGATCTCCTCTCACACTCTCTCTACTCTCCTTCACTCTCAGCAACTACCTTACCAGTTTGATAGATTATTATGCTCTATAACAGCTTACTAGTTACCTTAAACCTTGCCAGTTAAACCCTTCTTGCCGGTTCTTATTCTAACACTCCATCACTTCAATCTTTTTCTATAAATGCTCAGACTGATTAGCTCTCATTTAGCATGATCACACCTTTTCATCACTCATCCATCATCAAATTGCTTAAGTCTTTGATCTGCATATTTATACACATGCTTTCCCGCCAAGAATAAAGTTCAAGCTTTATGCGCCTAGGGTTTTCTTCACTAACTTAGTCAGTATTAAATTAAATTAGATCTTATTTCTTAGATTGACAACATACAACAAATCAAACATCAGCACCATTTTTTATCCTTCCAACACACATTTACTATATTTAGCAAATTGGATCCTGTTCATTGGGTTTGATTTTGTCAATCACAATAAATGATCTAGTTGTTTCCTTCTCTAGACCAACAAGAAAATCAGATGTCCTACTTTGATCATAATACCAAAAAAAAAATCTCTACATTTCGATCTGCTTTGAGCTGTAATCCTCTAGAATTGATCTGTGATTTCCACAGTTTTTATTTAATACCAACCTAGTCGGCATCTAGCTTGTCGATGCACTATTCACCTAACATTGTATGTTCGCCACCTGGAGTCCACATGACATCTCTGTCAGCATCCAACTCACTTGACTATGTCAGTTCAAACTTGGTCACCGACCAAACATACTACCGGTATACACTAATCGATTAACCTTCATATCATGCACTTCTCTGTTCTATCAGTTAGGACATGTTATCATTTATCAGTGACAATCCTCAACCATTTTTCCAAAGTGGCAAACTCTTCACATCCTTTCATCTTCTTATTTGGGTCCTTCAATTTGTCTATTTTCTTAGTTACCGATTGATATACTTACTGGTTGACATCAACATGCCAACAATCTACAAAACTCCTACTTGTATACCAGTAACATCAACTTGCATACCGGTACACAATGCCAATAGTACTTCTGGTTTGCCTTATAGGGCTTATCATACTTTTCATTCTTCTCATATCTATCATTCTTATTAGATCTATCATGCCTTTCAAATTTACCATTCTTATCATACCTTTCAGGACACCTAGAAGCAAAATATCCTATCTTATTACAAGAAAAACATTTCAAGGGTAAATTCCCATCATACTTACCAACTCCCTTAGGCAATCTCTGAGCAATAAGTGCTTCAAGCTCATCCAACTCTCTTCTTTGTTCTTCCATCTCTCTCATTTCTCTTTCATATCTAGAAACCCTAGATGAACTCTCCTGGATCATACTTCTGCTTCCCGGATACAAAGGCTTTAAATGCAATCTCAAATTTACCATGTGACTCTCTAAATTCACTCAACTCAAATGCAGTAAGCTTACCGACTAGCATATATCTTGTCACAGTAGTCACATTCTGGATCTCATCAATAGTAGCAACTTTAGATTTGTAAGCAGGAGGCAGATATCTCAACACTTTAGCAATAATCTCATCTTCTTCAAGAGTTCCACCGGCACATCTAATGTTCATAAAAAGTTCATTTACCTTAGCCATAAAGGATGGTATGTTCTCATCTTCTCCCATCTTCAATATCTCATAATTTCCTTTCAAACTCTATAGCTTAGCAACTTTGACATGTTTATCTCCTTCATACAAGGTCTCTAACTTTTCCCAAATCTCATGTGTAGTCTACAAACCCATCACATTAGTCATCTCTGAATAGATCAAGGCACTCAGCAATGCTTCCTTATCTCTTATGTTATATTCAACATCCTTGATCTCATATGCAGTAACTGGACCATTCTAAGGAACATTGTAGGTATTCTTTGTAATCTTCCAATAATCATCTCCAAGACACTTTAAATGACACTCCATCTAGTCCTTCCATACAGTGTAATTGTTTCCATCAAATCTTAGACTCTTTCTTTAACACATAGGTTTCCATCCCAGATCTCCTCAAGTGGTTAAGCTTCTTTTAAAGGATCTATCTCTGATACCAATTGTTGGAAACAACAATAAAGGAAAACTGAGAGAGGGGAGGTGAATCAGTTTTCACCAAATCAAACAATTTAAACACAAACTCAGATCTGATCAACTACAACAAGAGTAAAGATGAATACAATAACAACACACATAACACCAATATTTTGATGTAGAAAACTTGGTTAAGGGAAAAACCATGGTGGGAACCTACCCATAATAAGATGATACTTTGCAGTAGTGTGTGTAAGTATTGCAATGGGTAATGCACATGCATTCAGGAACATTACCTAGAGCTCACTGCTCAAAATATAATGACCCGAAAGGCTACAACCCTTAGGGAAGGTTCACTACCTTACAATAACATTCGAACTACAATTTAGTTTAGATGAACTGAAAGAATAGCATCTCCAAATGCCTAATGAAAGTTTTGGTTAAGCTCATTTGTCTTCCCTGCAATAATATCTTCTCAACACTTCACACCAAAAGATGAATTCTCTTATTCGCATATACACCACTCTCTGATAATGTAGACACAACCACTAACACCCACCAATCTACAAATTACATGAATATGACACCCATTTATACAAATCATCGACCTTGACTACAAGGTCAACTCAACCCTTAACATCTAATTAAAAAAATTACATCAAATGATAAAAAAATCAGTCATTGGACCAATACAATGTCATAGACAACATAGCATGGACCCAAATCAAATCCTCTAACACACAACACCACTAAAAATCTCGCCAAGATCAACCGCAACACACTACACCACCAAAAATATTGCATAACATGAAGAAGATCACCGGACCCATAAGATCTTCAATAACGCACACAATGATCAATATGGACCACCAAAACAAATAGGACATGATTAGGAAACACCAAAAAGAATGTTAGAACCATCTATAATAGTTGCACCAACACCACTTAATCAAATCTCCATTGATCATCACACTGATACTCAAGAACACCTAACAACAACAACTGGCACAAGATAGATAACTTGCAGATCACCAAATTATGAACCATCTAAATTGAAGATACACACAAACATCCCAAACACTCTCTCAAATCCACAACCAAGGATATAGTCATACTAGAGCACAATGGATAAACTACCAACTTAACTCTCTACAATCACCAGAATTCCAAAACATAAGAATATGTTGACATCAATGACAACAACATATCCTAGCAGCAGCAATATCCAACATGAGCATAGTGATACCGAAGGAGATGAAGAGGAGGAATAGGTTCTTGAGCTACAGGAAGTTAAAGAATAAAGAATCATGGTAGAACCTGGTGTTACTCTTGGCTTTGAGGAAGAATTCCCTACAATCTATCGGTCGCACACTCCAGCCCTGAAAAGGAAGTCTTAGGATACATAGCCTTCATAGAGAACATCAAAAATTGGCAACTTGCTACCAGAGAAGAGATAGAAGGTGAACGATCCACAAGGAGAAACCTCAGAGAAAACAATAGAATCAAATATGGCTCCAACCATGAATAAGGATTACGTATGTTTTACTCCCCCTCTTTTTTCCACTTGATCAATAGTTAGCCCACCAATTTCATCCCCTCCCATATATCAGATGGACAATGTCCCTCTGATGTAGACACCTACCCCTACTCAGATTCATGCTTTCATAATAGCCTCTTCTCAAATATCTACACCGCTCCTTGCAATGGGCATATCTTTTATGCCCTTGAGGACTACCCCATCTTTTTTCCTTCTAATTTCCTCTCCTGCCTTTACGATTGTCAATTTTCCTATGGCATCTCCCCTTAAACTCCAATTTAGTCTAACATACTCTATATCCCAAAAGAGCCCGGTTCCACCCTCCATATTTTCAAGACAAATGCAAAGCATCCCTCCTTTCTCTCCATCAATATTGAATTTGTTAGGACAGGCTCAGTCTGAGTCTATTATTGTCTCCATTCCTTTCTCTTTGCCTCTTGGATATCCCATTGCCGCTGAATATATTTCATCTTCGGCTGAATTCAGAGATCAGGAAAATGATACCAAAATAGCTCGACCAAAGTATGCACAAAAGAGAAGGGATCAAGATGATGTCAAACTAGTGGAGCCATGTATCGAGACTATCTATGATGAAGCACACCAGGCCATCATATTTTCTACCAAGATGCCTAGCATAATAAAGTTGGAGGGTCAAATGTGACCTAAGGATATACGGTTCATGTTGTGGGAATAAATTTGAGCAAAACCCAAGTTCAAGATAAGGTGGAGCTGATGGAAGAAACATAGAGGGTAGTAATGACAAATTTTTGACAAGCCTCCCACCATCTACAAAAGAGAGAGGCAGAGTTAAAGAATGTGAAAAGCACAATTTAACTTCTGAGGACGATGGAGAAACCAAAAGACTTAGAGGTCACTCGAATGACTAAAGAGTTGCAGGAAATGACTCTTGCTTTATCTCAACAAAGTTGGGAAGAGAAAGCCAAGTTATAGGAGCATCTCAATAACCTGATGGCCCAGCTCCAGAGCACTCAGCGGGAGAGAGAGGACTTTCCCAAAGAGCTACAAAGTAAAAATCAAGAAATTATCTAGCTAAAGGCAAGTCTCACAGACATAACCCACGTTCAAAATTAACTTCACAGTATAATCATTGAGAGAGACTTTTTCAAAGTGGAATTGAGTAAACATTAGGTGTTACTGGTAGAGGAAAAGCATGCAAAGAAAGCTTTGGATGACCAACTACGTGACAGACTAACTGAGCTCTCTCAAGCCCATAAAGAACATTATGTTTCTTCAGCTGTGCAAGTTTAGTTGTAGAAAGATTTGATCTATAAGAAAACATAGTTTGACAAGGAGCTTCATGATACTAAAGTTGCATGTGAAAAAGAGAAAGAAGCCAAAGTGGTAATTGAAAAAACCCTTCAGGAAAAAAAATTGAGCTGCAATAGAAAAAGTTTGATCTAGAGAGGAGGATTGGAAGTTTAATTGTCAAAACAGGGTTGAAAGATGCTCAAATTAACCTACTTCAAGCATCAAGTGTGACATATACCATGGGTTGGTTTTATTTTCATTCTCCAACAGTTGCACTTCTCATATTGGGAAAGGATTAAAGTTGTTGCCACATCTCTCTAGTCGGCATTACAATTCATTGTGGATGCCCAACGATTAAGTTCAGAGGTGGAGGTTGCAGTTGAATAAATCTTGTAGGACATTGCATCCAATGTGTTGGAATACATGATGTTGATTGAGAAGTTGTATATAGCATCATATGGTACTCTTACTTCAGCAGGCATGGAGAATCATAGGAATGCAGCCCAAAAAGATAAAAAGTTTATTAATTACCATAGGGCAGCAAATTATGTCAAAGATTGTTGAGGCATATTGATGGTCACTACCTCCTAGCCTAAGAGGCAATTTCAATATTTTATGGAGATTGGTCTCCCATCTACTTTTCTTGCAAATGATTCAACAACAACATAAGAGAAAATGATGCAGCTCCTAGAGTAGTGCTAACAATACCAGTTGTACCTACAAACACTCAAAGATGTGTGTAATGTTGTAAACATTAAAAATGTTATACATCTGTTGGCACAACTCAATTTTTCTTTTGAGAAAGCATTTGAGCTATTGGGAAATTTTCCCTTTAGGGAAATGTTTCAGCTAGATCAGTTATATGTATTTTTGCATGAACAAGTACACCCTTCCACTAAGGATTGGGCTCCTCTACAAAACGTATCTCTTAGCTTCAAATTGCCCTGCAGATTTGGGAGCTAGTCCACGAGACAAATTTCAAGGGCTCTTAATTTGTTGGCAGATCATCCTGATGAGTAGCAAAAAATTGTGAATTAATCTCCAGTTCCCCGCTAGTCTCTTTATTGTTTTATGAAGCCCCTTATTTTTGTTCATTTGTTATCCTTCTCTTGTACCGCCATGCATCAAGCGAGCAGGATTTTAGAGATTCATTTCTTATTGCTTGTGTTGAGCTCCACTACACTGCCATGTACATCTCAGTGGCATTTTTGGTTTTGTCCTCTAGGGGCTTACTTGTTTTATGCCCAAACTTCTGGGCAAAAACACAACAACAAATTTTATTTTACTTTTTTATTTAAAACACTTAATTACTAGAGACCTACATTTAATTAGATGTCACAACTTAATAAGATGCACTAAAAGGAAACCTATTAGACATTAAGAATGGGTTCCTAAAGTGAGTGATGCAATATAATTTAACTAGAAGACTTAGGTCTTATCTCTAACTCCTAAGCAATCAAATTAGATTTTATTTTACGTAATAATTACAATAATCACCATTACTTAAACTGCTTCATTTAACCCTATAAAGTCGTGACAACTTTCTTAAATAATTGATTCGCTCGATTAAATTACTTCAATTTTAATTACATTATGAATTATCATTAATCCCATACAATTTTAAATAACTCCAAGGTTCTTTAAATTAACATTAATATAAATTAATTGTATTAATATTAATTACTTAAATAAGCAAATGAATACAAAGTTTCCAAATCATCATTACATTAACTAATCTATTAAATTAATATTTAATACCAATTCGTTGTTTCAATGTTTGTTAAAAAGCAAATAAAAGCAAAATACCATACATCAATTATTTAGCTAAATCATAAATAAAGTTGCCTAGAAGTTAAATCTTCCCTTAGATGAGCATTAATAATTAAATCAACCCCTTGGAAATATTAATTAGTCATATCCAATTAAATCACCCCCTTAGGGGATTAAATAATCATTATAATTGAAATACCCATTAATAAATATAACTTCAATTATACTATATATATATATATATATATATTTGCATATATATATGTGATTATCTACATAAGAAAATATAACTTCAATTATACTCTTGTAAAAATCAATTATCCTAGAATATAAAATAAAAACCCCTCTACATTAAAAATCTTACATTATTTAAAATGAGGACTTTCCCCATTCACTTTAATTCAAATTTTAAAACTTCTCATAATATAATATTGTTTTATTCATTTAACCCTATTTAGGGTTTTCTCTCTTTTCCAAACATATCCAACATTACTCTTACCTTATTTTCCTAGTTTCATAACCCTAACCCGAAATTGGGTTAGAGTTGTCTTTTATTTTACTTTATTTATTTATTTTTGTCTCTATTGTAGGGTTTTCGGCCATGGGAGAGGGATGATGAAGGCCACAAAACGTCGGCCAAAGGGGAAACAAGACGGTGGCTTAGCAGTTCCACTATGGAAACCCACAGTGGCGGCCATGTCGCACACTATGGTTACCCACAGTGGTGGCGCCACTCACTATGGATACCCATAGTGACAGCGGGGTTGGGTCTGAGCGCTCGGCTCCCCTATCCCCATGCTTTCATAAATCTCTTTTTTTATTATTTTTTTTTGTATATTTTATGTTGTATATGTATTTTTTTTTTAAAGGAACAATTTTGAACGATATATATATATCAACATACATAGATTCATGAGTATACTTATTGTACATTTTACCAGAATTAGTTTATTAATGATAATTTCACTTCCTTAGTTGCACAATAAAACATATATCTATATATATATATATATATATATATATATATATATATATATATACATTTGTAAACATGTGGGTGTGTATATTTTCATGGAAAAATATACTTACTGTGTAGACACAATGACTTATTTCTTTTCCTTTACCAAGTTAGTATTTTTTTTATTAAAAAAGTAGTGAGAACAAGGGCACTGGCCCTTTACATAGCAGAACTATGAGAAATCATAGCGCAGAAACAACACTATAATAGAAATTAACAACAACTACCATACAAAAGGAACCAAATCTTTTTAGCAATCAAAAACAACAATAGGAAAATAAAACAAACTGCAGGGGTGCCTTGTGCACCCCAGTGGCCTCCATAACACTGCTCCATTCATTAGACAGGAATTTGTAGAGGTCCCTAGCCTCCTTCTTGTCCTCCTCAATGTCTGCATAGCATTCCCTCAATAGAGAGAGGGTGAGTGTGGAGCTATGTAGCACCTGCATATGGAATTTGTTCAAGCCCACCATTTGGGCTTCCCAAGCCTCCATCTTGTTCTTGAGCTCGTTAACCTCCTCCTTGATAGATTACAAATCGAGAAGACGACCGAGGTTTTCAATTCTCTGCATGATGTCGAGCACATCTATGCTTAGCTTTTCCATTTGTTGCAGAGTAGGGGCCTCATGGGGGTTCTCAGTAGCCAAGTCATCAGTAGTTTCAATAGTCTCTTTGGGCTTGCCACCAGTAATGGATTTATCAGTATCCTTAACCAAGTCCATCAGAGGGATAGAATGCATCACCTGTTTAGCCAAGTTTAAATCTGTATCCAAATTTTTGGGATCTAGAGCATTGTTGTCAGGCATTTCCACACCCATGAAACCCTCAATGTCCATGTTCATAGGGGTCATATCTTTATCATCAATGAGTTCCTAGGTTTTCCTTTTAGGGGTACTCATGTCAACAACACCAACAGTGGTTAGGACTAGGGGGTCCCTAGTCATATTAACATTGTCAACATCCCCATCAAGGCCCCCCATAGTTTTAGGGCCCTCCTCCTTCTTGTCCCCAATGGGGTCCTCCTTAGAGTCCAGATTCTCAATAACCGAGGTCTTCTTCCTACGGCTTTTGGAAGCAAGTCTAGAGGATCGCCTTTTAACCTCTGAATTTGAGGAAGGGTTGTCTTTCTCAGCATTCTTAGAGGAAGAATTGTCATCATAGACAATGTGTTTACATTTAGTGAGGGTTTTGCTTTTGCCCTTGGACATGGAGCGAAAAGCACTAGGGGAGGCAGGGAGAGTTAAACTAGGGGAGACCGCCGATAGAGAAATAGCTAAGGCATAGGCAGGCAGGGACATGGTGACCATGGCAAAGCCCTCCTAGGGATATTGGAAGAATATTGGGAAAGCCAAAGACAGGGTCGTGAGCTGCTAGGGAGTCAACATGGGGGGCTGAGAGAGCAAAAGATTCCTTGGGGGGTAGAGAGCCTCATGGAATTTATACAACCTGTATATAAGACCCTAGTGGAGGAGGAATGGAGACTTATCCCCATTCTTAGGGTCCATAGTGTCCTTATCTGAGCTCTCTAAAGAGTGCAGTAAATAAAAGGGCAGACAAAGAAAATCATACCTTATACCTGCCTTCGAGAGTGAAGTATTTCATGATCATGAGGCAGATCATGTTCCATGGGTGTTTGAGCTCCTCCTGAGCAAACCCACCTTGCAGCTTGACAGGTTCCTCGTGGTTACGAAAGAACCATTCCAAACCCTCACTGTTTGCAACATGGCTGGTACGCTTCCAGCGATGGCCATCCAGGGTCAACTTCGTAGCTTGGGCAATAGTCTCCTCAAAGACATCAAAGGCAATGCTACCAACTAAGACCCACCTCCCAGACCAAGAGGAGGCAAAAGAAGCCAAGCACTGCTCATCATGGCCCTTCAGGAAATCCAGAATATCAGCAATTCCACCTTCAACACAAAAATTCCAGACGAGTGGATCATTTTTAAAATCATCCAGATTGTAGAGCCAACAAATACCGGTGGTAGCCAACACATTTCCAATCTAGTTGTACTTCATCATGGCTTTGCAAGCCCAGGTGAAATTCCAGCACACCAATGTGTGTGTCATCACTAGCCTGGTCAAATGAGTCACCACCTCATCAGAAGGGATCTGAGGAATATTCCCATTATTTGAATTATGAGACCACCATCTCCAGATAGTCCCAAGGGAAAAGAGGAGGGGGAGGGAAGCATTTAGCAGCCACTCAATCATTAGTGGGGATTTTGGATTTCTCTTCTTGGAGGAGGAAGTTAACATGGTCTGGGAGAGATTTGTGACTCCTCCAACATCTCACCCCTGAGAGGTTTAGGCGAATGGCTGCCATGGTGTCCACCATGCGGTTGCCTTCCCTATAGATAGGCATAACTCTGAATGAGTCAAGCCCAGAGATGAGCCTTAAGGTGTCCTTGATGGTTCCCTCAATTGTCCAACTAAGCTTATTCTTCCCTTTGACAACATTAATGATGAGCATGGAGTCCCCCTCAATGTCCATAATATTGATTCCCATGGAGAGGGAAATGCGGATTCCCCAGGCTAAGGCCATCACTTCATCCTGATTAGAGGAATGACCATTCAAGTTGCCTGCATAATCAGCAATGAGGGCCCCCATATGAGATCTAATCACCCCACCACTAGTAGCTAGCCCCATCAAAATTGAGTTTAAAATTTGTAGCCAGGGGGAACCAAATCGTGCAATGTCATAGAAGTCTCTTAGAGGAGTCAACAAGAGAGAATGAGGGGGGGAGGTTCTAGCATCTAGAAATTCCCCAGTCCCAAGTAGAGGGGGGCTTGGATGCCATTCAAGTTTTAGAAACAGATATGCTCTCAAGAATCAAATTGAGGAATCAAGCAAACACTGTTTCCACAAAGGTCTCTTTATCTCTAAATATCCCATCATTCTATTCCTTCCAAATACACCAGCTTACATGGGGGGATTTGCTTCCACAATTGTTGGATAAGGGGGTTGGAAGAGGGGCCCCAAAACTCCTAACACAAAATTTACCAAATTGTCATTCATTACCGAATTGATATTAAGTTTACTATGGACCATCCCCTAAAGCTCCCAAGTGAAGGCATAGTGGAGGAAGAGATGGGTTGGACTTTCTTCATCATCTTTGTAGAGGATGCATCTGTTAGGGAAATGAAATCCCCTCTTGACCAAGTTGTGTTGGGTCAAAATTTTGTTGAGGAGGGCAGTCCACCAGAAGAAATTGACCTTGGGGAGGGGTTGGGGATTCCAAACCTCTTTCCAAATAGAGGAGACAACAGGTTCCCTGAGTAAACTGGTGTACGCACTCCTGATAGAAAATTCTCCAGAGGGGTCTTCCAGGTTAGTATGTTACAACAACATGTTTGTTTACATAAAATGTGAAGGTATATATTTAAACATCTTTTGTGCGTCGTATTTTCCAGATTTACTAAATTACATCATCATTTGATTTGCAAGTAAAATGTTTATCTTTTCTCAAGAGGGACTCACAGAAAATTACTAGAATAGCATATAATTTTAACCATAATGATTTTATTTTATTTAAGACTAACCAACAATAACACTTACAAAACATAATGAATAAATCACTTGATTTAAATATAAACTTTAACATTCTGATATTCTGCTAAATATTTACTTCCTACTACGGATTTGCTACTAGCGTTTTTTTTTTATAAGAATATGCTCAAATAAATAAATGAATTGCAATTATATATTTATTCAACACTACATGTTTAGGTTTCATACTAAGCTAGTTTACACCATAAAACTGAGTAAAGAAATAAAGCTGCATTTTATTTAAATGTTTATCTACCCTTTTATTTATATATATATATTTCTTTCAATAAACATTAAAGCAGAAAATAAGTTTACATTTCCTACTCTATTTCATGATAATAAATAACAATATAGGAATTATATTAAATGGCTTCTTTGATTTCTTTATAATGAAAATATAACAAAGGGTAAATATACATCCTTTTCTTTTTTAATCCACTTTACAATAATAACAAAAATTACATCCTCAAGCCCCTTATATTTCTACAAGAATGAGGGCTTGTTACAATATATATTTTCAAAATTCTAAATAAATCTAATAGGAGAAATTGCACACGATCTTGGTTTTTCTCTATCCTTAATCCCAATGAAAACCTGCACATAAATCTTATAGGTTGTGACCATGGAGGCTCACCTCCCAACCTAGGCTTACAAAAAGCCATCCCTGAGCTAGGAGAACCAAGGATAAATGGGTTACAAAAAAACTCAACCATGAAAGCAAGAAGAACTCGTCTACATATGAACTCCCAACCCAAGGATTTACAAAGTCACCAAGTGACTATTTTTTTGTGGGGTGAAGGTGGACCAAGTACCTAGAGGAGATCTGAAAGAAAGAGGAATAAATGCCTTTACAAGGCTACCAAAGTAAAACCATCATAAGTCACATACTTGCCCCAAAATACCCTTATGTCCCCCATGGCATACAAGCCCATATCAACCCTTATGACCCCCTTTGTATAAACATAAAAATAGTGCAGCAAGGGTCCCATAACCCTTGTGTATCTCTCTCTTCTAAGAAGAGTCTCTCTACACTCTTAGGCTGTCAAGCAGCTGTTGTTCACCAAAAGTGATAACCCAAGTATACCTGCAAATCTATCTATGAGATAGCCAATCTCAATCAATGAAACACCTCAGGGCTTGGACAACATGACAAGGATATGAATCCTTCTACTCTTCAGGTTCTGCAAAACCTAGGTAGGTATACCTTTGATGCATTTAATCAAATCTATTACACACAAGACTGCATCAATCAAAAGCAGATGGATCTCAAAAGGTTCAAAAACTAAGAGATAACTACAGATGGGCTAGATCCACACTTGCAACTCAACATTTTGAATCATGAGATGGAGGGACACTTCCACATAACATAAAATATAAAAAGATATTCTGATTTTTTATTTTTAAAAGGTGTTCTGACAACCTTTCAATATTACAAGAGACCAGTGCCTTATCCAAGCCACAGACTCATGCATAAAACTGGATGAGAAATCTCAGATGCAAGTTCTTTTCAACATTAAATTTTCATGTATCAATGCCTTACATTAATACAATCCTCTGCTCTATCACAAAACCATACTTATATGTAGATATCCAATATTCATTCAAAATCATTAATGTTGGGTTTTAGGATTTAAATCCTTCCTTGAAGAATACCCAAAAGACAACATTACACTCTTAGAGGAATCTAAAAGAGACAACTCAAATTATCCTTGATAATATAAAATTATATGAATCTGAGTACATTTTGGAGACAATTTCATGGAAACTCACACATGCCTTGCATATGTGTGAACCTGCAAACTGAAACAAAACCTACAGTAAAGACAACACTGAAAACATAGACAAACACACTGTCATTTGCATTGATAAAAGGATGCCATCATTGGAACCTGCAATTTTGGATTTTTCCCTTGGAGCAAATCTCTCAAAAACTGGAACCCCTACAACTGAGAAGAACTGGGAATAAGAAGGAGAGGGAAGAGAATCAGATCTACAACTAAAAATTGCCAAGTGTCTCCCCTCTAACTGAATTTTGTTCCCATAGATTCTACTTCCAAAATATCGCACATTTGTCAAAATTAACCTCATAATCAGATTCCTCACTCCGAGAGCTTTCTGAAAACATATAACACTTCATATTTTGGCCAAAATTTAGACCCTGGACGAATTAATTCCCCAATGTGCTCAATCATTTAAATTTTTCGAAATTTAATATAGTTTAGACTATATCATTTACTCATTTTAATTTTGATTTTTGCCTCTGATGTGCTCTGACGCTTTGCCACGTGGCGGCCTCTGATTGGTGAATGGGGTTGACCAGATGCCACCTAGGATGACACCTCATCACTGCCACATGTTCGCTTGCTCATCTGTCACTTGGCTGCCATGTGTACACCACCTCAGTGCCACGTCATCACCACTGGACTGCCACCTGTGCACCAATTGTGTGCCATGTCATTGCCACCTCATCGGGACCTGCCTGCTGGACATCTGACTATACCCGCCACCTGGATTTCGCAACTTCACAAGGTGTAACTCGCGTGCATCTTCCTTTCGCGAAATAGCACGCACCGTTGATCCATCTCGAACTTGCTCACTCGTTAAGCCAACCTTCCTCTGCAAAATTTTGCCTATCTGCCTCAGGAAGCATGCCTACGTGGGGTCCACCTAGTCGCCACTCAGTCATCTCCTTTGTCACCTCGGGAAGCATGTTCATGTGTGGGCCCGCCTTGGGCGCCATCGGGCACCATCCATCAAAAGCCTTTAAGGCTTTGACATTATAGTATGGTGGAGCCTTATACTTAAATACCAAAAAGTTACACTTCCTAGCCAATGTGGGATAAATACTTTTAGCCTGGGAATGCCTTTTTGAAGCTTTTCCTGAGTTTTAATGGTGATTTTTTTATTTGCATGGATTTCGATGGCCTTTTCAACCACGCACAGGAGGGAGAATGGACCTGAACATCCATGTGAGGAGGGGATGGTTTGGCTGGAGCTATAGAAACTTATTTACACTGGCATTTGTTTGCTATATCTTTTAAAACTAATTACTTGCCACTTCCACGCAGCAGGGGAATTGTCAATAGTTTCAATTTGCTGAAGGTTTCAATGCCTTGTAATGCCACATTGCTCTGACAAAGCCTCTGCAGTCGATTTCCAACTTCAACGCCATGTCCAGCAAGCACTCTGGCATTTATCTTATAATTTTAATTGCTCTTCATAAAACACACAAAATTTTATGCCTGGCAATGTGCATTCATCAAAGTTTATGAGAACCATTTCCAACGTTTTCTCCAGATAAATCGATGCCCAAGTGCTGTTTGAAATTCCAAATGGTTTGAAGTCTCTTTATCCTCCACTAGCTTCCACACAGGGAGGAAGTTGTTGTTGAATGAATTTGATCTGAATTCCACATTGCATTGCATGCCACGTGAGAAAGGAGGATGGATGTTGCGGTTCCTTAGTTCTTTCCACTCCACACAGAGGGGGGTTTATGGCTTTTAACAGCCAATTGCATTTGCTTGAATGTATTTTGTGCCTTCCCCATACTTTGCATTCTACTAAAGCATTATTTTAAGTTTATTGTGGCTGCTGCTGTTCAATGCCATCTATCATCTGCCATCCATTGCCAGCAGAGAAAGAGAAGGGGGAGGCACGTGAGGAAGAAATCACTGCTAGAGCACACCAAACACCACGCTAAACTCCACGCACACTGCATTCTTCAAAAGACTCCAGCTGCTACTTTACCTTCCCTATCATGCAAAGAGGGGAGTCATGCCAATTGCTATATGAATTTAGTTTTGAATTTTAACCCCTTTTCACAGGGCACGTGAGGGAAGGAATGCCAAAATTGCATTGGCTAGAAACATCAACACCTTTCTAAACTCCACACTAGAGGGAAAATTCGCCAAGTTCACTTGCCAAGTGCACTTGTTGTAGCTTGATGGTTTCTATAGCCTCTTCACCAGCCATCACGTGAGAGGAGGCCAGCAATGGTTTTCTATTTCTATGCTTCTTTTCTTAACAATTTTACATTCCCAATTCACAAACCACGTGAGCTTAGATAGATGGCTATACACCAGCCAATTTGCATTTTCATACTTTTTGTTCATGGTAGCCTTTGGTATGTAATCGTCCAAAATCATTACATGCAGCAGAGAGGGTGAGATCAATGCGAGCATTATCCAGGATTTCAAGTTTTGTAATAACATCATCGCGAAGGTCAATGGCTACTTCTATCTTATCTTTATCAACCAATTCCCACACCCCTCCATTGCTTACATCTAGCATGCAAAATACCTTGGTTGTATAGATCAAGAGAGGCATTCCCATTTTTGCATTATCCTCTGGTGGGAAACATATAAGTATTCGACTCCAACAATGGACGTCAACATTACTCTAGAAATGCTCATAAAGCCAAGTCGCCAATAAAATAATGCGCGAGCATGAGCCAGGTCGGGCCCCAAAGTGGGTCCGACTAAAAAAAAATTTTGATTTCAAGCAACTGGCCTTTGAAATGCTTCACGGACCTCAAACATACATCTGGAAACGATCGGCATCATTTTCGGATCATTAATCCGCATTTTACAACCTTCAGGCAATTACGCCACAATTTTTGCATTTAATCGCGAAGACGTAATTTTCAAACCTGTCAAAACACCTTTCTGGAGCTCGCCATCTAACAAGCATGTACTCTGATATACAAGGATGACTTCTACCAAACGGTTTCTCAAGATGAGTCCCGAGCGAAGAGATATTAATTTTCGAAAATGCCCAACTGGCTTTGTCGACACTGCAGACCTGATGAAGTCAATGTCTTGGCAACACATGACGCCTTTCTTAAAAATATCAAACGACCTCCGTAGGCCCTCAAATTTGAAACATAGGTACCTTAAATTACATATTAAATCTTTGAATTCTCAGTTCGATCACCAGACTGATAGGATGCAAATGGTGCACTCACCAAGACGGCTACATTAACTGATATAACACTAGAGTGCAGATAACTGAATTTGATGGTAAAATGAGCTCTTTTGAAAACCGATCAAACGGATTGATAGAGGCTTGAAATTTGACATGTAGCTCATCATTTATACCAACATTAGCTTAGAACAAACATTCTGACATGACGCTTACTCAGGCAACTTTTACACTTGTGCGAAACAAGGCTCCGACTAGCTATCGAAACAGGGACTTGCCAAAACATACAAACTGCAAACGGATTCGGCTTTGAAAACTGAGCAAATGGATTTGTCAAGACCTAAAATTTTGTAGGCTGACTCACATTAGTGCATACAATTGTATCCATTTTGAAATTCTCCATGATGATCAATAGGGCAAAAGATGTAATTGCTCAAAGTAGGCTACTCAATAAAATATGCATTTGTGTCTAAAATGCACTTCCAGCTCACCCCTCAAACTGGGTACCTCATAAACTTATCCAAATTGAATTTTGAAAGTTGCACATCACTGAATAGGCCAAATGAAAGGTGTGGGACATGAATCCTGAGCCTTACCCTTTGAAAATCAACTGGCCCCATTTTACCCTCTCACAAACTAGGCCCTTCAAACTGACTCATTTAGGTATGCAGAGCAAATTTTTGGATTGGGCCTCTAAACTTGACTCAATTTTAATCAGTCCCAACAGCAGCCCTTCACCCCCAAGGCTACTCTACCCTCCCAAGGGTGAGTATGACCTTGAAACACCCAAAACACATAAAACCATACAACACATAGAAATGAACACAAGGAAGAACTCCAACAATGAACTTCACAAACCACATAAACAAAAAAAGCTAAATTCACAACTATTTTTCCTTCACATTAACAATGGATTTCATTATGCATGGAAAAACATTACCAACCTTGAACCTGCAAATGGAATGAGGAAGGGTTGAAGGAGAGCTACCCAATCCACTAGTCTTTTCTTTCCAAAGCTTAGAAATGCAACTCAAAAACCAAAAAAAAATTCCAACAAGAATTCTAAGTCTTCTAAAAATGGAGAGTGGGTGATCAAAATCCTAAGTTTGAATCCCTTCCCTAAGTAGACTCTTCTCACACTTTCCAACCTCTTGGAAAGAGTGTGAGATTTCATAGGTTGGTCTTCCCCACCTCTTATAGACTCTCTAAAAAAGGCAACTGAAAAAGGTAAAAGAAAATGGGGAAGAGCAACTATCACTCAATTGGAAGGTTGTCTAACTTAGGAGAAATCCTCAAAAGTTGAATTTCGTTCATCTTGGAAAACTCAACTTTTGAGGTGACTTGACAGTTACATGTGAGTGGACACATCGTTAAAATTGACCTTTACCCATAGGTATAACATATGGACCTTTAAAAATACCCCTAACCTAACCTTAGGATTTACTTTGACCCTCTAGAAACTCACCTAAAGTTTACCTACAAGTCAAACTTGAGTTGACCTTTCTAATGGCTCTCTATCCAAGACTCTCTTGGGATCACACTAAGATATTTGAAAAATGCATTGGTTATACAAATTCCCTCCAAGGGACATGTCACTGCTAACTCACTTCACAACACAAGTGTCAAGTGACACCATAAAAATACACAATACTTAAATACACATGGCAATGTCCCTTTTTGGAATTAGCGAATTTAACAAATTAATTTAAACACACATTCAAGCATTCACATTTACAAATAAAACACATTACATGCGAGGTGTTGTCTCTCCAAATAGAAAACCCTTGGCGTTTCCATGGTCACATGGATTAGTTTTCCTACACATCTCACTTTGCACATTAGTAATCTTGATTAACCAGATATAATATTAATATATGAAAAGATTATAAATTCAGACACTTTGCATACAATTTTAATCATAAGAATCAAATTACCAATTATCCAATAAAATCAACATAAAATAATTTACTCAATGGCATCGTCATAATCATCATGAAATTCAAGCATTTGTAAGGCACGCATCCATAATTTCTATCATAAATAAAGTATTGCAAATTCAGAGATAAATGACATACATCATATCAAGGTTATCCAATCAGTGGATTATATAAAATCTAAATCCACAACACATCAAAATGTGCACCGCAAGGTAAAATGATTCCATAACATGGTTCAATTACTTTTCTTACTAGTTTATCCGTCTAACATAGCCCATCCTATTGAATTATAGAATCTATTAATAAGGTCAACCATGGTCAAACTAGGTTAGCCAGAGCTTGATCAGGGAGGGGCTCTACAACTTGTTTGAAGTTAGAGCCACCACACAAAAAGCAAGCGGTCTTTTCCTAGAAGAAGAAATAAACTAGACCTAGAGTCCCCGCCTAAGTGCCACATGTCTCATTTGTGGGCTTCTAAAGGAAGAAAGGAGAAGCAGGGTGAGAAGCCCCAT
Organism: Cryptomeria japonica; assembly: GCF_030272615.1. NCBI lineage: Eukaryota > Viridiplantae > Streptophyta > Pinopsida > Cupressales > Cupressaceae > Cryptomeria > Cryptomeria japonica. The sequence continues at coordinate 290,725,415 of NC_081410.1, forward strand.
TTTGTTGCCACACATCCTTCATATTGAGAAGGGCCACGCGTCAATAAAGTGAATTCTTGAAAAAGGGCACCAAAGGATAAAGAAAAGGGAATAGGTTAGTAGACGACAGTGATCAACTCAAGAAGATTAGGTTCATTTACAAAACCGTTCTTCTATTAAGATGACTAAGGGAAATCATGACATGTCATGAAAGTGGGAAGCTAAGGTAGAGAGGAGACCAGTCATGTGATCTGAGGAGGAAGGCTATTATTTGGATATTTTCACTCGTGTCTAGGGGCTATAAAATTAGAATTTTGTTGTCATTTTAGGGGATTCACACTCAGGAGAGATTTTAGCTCTGTAATTCAAACTACAGTATTTTTATTTTGTATTTGACATTTGAACAATGCCAACTCTTGGCCTTTCCTTATAACTGTAGTGTCATAAAATTGCGACCCTATTAATTTTCAACTACATTAGTGTCCTGAATAATGCAAACTTGAATCCTCCATCCTGATCAGAGACTAGAGATTGCTTGGCTTGAAAAACTAGCTTCTTCCTAGGCCTTTGTATCACCCCGTCCACACTCTTCCCTAGAGAAAGGGGTAGGACAGGGGTGTGGCACCACTTTCCCCCCTTGGACAGGGGTGTGGTGCCCTTGTCCTGGCCATATTTTGGGGTAGGACCCTTCCTAGGGTTGCATTGTTGGTTGTGCCTCGGGCGGGAAACTCCCCTGATGTCGACCTGTGATGAAATTCAAATCCACCAACATGTATTTAAGGGCCATTCATCCTGTCATTTGCATAAGTGCAAATTTAATAAGTTCAATAGGTGGAAGTTGGACAAGATTGGAGTATGTACAAGCGATCAAGCATTAAAGAGCATTCAAGCATTCAAGCATTCTTTTCTAGCATTGAGCATTCTCAAGTCTTCCTTCAAGGCTAGGTGTTGCATTCAAGTCAAGGATTCAATTATTGAAGAGGAGATTATTTCAACATTCAATTCCACACAATAATTTCTATCAACATTACTACTACAACGTCCCTTGAGGTGATTTACAATTCGGTCTTTCATTTACATCTACTTGCAAGTACTCTCTTTCATTACTTGGTTAATTCCAAAACTGGGGTTTGACCTAAAGGAAAACCCCCAATCCCAACTCATTTTCTTCTCTTTTTTGCATGTAGCTTGCAGGTGCACAGCTGTACTTTTGGATCTGGGCTTCATTTGCAGAGGCAGAAAAACCCTTTTCATTTCGCAAATTTTTTGGAGGACCATGTAGGTTCCCGCCACGGTCTAGGCAACTTTTCCTCAAATTCACAGGGCGACTTCATCTCGACATATTACTACCAGATCCAGTTGCATAGCTTCATCCCATACTCCAATCTCAAGTTATAATCAGTTCTTTGTCACTTTTGCACTAGATAATTTAATCTATTTCCTTTCTATTTCAAACAAGAAAGAGGGGATCAACTTAGCATTCCCAATTCATTCAGAATTCAATCTACCATCTTTGTGTGGAGAGATTGAATCTATTGAATTATCCTCTCCTCTTTCTAATGTAATGGTGAAAAGTGCTTGAATGGTAATAGATGGCGAAACTCTCGTCTCTCTTTGAGGGAAAGGGTAGTTTTCCTCTTGATCTATCATTCACCATTTTCCCACCAATACATTTTGGTAAACCCGACATATTGCATGCTTTCCTTTGAACAACATTGCATATTTTTTCATTTACAAGTTTTCAACTTTCTACAAACTTAGTGGTTAATTCTTTCAAAACCCTAGTTTTTAAATTTAAAATTGAACTTGTGATTTGTAAAAATTGCTTGTGGTTATCTTAGATCTGAAAATTGTTTTTTTTTGTCGAATTCAATTTCCTCATTGTCTTGTTCAATTTGCAATTAATATTTACAAAATTAAGAGGTGACTTGTGAAAACTGTAATTTTCAAAAATAACCTTGAACTTGTGCAAGAATTGGATTTCCATTTAATTTTCAGATTTTTGATTGTTCTTAGATTTGTTTTCATTCTTACAATTCAAATTTTCAATTTCCCCCCTTTTTCCCAAAATTCAAATTTCAAAATTAAGTGGTTAGGTCATCAAATCCTAATTTTGAAATTAATTAGATTTTGTGTGAATTTCAAATCAATTTCATTTACATTTAGATTTATAAACATTTTCCAAGGTGTCCCTATCCATTAGATTTGACCCTTTTCAAAATTGCAATTCAATTCCTCTTTTTCTTCAAAACCCTAATAGGGTCTTATTTTCACATTTGTGCCTTCATTTTTCCCATCTAGAGATCGTAACATTCACCATTTTTTGGGGGTTATCTTTAAAATCATCATACATCCATCCTTGAAAATTTTTGAGAAAAGTTGGTCGGACCATGTGCATTCCCACCACGGTCCTTGGCTTTTTTCCCGAAATTTTGGGAGACTATTATGACTGTATTTAATAGCCTAAATTCAGAAGATTAGCTGACTTTATCAATTTTTTATCCCTCTATAATCGGAAATACTTTCAAAATTCAACATTTCAACTTTCAAGTAGATAGGACAACTGAAGGATATGAAACAATTGGATTATCCGATTAAACCATGGATGCTTCCAACCACCATATATATAATACACACACACACACACACACACACACACATATATATATATATTATATAGATAGGGTTGCTTCAACTAACATTCTAGAATTGTCAGGGTTCCCTACTATTCTAAAGGGGAATTGCCAGGGTTCCCAGGGCAAGTTATTCGACAAGATAAACTGCTAGGTAAACTGATGCTACTGCTACCTTTGCTGGCGACACTTCTTATTTATGGTGAGGGTGCCTAGGGGACCTCCAACTATATACCGACTACCTAACCCCCCCTACTATTTGAAGGGGCGAATGGGAGGCCCTTCAAATAGTAGGGCCCTGGCGAATAGTAGGGGCATTGTGGTATCCCTTGGCCCTAATTTTAAAATTCCAATTTCCTTTCATTTTTGGAAATTGTGTCATTCCCTTCTTCCAACAAAGTTCAAATTATGTAATCACTATTTTTAAATTTTGCATTACTCAATTTTTAAGCTTTGTTCCACAATTAAAAATTAAAAATTTTCCCTCCAGTGCATGAGTTATACCACTATTAGTCCTACCTATCCCATCCCCGTTAGACAAAGTATTAGAATTAAGGCTTCCCAAGATTTAATTACCGAGGAGATAGAGCCTAATTTGGGTGACTCCTTTAATGAGGATCATGCTAATTCTTCCCATCCTAATCATGTGCCTATTCACCCCATTGATGGATCCCATGATGATGAAGAAGCTTTAACTAGGGTTTTTTTAGATCAACTTTCTACATTAGACAATAATTTTGATAACTTTCAACAGTGGATGTCCCAAGAATACCCTAATAGTGAAGCTCTTCCATTAATTGAAGGTCTTAAATGCATGCTTCAAATTGATAAGAATGGAATTGATATATTGTGTGGCATTGCACATATTGTTGACTCTAATTTCATGCCCATCAAGAGTTGTGCCCAAACTCTAGGTTATTCACAACCTTCAACACAAGTTAATTCCTCTATTCCTTTGACTAGTCCTATGACTAGTATTCCTACTTTCACATCTAACATCATGGCTACTTTAACTCAAAATGTCATTCCTACAACCATACGCCATGGGGGCAATCCCTCTTCTTCATTTAATCCTCCATCTTTACCTATGTCTTCTATGAGTGTTCCTATTATTCCTCAACCAATCCGTGTGACACAAGGGGGCAATTCCTTCAACAACTTTTTTCCACCTTTAAGTGTCCCTTTCTGTACCCTATCATCACTAATGCCTACTTATCATAATGTCCCACCACCTTATTCTTAGTCCATGCCTTCTTTCAATAACATCACACCACCTTCTCAATCACCTATGTCTAACATCAATTCTTCCACTGAAATGACAATCAACAATCTTGGTCAAATCATGTCTTCCTTACAACAACAAATTGCTTCCATGAGTCAATCCAAGTTTAGTGTGCCCACCTTTGATGTTTTGAGCCCACTTTCTCTTGATATTTTTAAATTCATGCCACCTAAACATGTGGATATCCCTCAATTAGAACTCTATAATGGAAAAGGTGATCCTCTTACGCATGTCAAAATATTTCAAACCTTGTGTACTGATTTTGCTTATGATCAATGATTGCTTGCAAAATTGTTTACAAGAAAACTAAGAGATAAGGCCTTACAATGGTATTGCTCACTTCCTTCTTATTCTATCACTTCCTTTCAACAATTAGCAAATGCTTTCATCCAACAATTTCAAAACCACATTGGTCCTAAAATCACTTTGACTAATTTAATGCATCGTAAACAAGGTATTAAAGAAAAAGTGAATGATTTCATTGGTAGATATAAGAATTTGTGGGCTCAAATTTCTTTTCATGTACCTGATAATGATATTCAAAGAATTTTCATTTCTAATTTATAAAAAGATATCAAGGAAAAGCTTCTTTTGTCTAAGTTTACTTCCTTTTCACAGTTGTGTGCAACACTCCACAATTATCAACTGGTTGTGAGTCAAATGGAGAAATCCACTCATATGGCTCCGAGTGATAAGGGGGAGAGTGTTCAACAACTTTTTGTGAAGTTCAAACCAACAAAAAGCCTCATCAAATTCAATGATCCAATCAACAACAACCATGTGAATGCTACAACAGGTTTTCCTTGTATTTCTAAATTTTTCCAAAGAGAAAGATAGTTTACTCCCTTGAATCAATCTTTACATGGTATTATGTCTCAGTTGTTACACAGAAATGTTATCAAACTTCCTCCTATAAAACAAATTGACTCTTCCAAACTTTCATCTCCTTATTTTGATAACAATTCCTTTTTCCAGTTTTATCGTCAACCTGGTCATGATACTAAGAAATATTTTGCATTGAAAAATAAGGTTCAAGACTTGATTGATAATAATACTATATATGTGGCAGGTGTGAATGATAAAGGGAATAAATCAGTTGCTCCTCCTAATCAAAATCTTAAGATTTTCATTGATCCCTTGCCATCTCATACCTCTAACGTTATTGAGATCGAGCCTAATTCTCTCTCTTCTGAATAATTCACCTCTATGGCTCCAAACTTGTGGTTAAAATGGTAGAAACACAAGATACACCTAAGGATCCTTGTATTGCATTTGACCCTAGTGAGACCATTAGAGCACCCGATGGCCCTTTATACATAGTTGTGAAGGTTAAGGATATCCCTTGTCATGGTGCCCTGATTGATCCCTCTTACATGGTTAATGTTATAACTGGAGAATATATTTTCACTTTACAATGCCATAAACCACTATATGATGCTTCTAATGTGGTTGTGAAGTTATTTTATGGATTATCTTATTCTACCATTTGTTCTATCACTCTTCCTGTTGAACTTCATACTAAATCCATGGATGTTGACATTGTTATCATACCTTCTTCTGAGCAATTTCGTGTGAAGTTGGGTTATCCTTGGCTATCTTCCATGAAGGCTATTTCTTCTCCAATCCATAAATGTTTGAAGTTTCCTCACAATGGATAAATCATAACCATCAACCATAGCTTATTTTGTCCATCTGAAAGAAGCCCTGATGTTCCTATTGATCTCTTTTGGCCTAAACAATTTGAATCTCTTCCATCAAGGAGAGATGCTCTTTTTCAATCTTATCAAAAATAGAAGAAAGATATGATCTTATCCTTAAGTCAACCTAGATCACCAACACTTAACATTCCTATTATTCTTCAAGATGAGGTTCTTCCCCTCTTGGATAGAACTAATCTCCCTCCTAAGGAAAATTGTCCACCTACTCCTATGGATGTGACTTTACCTTCTCTTAAGGAGAACACCAATATTCTTCCTAAGGTTAGACCTATACCTCCTCCTCATGATGGATATGGTCTCCTTCCTACACCTTATATTCCTCCTTTCTATCACGCAGTTCCACCTCCTTTCTCTTATCGAGAGAAGAGGCATGCTTCTCCTATTGTTCAACCAAAAATACCACAACCTAAATCTTCCAATATCAAGGAGAGAAATATTCCTACTTTTTCAAGTGTTCTCCCTTCTTCTTAGCCTTCCAATAAGACTCAATGGAATTGTTGTGCGAGAGACCACTAATGAAGACACTATGTTCTAGCTTGTAAATCTATCCCTCAAAATACTTAATCTCCTCAGACTCTGACAGTTGACATGATTCCCTTTTCTCCTAAGCAAGATGTTCAACCAACATCTCCAAATTATAAGTTGCGTAAAACATGTGATGGTTTTAATCCTATTCGTGTTCTTGCTCCTCTTTCTCTAAAATTTGATGAAGAAATGGGTGAAAATGTTATTCATAATGGCAATACAGCTCCTAATGATTCCGACAATGAGTATGAGTATGCTGATGTGGACAAGCATTTATCGGATGAGTTTTCATGAACCCTAATCCTAGCTCCTCGAATAAAACAAAGTAACTTACAACATGAGCATAGTCCTTGTTTCGATCTTGTGATGGCTCCATCTGTTGTGCTTGATATTGCTCTTCTGGTGTGTTTCTTGCCTTCACAAAATAATGATCAACAAGATTAGGAGGTAGATGTTGTGCTAGATTAGCAATACTAGAACTGTAGATCTTTCTCTCTCTCCTATCATTCTCTTTTGTGACCATTCTTCTATATGTACCTATGTTCTTCTATTTGTTCCCTTAATATCTACTTGGGGACGATGCAAAGCATTGAGATCTTTTCTTGGTCTCTTTCATGTTGACTCAAAATACATCCTCTCTTCCCTTTCTTCTAAGGTAGTGTCCTTCTTTGGGGAATGAAGATTATCATATGCATATACATACATGATATACATGAGTTATCATACAACATACTGACCCCGAGGAAAGTGACACTACCTCATGTTTTATGTTCATTATCCTTGGGTTTAAAACTCGATTAGGGGCTAAATCCTTACAATAATGTGCTCCCTCTCTTCTCTCTCTTGTGGGTGTATCCTACCTTAAAGACATCGCTCTCGATAAGGCGCACGTGATCACTTTAACGTGGGGACATACACTTTGCTCATAATTTCCTTCTTGTGATACTTAGAATTACTTAGTGAACTTTGTTTTTCTTTGTAATCTTTTTTTCCTTGATTTCATGACTCATAGTGAAGGGAAATTTTCTACTTGTAGTCATGGTTCTCCCCTTCTCAATCTTCCCTTTTACTTTGTCAATCAAATTCATAAGATCCTAAGTCCACTAGGGGCTTGGTGCATCTTACCTCCTTGATGTGGTAAAAGTCTTCCAATCTTGTTTCCTTGAACTTTACCGACAGTATTGGTGTACGCTTATACTCCTGCTAAAGTGGGGGCTAAATGTAGTGTCGTAAAATTATGACCCTAGCAATTTTTGACTGCATTAGGGTCCTCACGCATGTGAACTTGAATCCTCAAACCTAATCAAATAGAAGATTTTTTGGAGGACCATATAGGTTCCCGCCACGATCTGGGAAAATTTTCCTCAAACTCACAGGACGACTTCATCTCAACATATTACTGCCAGATCTAGGTGCACAACTTCCTCCCATATTCCAATCTCAAGTTATAATCAGTTATTTGTCACTTTTGCACTACATAATTCAATATATATCCTTTCTATTTCAAATAAGAAAGAGGGGATCAACTTAGCATTCCCAATTCATTCAGAATTCAATCTACCATCTTTGTGTGGAGAGATTGAATCTAGTGAATTATCCTCTCCTCTTTCTAATGTAATGGTGAAAAGTGCTTGAATGGTAATCGATAGCGAAACTCTCATCTCTTTTTGAGGGAAAGGGTAGTTTCCCTCTTGATTTATCATTCACCATTTTCCCACCATTACAATAACTCTCTATGCTTTATCATTATGCTTTATGTCATTTGAAGGAAGACTAATATTATGTATCTATTTAAGCTTTTATAATATTGAGCATAACTTTTGTAGGTTGAATCATGTCTCACTCTTGTGAATCAGTTTTAGTTGTGTTTGAAATTTATTATGTTGTTGGTGAAACTGGGTTGAATTTTGTGATAATGGAGAATATTTTAGCCTTTGAATTATGCATTCTATATATGATTTATTGTGCTTCTGAAGTTTAAATTCTAAATTATGGCATATCGCCTAGGTTATCTTTAATTTTCAGTATTTTCTCTATTTCGCTTTCCCATGAATGAAGAACTAGCTTCTAAAATCTCGGAGGTTGTTCATTAAGATGCAATAGGTGCTGAGTTGTTGAGATTGTTGGGAGATTGTTGTAGTCTATTGGATTTGGTTGTTGGACTTGGATATGTTGTTGTCATGGATGTCAACATATTCCTGTGAGTTTTTCGGTGAGATTTGTTAATCCTATGAGGATCCGGTTAATATTGAGAGGGGGAGTGAATCAGTATTAACACCAATTTACAAGATTAAACCAAAAACAAACTTATATCAGATCTGAAATCATTTATCAAATATCTCAACTTCTTTTATTGGATCTAACAACCTCCTTGTCAGATCTGCTAATACATTAATCAAATCATTTACCACATCTATCAATTATTTCACCACTTAAGAAGTCATATAAATTTGATCATTTACCAACTCATTATCCTCATCTATCAGATCACACACTTTCTCTACCAACACTTATTAGTATGGGTAACCTTTGGTAAACCTTCAATGAAACATCATAACCGATGTACTCAAAAATAGTGCATGAAATGTAACATAAACAAGAACATCACATGAAAATAATTCTACACATGAGCTCCATAATTGTTCAACATGAAAACCCAAATAGGGAAAAACCACGATGGGAGTTGGAACCTACATATATTTTTACTCATTTGAAGCATGCCTTGTTAGGAGCAGACCCTGTTAGGAGTCACCCGGTTAAGGGATTTTCCTAAAAGCCTAGTTAGGAGCTTGAATATCTATTAGGATCAGCCTCATGAGAGGATTTACCACTATTTTGAGAGCTTCCTTGTTAGGGGACTTAAATGTTTAAGGCTTCTTAGGACCTACCCGATTAAAGGATTTAACCTGTTGTAGTTGTTAGGGAACAACAGTGAAAAGTGATATGTTACTTGGATTTTTGAGCTTGCTAGATCAGATCCACTTATGCTCAACACTCTACAACTCTTATGCATATATCACACTTCTCTTCACTAGTACATTCAGAGCTAATTTCCGATGGCCAATTGTCAGAATTATGACTAATTTTCGTCGGAGTGCCAACAAAAGTATTCATCGGAAACTCATCGTCGGATTTGTCGGTGATGCCCTAATCGTTGAAAATATGACAATCCCATGGACTTTGCCGATAGTGGGCATGATCGCTCTTCCGATCAAAAAAGTCATCAGGCATGCAGCATCCCCGTTGGATGCTTCAGTAGATTTCATCGCAAAGTCGATGACAATTTGGAACTTCGTACCGATGGTGATGTTGTTTGTCTGACACTTGTGTTGTCGCTCCATTCGGAGGCATCGTCGATCGTCCGACTATGAAGTGTCGTCACACATACAACATCCTCGTTGAATGTTTGTGTAGTTTGAGTCAGAAGTGCGACAACTCCAGAACATTTTCACCGATGAGAACATTGTATGTCTGTTGATTTCATCATCGGTGGAAAGCTTGGTATTCATCGTAATTCTGATGACGATAATACTTTTATCAAAAAATTATTATTATTATCTAGTCATTGATATGTACAGCGAATGATATTCTATCCCCACCACCTACCAGTAGGGGGCATAGGTTTGAGGCTAATATGAGGGGCATGGTTTCAAGCTAATATGATCAGGTGCACCATGCTTGAGATGGTCCAACTAGTCTCACTCTAGGACTAAGCTCATACCATATCTAAATGAAAGACATCTCAAATAGATCGTCAGTGGAAAGCTGCAAAATGCCATTTTCATACATAAGCAAGACATACATAATTGGGCACAATCACCAAGAGAACAGTAAAAAGTGTGTTTGAGATCATTGTCCTAATTGTGGTGTGGTCATGAAGAGATCACCGTAAATTTGTCAACCTTTCCTTCATTTAAACCAACTAAACCTTTATGTATATGCATATGCATATGCATATGGATATGCATACGCATATGCATATGTATATGTATATGTATATGCATATGTATATGTATATGTATATGTATATGTATATGTATATGTATATGTATATGCATATGTATATAGTTTGGTGTATTCATTAAAGATTTTCATTTAATTTTGAGCATTTTGTGGATGTTATAATCAAGAAACATATCATCACCCTCACCAATTATGCTCAACTGATTTAAGTACAATCATTTGATTGTTAATAATTTTTAAATTAAGGGAGTACTTTTCAAAATACATATCCATATCCATATGCATATATGCATATACATATACATAAAGGTTTACTGCTTGGTTTAAATGAAGGAAAGGTTGACAAATTTCTCCATGTAGTTTTACCTGACTCTAGAATTAGTCAATTGTTTAAAACAAGTCATAACCATTATAACAAAATTCACACTAATAATATATTTCCTAACAATTTTTATCCATGAATGATATTTGGGTTTACAATCTCGAATTCAGTACATGCAATATCATTAGAACTCAAACATCAATAAACTTGTTTCAAATCAAAAACACTGTGATCTAAATTGCAAGCAAACTATTTAATGTAATGCCTATTATTTGTATTTTGGAAAAAAGGGTTGGCTGAAGAATTTTGTAGAGCATACTATTTGAGTAATTTACATGTCAAGTGTTTGTTATAATGTCCGAAAACTAAATCACGAAAAAAGTGAAAAAAAACTGGTTAGCAAATCATGGGTGCACTTTGCATTCTTGTTGTTATCCAATTCTCTTACTTTAGCTCTATTTCTTTCTTCAGATTTGGGGTCTAGAGCTCCTCCCTAAGTAGAGATTGTTGGTTTTGTCTCCCCTCCTTTGACTGGAGAGTTTCTTGCTATGTCTGGTAGTTTTCCCTCAGAGTTCAGCTTCTCTATTGGTTGGACTGCTATTTTCCCTACCTTCTTCTCCAAGTGCTCCTCCTCTTGTTTCCAAGATTTTTCCTTTGCCTTCTACTCAATGGCCCTTGGTTGTGCCTTCATGCCCTCTTAATGTCTTTACTGGGTTCTTGTTTCCTTCAAATGATGGCTTCTCTATGTTATGCAATATCCATCTTGGATCTTGCAACATCAAATTCTGGCATGGTTAATGTTGATGCGAGTGATTGGACAATTGTTTTTTATCATATTTTTTTTTGAGTAAGAAGATCCTTCTCAAGAAGTTTCATGTTGTCAAAAGATAAATAAGTAGTCAAGAAAGGTGAGGGCTAAAAAGAATCTTAAGATTAATGTTTCTAATTGTGTTGGTTATTGTTGATGTGGTTTTTCATTTATTTTCTTTAGTTATTCTTCACCAATAGCCTATTTATAATAACTTTATCTGTTTGGAAGTGGTCCTCTCTAGAACCTACAACCAATCTATCAAAAGAAAATACATATTGGAACATGCCATCACAAAAATATGTCATTTATATATATAAAACTAGAATGTTCAGGTTTTCTTGAAAACAATCAAATTGAAATTCTTATCTTGGTCTTACAAGTAGTAGGGTTCTTACCTAGCAGGATGCTCCTCACAAGGACGATTGTATGTTGTCCAGACTAGCTCACCCTGGAAAAGCCTCAGGATCTACGATAAAAGTCAAAAAAACAATAATATTATCCTCTAGTTCATATAAGAAATGATTTATAGTGAGTGTCTTTGAGATAAAAGAGCATTTACATTAATGTAGTTGTTTGTGTTGAGGGTAAATCAATGATAGATTCCTCCTGGGAGGATAATCATATCCCCCTTCTTAACCCATCTTTGTATCCATCAATCCTCTTTATCCCTTACATCAAAGGAGCCTATAACAAAAGAAACATAAAACTCAAGTGTCAGTATATGTCAGTATATGAGGCATATTCATGACAAACAAGTAATAAAAAAACTTACGATTGTAAAGTAATAAAAAACCCTCATAGCCTATGGGCCCCACCCAGACCCCACCAACTTTATAAAACTACCTCCTATTTTTGTTTCAACACACAAAAACAAAGAACAAGAAGCTGACAACTGTGAATGTGAGAGTGAGAGTTGCAGGTGCCAGGTGAAAAACTGAGAGTGTAGAGCAAGAGGGTTGAGGAGAAGTAAGAAGAGAAGTGATGCCAAGTTGCCAATTTGTAATGGTCTACCCCTATTTTGAATCCAATTTCTTTTGCACCTTTTCAACTATGCTTCTTGACAAACAATTTACTTGAATGCTCTATTGCTAATTTTTAGTTTGTCTTTCTTGATTTTGTGAATGCCAATGTTTGTTTGCTAATACTTTTGAGATGGCATTTTGGCAAACAACATGCATGCACTGAAAGGGTTTCAATTTGGAATTGATATTGATAGTGCTGTTATCACTTTATAATAATCAAGATTTGCATTCATTGAAATGATTTTAATCAACTAAAGAGGCATATTCATGACTTACAAGTAATAAAAAAACTTACGATTGTATGTTGTCCAGACTGGCTCGCCCTAGAAAAGCCTCAGGATCTGCGATAAAAGTCAAGGAAACAATAATATTATCCTCTAGTTCATATAAGAAATGATTTATAGTGAGTGTCCTTGAGATAAAAGAGCATTTACATTAATGTAGTTGTTTGTGTCGAGGGTAAATCGATGATAGATTCCTCCTAGGAGGATAATCATATCCCCGTTCTTAACCCATCTTCGTATCCATCGATCCTCTTTATCCCTTACATCAAAGGAGCCTATAACAAAAGAAACATAAAAATCAAGCGTCAGTATATGTCATTGGCAACTCTTGTTTTATGAATTCTTTCAAATTTGTCTTCGCTAGAGTCAGCTTGCTAATAGGCTATTGCTATATACTACAAATTAAATTGCTGAAATTCCATGACTTCGACCATAAAGACACATAGACTGGGTTCAAGTAATGTATACGAGAATTAAAGGACAATGGAAACTTTTCCATTGTCTATAATAGATAGCAAGAAGGAAATACTATTATCTATGTAACATCTATTTGACAATTTTGGATTCATAACTTTACGTATAAACATATACAACCATGGTATATTGAAAAATGACATAATAAATCCATTTCATGTAATCAATAATTTTGTACAAAGGGGAGGATGCTAATCATGTCACCCTAAATATTCACAAATAGGTATTGAAGGAATGTTGATAATAAATATGATAAAATAATGCTTGGTTTAGAGGATATAGCTAATTCACCCCTCAATTTAAAAGAAATATCAGGTTAAATTTGATAACTCAATGATGAATGGATAGTACCAAACTGGTACTGAGAGGGGGGGGTTAATCAGTACAGACAAAAACACATTCCTAAAACTAGTTTATCAGCAGACACTGTGCTTTGGCAGACAAACAGTAACACCGGTCTTAAACAGAGGACAACTGGCAAAACCCAGAATAACTGAGACAAGCATATACCAGTTGACACTTATCTTTTCATACAATCTAATACTTCATTTCCATTTCACCCTAATGCATGAACAGGTATTCTATCATCAAAAATATATAAACAGCTAGATCAACATGGTTTACCTTCAGACACAAATCACTTAAACCATCACATGAATAACACCACACATGACACACAGATTTTTCACGTGGAAACCCAACTGGGAAAAACCACGGTGGGGATGAATACCCACAAGCTATTTTTGAACTCTTTAGAAGTCCGCTATGTTAGGAGCCTTGTCTGGTTAAAGACTGATACAATAGGTTCTGTTAGGAACCGATCCTCTTAGGGATCACCCGGTTAAGGGATGGCTAGAATACCTGGTTAAGGGTTAAACCCTGTTAAAGGCTACCTTGTTAGAGGATTTCAAGAACTCAATGGTTTTGAGTCACCCTGTTAAAGGATTTATAATAAGCTGGTTAAAGCTACCCTGTTAAGGGATTTCCCAACTGTTGAAGTGGTTAGAGATCAATAGGTATTACAATGATCTGGTAACTATTAGGGATCCCACAGATACTAAGAGGGGGGGGTGAATCAGTATCTAACTGGTAATTAGAATTTCTTAACTTAAAACATGCAGAACATATTATAACAGTGTACCAGTATACAAGAAATAATGCAATAAACAGAATCAAGAACATCCACATGAAAATTACACCATAACACAAGATTTTAACGAGGAAACCCGATGTGGGAGAAACCACGGTGGGATTTGTGACCCACAATATTCACTCACTGGCTAATAAGAGAATATTACTTACAATAGGGGCCTACACATGCAAGAAGGCCAACTGCCTAGAGCTCATTACTCAATGGGAAGTCTCACTGAGGATTATACAAATCCAATATCTTGTACTACTTTACAATAGCATCTTCAATGCCAGATTCAGTGCCGGTTCCTACTCTGTTCTTTACATATACCCCTTGACCTATATTTCGCACAATAGGTCTACCTAATATTTTCCTATATGCTATTACTCATCATCCAAAATTTCTACAATGATCTCTTTTATATATAAGAGTCATTTTACAATTTGCCAAGTCAGCTTACACATTTTTACAATAATAAACAAAATATAATATAACAAAATCATGTCAGCCTTTGTGCTGGTATACTTCCTTTCTTTTGTGTCGGTGTCAGTGTCCTGAGTGCTAGTGTAGAGTGTGATCTGCTGATGCCGGTATAATGCCTTTCTCGGTGCCATAAGATTGCAAGGTTGCCATCAATGACAAAACCTTCAATCACATACAATGTCTCATTGGAGTGTGCATATGCCAAAAATCTTCCCCTTTGGCATTGATGGCAACACTCATGAGAAATTTCAAAAAGTATCCAAAAATGTGTAGTCCAAAAAATGTTACCAAAAATGTGAGAGCTCCCCCTGAGCATATGATTCCTGTCCTGTGATTTGAATTTTCTCATCCCACTACTCCCCCTTTGGCATCAATGAAAAAGGTTGTCAAGATGTCAGTAGAGTTTGTGGTTTTAACCTTGTAGCTGGATAGTTATAATTTGAAAAAGATCTCCCAAAATCAAGTTTATACTATCCATAAACTTCTTGCTATCCTTTATTATTGTTTTTGTTCTCTTCACTGTACCGGTGAGATGCTATAAATGCTCTGCTGGTGTTTTGCTTCCCTGTATTATTGCCTCAGAAATTTCCTTCCGCAGAGATGCTAGATAGTCCAATCTTGGACTTAGTTTTGATCTCAAATGTTTTCCCTTACTTATTATTATTTCTTTCTCTCTTTCCAATTTGAGTAGTCCTTCCTCAAAATTTGTTATCTTCTCAAAAACTTATAGTGTATCAGGTGAGTTGACAAAATTATCTGTAAGTTTATTGATCTCATCCTGTACCTTGCTCATTTTCTTGTCAATATCTACAGTCAAAAAGTTTGTTTTACAGGTATCTTTGTACAGATTTTTGTACTCTTTCAACAAATTACATAATTTCGGTAGAAGTGTGTCAAAATTTCTATTACACTTCTTTATGTGTTCATCAAAGAATTTCTGTTTTTCAACTTCTACTTTATCCTTTACTAACTCTTCTTTTATTTTCTCAATGTTTTTTGAGATATATTTACACAGTGTATCCAATTGTCCTAAAGAATCTTTGTTATCTATATTATAGTTAGGAGCAATTACCTTCAAAATTGGTATGGTATCATCAATTGCTTTGTAAGCTTGTGAGCTGCAGTCGATTATTTTCTTGATAGAGTCAAGTAGTACCTCAGTCACATTGGTTGATTTGAAGCTTGATGATGAATCAACAATCTGAGTACCGGTGGAAGTAACCAGGCTTGTTTTGACCTCTGGTAGGTCAGTTTGTGTCTACATTTCTTTAAGCAATGGTTTTTCACTAGTTACTGGTGGTACTGTTTCCTTATGTACCTGTTTCGGTTGTTGTTGTTTTGGAGCCTTTAGCTCTATTTGTTTCTTTGTATGTTTCATCGCCTTAGTCTGTTTCTCAGTCTCTACCTTTTTCTCTTTATATTCTGCCGGTTTATCAGTTTCCTTAGTCACCGGAGGCTCACTAGCCATATCTGACTTATTTGTTGTATCTTTGTCTACTACTATGTTGATCTTCTGAGTATCAACATTCATAGTATATAGGATTTTAGGATTAGGATTATTATCCTCTACATCCATACTCTCAGTTGTCGGTTGATCTTCAGTAGTTGTTGATTTTACTGGTGGAGTATTTAAAGAAGGTGGGGGTAAGTTGTCTCTAACTTTGATACTAGGTGGTCCACCAAATTTTCCTTTCCCCTTGTCTCAGTCTTTCTGATAAACTTTTATGGGTTTGGGGTTCCTGTACTCTTCTTGTTTTTCATTCTCAACCAGGAATATATCCCATCCATTTTCTGTTTCCTCTGTCACCTCATTAACTCTTCCTACCATTAAGGCAACGTGCCAGTGTGCAGTAGAAAATACTATCTGGTTGGCTTGAGCAATCAAGTCATCAATTTCTTGTGGAGAGTTTACCGGATATACAGCAAGTAACTTTTCAATTTTTATTTTCTTATCCAATTCTATCACTACTTGTCTTCTTGCCTCTAGTCTTTTGAATAATTCATCTGGTATCTCATTGACTACTTCCATGAAAAATTTCTTGTACATATCCATGTGCAATATAACACTATTTTCAACTTGCTCTTTTTCATCAGCTGTTAGAGTGTCATATATTTTCTCTATATTCTTCAGTTTACCTTCCTCTATGATTTCATTCAATAGTATATCAAGAGGGGCCAAGTCTTTGTTTGTCCTTTTCTTCTTCTTGGGTGTCAGTTTCTTCTTTGGTGTGGCCTTTCTTACCAGAGATCTTACTGCTTGTTGCTTTTGCCTTGTCCTCCTAGGTGAGGGTGTGGTTGCCGATGAGGGATCTCTTTTTCTTACAACTCTTTTGAAAGTTGCAAGCATGTTACTTCCTGAAGAGGTACCTACCGGTGATAGGTGAGTTTCAAGCTGTGGAGCTGCTAACTCATCCTCTATTATGTCATTTTTCTTCAATACATCTTCTTTGATGGCTTTTTCTTGTCTGGAACCTTTCCTTACAACTGCCTCAACCTTTTTCACCCTTTTCTTTGATTGAATTTGTCTTTCAATATTTTCTGCACTACCAAATACTTCTTCCTTAGGTTCTCTAGGGGCTTCTAGAAGTGCTTTAGCATATGTTTCAACTATGTGATCATCTGTTTCATAGCCCATCTCAGTTACCCAAACTATCCTTGGGATGACCGCTTCCATCCAGATTTCATCTTTCTTGATGACAAATCATATTTCATCTCTGTATTTGTCTACAATCTTCTGTGATAACCTTACTCTTTTCTTCATTTTGGTTTTTAATGCTTGAAAGAAGTCATTAATATTGTTTTCCTTGTTCTCACCCATGTTATTGAATAGTTCTGTTAATTGTTTGCCTACCGGTATGTCATATCCAAGTTCTTTGTAACCTATACCGAGAACCTATTTTGTTATATGTATCATTAGGCATACTAATAGATTTCCAAATCTGAAAGTTCCTTTCTTGTCCTTCTTGATCTTTCCAAGGTTGTCAATTAATTCATCCTTTAACCACTCACATATGTCAAGTTTTGCATTATCTGTGACCATATCATAAGCACTCTTAATGCATAAACTTGAAATTGAATTGAGTCTATTAGCATGAGTAGCTTTATACCCTAATATCATACTAATGAATCTCACATTGATATCTGTTACATCATTAACTCTTAGGGACCTCTTGTCGAATGTTGCACCAGTTAGGTTTATAACTAGGTCATTGGAAACTTTATTGGTTTTATCTGGTTTTTTACCAGTGGTCGGTAACCCTATGATAGCTTTCACAGCTTCCTTGGTGATTTTGTGGATTGCATCTAACTAGAAAAATTCTCCATGTACCCTGCTTAAGACTATCCTAATCACATCCTTGGGAAATTCAAGAATGCTAAGGATCTCTATAAATCCTAGGGTCTCAATGATCTTGTGTTCATCCTTTACATTGTCAGTATTATCACATATCACAGTTTTATACATGGTTTTAATTTCCTCATCTCCTAATTCTTCAATGTTGCAGTGGATGTACATTATGGGGTCTTCAGCATTAACAACTCCCTTAGGAATTTGAGAAAAAGCACCTAAGGTATCATCCTTCTTTGCTATCTCGGGAACTAACTGAAATATGGGCCTAAGTCTTTTTATTACTTCAACAATAGTAAGGTTTGCTATATATTCAATTGTAGAGGTGGGTGCCATGATTAAATATCTTTTACTACCTTGGATGGATGATTTCTTGGAGTGTTCTTGCTTCTTGCTCGAAATGCCTTAGCTCAGAATCTTCACGCTCTTCAAAAATTTGAAATCTCGGTGAAATGAAATGCAGCCAAAACCCTAATTTTATAGTGTCTATTCACCATCTACAACATTAATTGCATGCCGGTTAAGTATTCACTTAACATTGTTTGCCGGTAATAAGTAATTTCCAACTTCTTATCTCCGACCAAGGGAATAATAGCACATGTATCAATAGATTGCCAAACACTCAAAGAAATTTTCTTCAATTAGATGAAGAACTTCCTGCTGGTGGAGCACTGCTCTATCCTTTTGGTGAAGCATCACTCGGTTCTACCAATGAAGTATTGGTTTGTTCTACCGGTGGAGGAGTATTCCCAATATTTAGATCAACTTTTCTAATCCATTGTTTTGAGAATTCTTGCTTAACCTCTTCAACTTTTTATTTACCTTTCAAGCTAGAACTTTTGTTGTCTACCGGTGTTCCTTTACTTCTATAGAATTTAGCAATATGCCCAATCTTATTACATGCATAACAAGTTACATTATTTTTCTGAATAGCTTTCCCATAACCTATGCTGGTTTGTATTCTGCATTGATTGGATAAATGTCCAAATCTTCCACAAACATAACATCTCACATTCATTCTACAATTTTCAGAGTTGTGACCAACTTTGTTGCATTTAGAACATTGACCAGTGGGTGTGTTGATATTCTGATAATTTCTAGATCTACATCCATTTTCTCTATGACCATACTTATTACAGTTAAAGCATTTACCATTAAATTTATAAGCATTAGGTTGTCTTACCGGTTTGCTGTGATCCTGAGTATTTGCAATACCGGAGCTTTCACCAACTTCAGAGCCAATTCCAGAAGTGTCACCTTTAAGTTTTTGATTCTTCAGCAAGGTGCCAAGATCCTCTGAGCTTTTCTTGAATTTTTCTTTATGTTGATTTGCAGTTTCTAGTTCTCTTTCTAAGACTTCTTTTTGTCTCATCAGTTCATTTGAGTCATTCTAAGTATGCATCAGATCTGTCTTCAACATGTCATTTTCATAGATAAGTCTTGTGTTCTCATCTGCTACATCACTTAGTCTTCTGGTCAAATCTTCTTCATTCTTCTTCCTATCCTCAATCTCTTTGCAAAATCTCATAGTCATATCCTGCATTTCATTTTTTGTTGTCATGATCTCTTGTTTCAACTTGCTTATCATATCATTAAGTGATTCCTTTTCATCATTCTCATTTTGCAATTTTTCACAAAGTTCTCTTCTCTTATTTCTTGCAACAGTAAAATTTTCTTGAAGTGCCTAAATGATGTCCTGAGCTGCTCTTAAATCATCTTCTAATTTGATATTTTTCAACTTTTTTGCATCATAGTCTGTAAGAGCTCCTTCTAGTTGCTTCATCAAATTTTCCATCTTTACCGGTGTCAAGATCTTCCTCAAGCTATTAGGCTTTTGAAAATAGAGGACCAAACTCTGATACCAATTGTTAGGGATCCCACAAATATTGAGAGGGGGGGGTGAATCAGTATCTAACCGGTAATTAGAATTTCTTAACTTAAAACATGCAGAACATAATATAACAGTGTACCGGTATACAAGAAATAATGCAACAAATAGAATCAAGAACATCCACATGAAAAGCACACCATAACACAAGATTTTAACAAGGAAACCCAGTGTGGGAAAAACCTCGGTGGGATTTGTGACCCACAATATTCACTCACTGGCCAATAAGAGAATATTAATTACAATAGGGGCCTGCACATGCAGGAAGGCCAACTGTCTAGAGCTCACTGCTCAATGGGAAGTCTCACTGACTTACAATAAGGATTATAAAAATCCAATATCTTGTACTGCTTTACAATAGCATCTTCAATGCCAGATTCAGTACCGGTTCCTGCTCTATTCTTTACATATACCCCTTGACCTATATTTTGCACAATAGGTCTGCCTAATATTTTCCTATATGCTATTACTCATCATCCAAAATATCTGCAATGATCTCTTTTATATATAAGAGTCATTTTACAATTTGCCAAGTCGGCTTACACATTTTTACAATAATAAACAAAATATAATATAACAAAATCCTGTCGGCCTCTGTGCCGGTATACTTCCTTTCTTCTGTGCCAGTGCTGGTGTAGAGTGTGATCTGTTGATGCCGATATAATGCCTTTGTCGATGCCATAAGACTGCAAGGTTGCCATCAATGACAAAACCTTCAATCACATACAATGTCTCATTGGAGTGTGCATATGCCAATAGTAACAACACTCAATACCAATGCAGATACGCTTTAGCTCCTCTTCACCTTCTGCACTTACACTCTACAAGTGTCACTTCTCTCCTCTGGTCTGGCAAGAATCACGTATCTCTTCTCTTGGATACATACACACAACTTTTTCTAACAACCTCAGAAAGAAACACAACATCGACCTTATAGGAAACAGATAGGTCGGTAGCATAAACCCTAAACCCTAAACTTGTTAGGTTAAGCAATTCAAACGGTTCAATCCTGACCATTGAGAACATTGCATTAAATGCAACCATCTTAAACTAATCTCAAGACATTCTCCATCATTCGCTTTCCACCACTTTCATGGTGGCTGATAACCCATCACGTGTTTTCACCGTTTACAGACTTCGCACATTCCCAAGGTAGATAGGAACAATCTCCTTCATGCAAGATCCTTCATGCGCACAAGACTGACATGGAAACATGATCTATTCTTCGTTACAATGCTAACTCATCACACAAATTCACTAGTTGAGTCACACAGGCTTGAAGCATTTCAATCGGAAACCCTGAAGTTGAGACTACCAACCAGTAGTCATACAAAGCTTCCATGTACCAGTTCCCATATCAACATGTCAGTTCACCTTGAAGAAACACACCGCTTCACTTTGGCACATATACCGGTTCACAATGTTATATCAGCTCTCACATATACCAGTTCTTAGTAACATACCGGTTCTCTCTTCTTCAGCATATTGACATCAATGACAACATACAATGTCATCATGTCCTCATACTGGTTCACATAATGCCAACAATGTCCCCCTTTGGCATTGATGGCAATATACAAAGATATCTCGCCACTTCACATCTTCTCCCCCAATTTCTGCAGATATCTTCTCCACTTCACTTCTTCTCCCCCTTTGACAACAATGCCAAAGTGGAGGAACAAGCTTCCCTGTTCCATTATGCTGCTCCCCCTAAGGAGTAGCATCCTTCAACACATCAATCCTGAAAAAAAAATTGACTATGCAATACTTGACTGATGTGGAGCATATACCTTTAGTTTACCTCTTGAAGGGGCAGCACCCCTAATTCACCTCTTAAGTACATAAATGTAGCCTTTGGGAGAGGCTTGGTGAATATGTCTGCTAACTGCTCCTTACTGGAAACATGTTCCAGTGCAATCTCTTTGTTCTAAACCTTTTCCCTCAAGAAATGATACTTAAGCTCAAAGTGCTTGGTTCTAGAATGTAAAACTGGATTCTTGGAGATGTTAATTGCACTAGTATTGTCACAAAATATACTTACTGGTTCAGATACAGGAGCTTTGAAGCCATTTAATACATGCTTCATCCAAATTGTCTGAGTGCAGTTCATGAAAGCTGCAACATACTCTGCTTCCACTATAGACTGAGAGATACAACTCTTCTTCTTACACATCCATGAGACCAATCTACCACCGAGAAAGAATGCACCACCGGTTGTGCTCTTTTGGTCATCCACATTACCTACCCAATCAGCATCTGTGAATACTTTCAAGTTGAAATCCTTGCTATATGGATACCACAATCCATAATCAATAGTTCCCTTCAAATACCTAAGAATCCGCTTGACGACAACCAAGTGGGATTCTCTTGGACTTTTTTGGAACCTTGCAGTAATGCCAACTGCATGTGCAATATCTGGTCTCCTATGCACTACATAATGCAACTTATCAATCATTGATCAGTATTCCTTCTCATTAACCAATATTGAGTCATCCTCTTTGGATAGTTTACAACCGATCATCATCAGTGTACCAACTAGTTTGCTATCTTCCATGCCAAAGGTCTTCAACACTTCTTTGACATACTTGGACTAAGTGATAAAGATTCCATCTTTCATCTACTTAATCTGCAGTCCAATGAAGAACTTAATCTCTCCTATGAGTGACATCTCAAACTCTTTCTTCATCTCATCTGCAAACTCATGACTCATCTTGTCATCTCCACCAAAGATAATGTCATCAACAAATACCTCATAGATCAGGATCTGATCTCCTTCAGACTTCAAGTAGATATTTCTATCTTCACTTGTTCTCTCAAATCCAATCTTCACAAGATGGGAGTGCAGGTGTTCATACCATGCTCTAGGTGCCTACTTTAGACCATATAAGGCTTTATGTAGCCTACACACCATGTCACTGTCTTCAGATAGGGAAAACCCATCTGGTTGCTCTATATACACCTCCTCTTCAAGTACACCATTTAGGAATGTAGATTATACATCCATTTGATATACTTTGAATCCTTTAAAAGTTGCATATGCAAGAAGCATACGAACTCCTTCCAATCTGGCTATAGGAGCAAAGGTTTCTCCATAGTCTTCTCCTTCTTCTTGGTCATATCCTTTACACACCAATCTGGCTTTGTTTCTAATCACTGTGCCATCCTCATTCAGCTTATTTCTGAAAACCCATTTGGTACCGATGACATTTTTATGCTCCGGTCTGGGTACCAAAGACCATGTACCATTTCTCTCTATCTGGTCAAGTTCCTCTTCCATTGCCTTGATCCATTCTTCATCTTTATGTGTCTTTTTGAATGATTTAGGCTCAAATTTAGAGATCATACATGAGTTTTCTCTGACCTTTCTTCTTGTAAAGATTGTTGCATTCTTATCTCCTATGATCTGCTTAGGATCATGATTCATCTTGACATACCAAGGATTGGTCTTAATAGATTCCTCTTGCTTTTCTTCTTCATCCTCGTCTCCATTAGTATCAGCATCTACATCTACCATTGTAGGAACACTGTTACTCATACTTGATTGACTGGCAACCGGTTCCCAAAAGGTTACAACCGGTTCATTTACTGCTTGCTCACTATCGGTTTTCTTAGTTTTCTTAGAGGTTTCATCAACTCTCATATTGATGATTTCCATATTTCTCTGAGTCCTATTATTGAAACACTTGAGAGCTTTTCTCTTGGTGGAATACCCTAGAAATATTCCCTCATCATATTACGCATCAAATTTGCTCTAGTGTTTGCTACTCTTGATGTAACATTTTCTATCAAACACTCTAAAGTAGCTAACCACAGGTGTCTTACCAGTCCAATACTCATAAGGAGTTTTATCCTTACCTTTCTTCAAGAGTACCCGGTTCATTGTGTAGACTACAGTGCTCACCGCTTCTCTCGAAAAGGTGTGAGAAACTTTTCCTTGAATCAGCATTGTTCTTGCTACTTCAACCACAGTCCGGTTATTCCTCTCTACTAGGCCATTCTGTTGTGGAGTCCGGGGGGCAGACAGTTGCCTCTTGATGCCATGTTCTTCATAGTACTTGTTGAATTCACCAGAAGTGAATTCCCCTCCTTGATCAGTTCTAAGGCACTTAATCCTTTTACCGCTTTCCTTCTCCACTAATGCTCTGAAAGCTTTAAACTTTCCAAAAGCTTCAGACTTATCTTTCAAGAATGTGACCCACATCATTCTTGAGCAGTAATCAGTGAGAATCATGAAGTACCTATCACCCTGCACACTCCTAGTTTTCATAGGACTACACAAATCAGTATGCACAAGACAAAGTAAATTGTCAACAGTGAAAGGTTTACCTTTAAAGGTTGAGGAAGACATTTTCCCTAGTTGACACTCTCTACACAAGTTATTTTCTGATTTACTCAGCACCAACAACCCTCTAACTACCTTGATCTTACTAGCCTTCACAATGTTATCAAAGTTTACATTGCAGAGTCTCCTATGCCATATCTAGCTATCATCGAACTTGGCCATAAGACATGTACTGATATTTGCATTTAGCTGAAATAGGTTACCTTTGGTCTGCATGCCGGTGGCCACCAATTCTCCATTCTTTCCTTTGATTCTGCACACTCCATTCTTGAATTCTAGAGTGAGACCACTATCATTCAGCTGGGCAACACTCAGAAGGTTGTTTCTAAGACCATCAACCCAATACACATTGTTAGCAATACTCTTTACATTCAGAGAGATGGACCCTCTACATTTGACCATACATGGTGCATCATTACCAAAGTGAACCACACCACCATCATACTCTTCCAAGGACAGAAACTTGCTCTGACCACCAGTCATATGGTGAGAAAAGCCACTGTCAATAATCCACTCATTGGAATTATCAAAGTGGCAGACAAGAGCCTTCTTGTCTGACACATCTTCCTTGACAGGAACAAACACAATATCTTCATTTTCTTCATCTTCTGATTCCTCATCTGTGACACCTTCATCAACTACCACAAAACAGTTTCTCTGGTTTCCTCCTTTGAATTTCTTGAACCTTTCCAATTTGTCCTTGTTGTCACCATTAGGATAGTTTACAGCAATATGTCCTATCCGATTACGAGAAAAGTATTTCAAAGGGAGCTTACCTCTATATTTACTGGTTCCTTTAGGAAATTTCCTAGCAAGAAGAGCTTCAAATGCCATCAGAATCTCCTCATCATCCATTTCTTTGCTCTGTCTTGGTTCACCATTGGTGCTTGCTTCTTTTCCTTTTCTGGATGGTACAACAGAAGCTTTAAAAGTTGATTCAATCTTTTGAACACTACCATCAAAACTATTTAGCTCATAGGCTGTCAAATTTGCAATGATGGAGTCTAGGGATACCTTAGTCTTTTCTATTGATCTCAACTCCTAAATTGCAGCAACCTTATTGCATAGAGGAGTAATAAGGATCTCAAAACTTTTCTTACCACAGTGGAATCTTCCATTTTACCACCTGCACTCTTGATATCTCCAACAACAGTTTTGATTCTTATTCCATACTATTGAATGGTCTCACCTTCAACCATCCGCATGTCTTCAAACTTCCCTCTAAGGCTTTCTTCCTTAGCTTGTTTTACATGCTCATCACCGCCATAGATATTTTCAAGAGTATCCCATACTTCTTTGGGATTTACTTTATCTTGGACATCAATAAACTCAATGTCAGATAAACTACTAATTAGGGCTTCCATGACTTGCCCATTCTCCTACATCTCTCTCTTTTGGTCATCGGTGAGAGTACCGGTAGAGGCAACATAAGCATTCTCAACATAGCTCTAGTGTTGAGCACCCATGCTTCTGATGTATATCTTCATTCTGTCTTTCCATATATTGAAATTATCTCTATTGAACTTTAGACCTTCCCTCTTCATCATTTCACTGGGATCTTTTCCTCAAGTGGTTAAGCTTATAATATAGAGGACCTGGAGGATGCTCTGATACCAATTTATAACTCAATGATGAACGGATAGTACCAAACCGGTACTGAGAGGGGGGGGGGTGAATCAGTATAGATAAAAACACATTCCTAAAATTGGTTTTTCAGCAAACAATGTGCTTTGGCAGACAAACAATAACACCGGTCTTAAACAGAGGACAACCGGAAAAACCCTGAATAACCGAGACAAGCATATACTGGTTGACACTTATTTTTTCATACAATCTAATACATCATTTCCATTTCACCCTAGTGCATGAACAGGTAGTCTATCATTAAAAATATATAAACAGCTAGATCAACATGGTTTACCTTTAGACACAAATCACTTAAACCATCACATGAATAACACCACACATGACACATAGATTTTTCATGTGGAAACCCAACTGAGAAAAACCACAGTGGGGATGAATACCCACAAGCTATTTTTGAACTTTTTAGAAGTCTGCTCTATTAGGAGCCTTGTTCGGTTAAAGACTAATACAATAGGTTATGTTAGGAACTGATCCTATTAGGAATCAATCGGTTAAGGGATGGCTAGAATACCCAGTTAAGGGTTAAACCCTGTTAAAGGTTACCTTATTAGAGGATTTGAAGAACTCAATGGTTTTGAGTCACCCTGTCAAAGGATTTACAATAAGCCAGTTAAAACTACCTTGTGAAGGGATTTCCCAACTATTGAAGTGGTTAGAGATCAAGAGGTATTACAATGATATGGTAACAACACTCAATGCCAATGCAGATCCGCTTTAGCTCCTCTTCACCTTCTGCACTTACACTCTACAGGTATCACTTCTCTCCTCTAGTCTGGCAAGAATCACGTATCTCTTCTCTTGGATACACACACACAATGTTTGCCAGCAACCTCAGAAAGAAACACAACATCGACCTTATAGGAAATAGATAGGTTGGTAGCATAAACCCTAAACCCTAAACCTGTTAGGTTAAGCAATTCAAATGGTTCAATCCTGACCATTGAGCACATTGCATTAAATGCAACAGTCTTGAACTGATCTCAAGACGTTCTCCATCATTTGTTTTCCACCGCTTTCATGGCGGTTGATAACCCATCACGCATTTTCACCATTTAGAGACTTCGCACATTCCCGAGGTAGATAGGAACAATCTCCTTCATGCAAGATCCTTCATGCGCACAAGGCTAGCATGGCAACACAATCTGTTCTTTGTTACAATGCTAACTCATCACACAAAGTCATCAGTTGAGTCACACATGCTTGAAGCACTTCAACCGGAAACCCTGAAGTTGAGACTACCAGCCAGTAGTCATACAAAGCTTCCATGTACTAGTTCCCATATCAACATGCCAGTTCACCTTGAACAAACACACTGCTTCACTTTGGCACATATACCGGTTCTCACATATACTGGTTCTTGGTAACATACCAGTTCTCTCTTCTTCAACATATTGACATCAATGACAACATACAATGTCATCATGTCCTCATATCAGTTCACATAATGCCAGCAAAATTTAGTACTTCTTTTAAGCTGAATCACATTATGATCTAGCACATTAATCAATACTACAACACTGCCATTGGAAAAGGCAATAATCTGTCAAAAATAAATAGTGATAAATGATAGGGATATAAACTGTGCTAAAATGGTTTTGTAATATTTAGCTCTTTTAATATAAATCCAACTTTTATTTAGCAAAAAAATATATTGATGAGTAAAATGGTTAAAATAATGGAGTTTTTTCTGTATATTGAACATAGAAGTTTCAATGATGGTGTTTTGAGATGGATAATTGGAATCCCACTATTTTCTCTAGATTGTTTTAACTAAAATTTTGGATATGATTCCATTTAGTTTGCTCTCCATGGTTCACAAGTTATTAGGATTAATGGTTATGTTTCCATGGTGTTTGGATCCAAGCAAAACAAGTTCAATGAATCAATAAATGTAGTTTACTTGATACAAAATGTTTGTATATAGATATGGTATACGACATACATGGTGCATGGCAGATCTCAAGTTCTTTGATGATTTATTAACAAGAAATGGGAGATCTACTAACAAGTTTCTTCTTGTTCTTAATGGTCCACAAGTTTACTGTTTGTAGATTACATTTCATAGTCACAGGTTGATGGATCACATAGATCATTAATTATAGATTATTTCAAGTTGTTCATGGTTTATTGTCACCTAGTTTCTTACCTAATTTTTCATTGTTTTCTACTTTATTTCCTAGCATTCATCTGCACTTGAGTCATTCTTGTGTTGCTTCAGATATGTTGTTCATGATTTATCCTCAGCTTCCATGGTTAGTATTGATTTTGCATTTGACTCAACATAATTCCTAGTTGTGTATTTTACTTCACACATCACACAAAAAGGGTTATTTTAGGAATTAGGATGCGATATAGTATTTTATAGTCCTAATATCTAGGTCATTAAACTTTCACACATTTATGTATCATGGTTAGTTATTTTATAATTTGATGTGTGCTTAATGCGCCTAGTTTATGGAGTGATTACATGTTTGTTTGATTGGAGAAAATTAACCAGTCCAATTTGTAGGCTATGGTTGTTATATTATTGGTAATAGGGTTTGGTACATACATTGAATTAGAAACATCTTTTATTGATTAATATAAATTCTAAAGATATTCTTTTATGAATTTTGGTGTCTTATTTAAAAAATCATACCAAGACATATGTATTGGAGCCAGTGTTCCACAAGAACATTTCCTCCCCCAAAACTATTTGTTTTTGAAATGGGGACACCTTTAGAATACATGGACTTGGATGAGATGTCCCCCTACCGCCCCAGTGCAATCCAATGTCATCATCTTTGAGACATGTCTAGGACATCCTTGAGATGTTTCAGGGACTCCCAAGAGCCTCCTGACCATCTCAAGGACATCCAAGCATCTCCCATGGCCAAACAGCCCATAAGTGATTTTAAAAAAATCAAAACTTTTTTTCAAACTCCATGCCCAAGGCCAAACGCTCACAGCCTATGGGCCCTACCCAAACCCCACCAACTTTATAAAACTGCCTCCTATTTTTATTTCAACTCACAAAAACAAAGAGCAAGAAGCTGACAACGGTGAATGTGAGAGAGAGTTGCAGGTGCCAAGTGAAAAAGTGAGAGTGCAGAGCAAGAGGGTTGAGGAGAAGTAAGAAGAGAAGTGATGCCAAGTTGCCAATTTGTAATGGTCTACCCCTTTTTTGAAACCAATTTCTTTTGCACCTTTTCAACTATGCTTCTTGATAAATAGTTTACTTGAATGCTCTACTCCTAATTTTCAGTTTGTCTTTCTTGATTTTGTGAATGCCATTGTTTGTTTGCTGATAATTTTGAGATGGCATTTTGGCAAACAAAATGCATGCACTGAAAGGGTTTCAATTTGGAATTGATATTGATAGTGCAGATATCACTTTATAATAATCAAGATTTGCATTCACTGAAATGATTTTAATCAACTAAAGAGAAATATTCATGACTTACAAGTAATAAAAAAACTTACAAGGATGAGGCATATTCATAACTTTTGCAGTCTCGCCTTGGATATCAACACTAGAAGCAACTCATATTGTTCATGTACAGACAAGACAATATGGGAGTTTATTATACCCAACAACTTGGGGTGTTGTTGTTCGTGTTGGCTCTATTAGACCCTGCAATTAAGATTCAATATACATTATTCAATAAGATTAACTGTGCAACATAATGAAATATTGAAAAGTGTGTTATCTTGTTGAGCTTCACTTGGTTTCGACAATAGTTTAATATTCTCTACTTAACAGGGCCAACCACGTGAAGGTGGAAGCTCATTTTGTTGGAGTTGAGAAACATAATACCACAGGAGCCTAAAGATCCTCTGCAAGCTAAAACAATCTGTTACAAGGAGAAGCAATGAAGCAAAGCAATTTGAAGAACAAAACACAAGAAAAATATGCTCAAAAGAGGAGAGCTCAATATTCACCAAAATGTGTAGTGTCATAATGATACAAAGAAAAGAAAAATAACCTCTAATAGGTCAAGAAACCCTAAAACGGAAAACCTAGGCTTGCACATAATAATTAATAAAAGAATTAATTATTATGCACCTAATGTTAGCTTAAGTGTAAAAAGATAATAGGAAGCTTAAAGAATTAAACAAATATTGTTTAATTAATCAAGTAAATACCCAATCACTCTAACACCCCCCCTTAAGCTAGACTTAGGGAGAAGCTAAAACCTAGAACAGCTACTAAAAGAAGGAAAGATGGGTCCTAGCAACAAGGCCTGATCAGGTACCCAAATACAATGAAATCTCTATGAACGGAGACAAAGGAGAAAACCCAGTGGGAAAAAACTCCTCTCCAAAAAGAGATAAAAGAACATGTTGAAAGAAGAAGAAGGAAGGAAGGCCTCATAAAGACCCCCCAAGGACAACTTCCTTCACCCCAAGCATAGAGTGCAACTGAAGATAGCACGGCGATGCAAAAGGTTTTATGAAGATGTCTCCAACCTGCTTGGCAGTGGGAATGTACTCCAGAATGAGAACACCATCCTGAATCAACTAGCGGATGAAATGCATGTGAGGCTCAATGTGCTTTGTCCACTGATGCTCTACTGGTTTGCAGGAAATATGAATAGCACTCTAATTGTCACACCAAAGAACAATGGGACTGTCAAGAGGAAAACCAAACTCAATCATCAACTATCAAAGCCATAAGATCTCCTGACTGGCGAGCACAGCAGCTCGATACTCAACCTCTATAGATGGTAATTCATGAGCAATCTACTTCTTGCAAGACCATGTGATAGGACTAGAGCCAAGACATAAAAAAAAGCCAGAAGTAGACTTCCAATCAGTGACATCACCAGCCCAATCTGAGTCAGTGTAGCCAACAATGTGAGGGTCCCTTGATGTATAGTGAATGTTATGAGAACTAGAGCCCTGAATGTACCACAAAATATGTTTGGTTGCTTGCCAATGACTCTCATGAGGATCATGGGAGAATCAAGAGACAAGGCCAACCACAAAGGAAATATCAGGACGGGTGTGAGTCAAGTACAACAAACTGCCAACCAACTGCCTGTAAAGTGTAGAATCTACTGAAAGAGTGGGGCAAGTGGTGGTCAAAACAACCCCTGACTGAAATGGAGTGGGAGTAGGCTTGCAATAAATCATGTTGAAGTGTCAAAGCATGTCAAGAGCATACTTTTGCTGGTAAATGTAGATCCCATCAGAAGACTAAATCACCTAAAAACCAAGGAAATAGTGCAGAAGATCAAGATCTGTCATCTCAAACTGATCCATCAAGGCTCGCTGAGTATGTTGAATCATAGAGGATGAGATACTGGTGATGAGGAGATCATCAACATAGAGCACAAGAAGTAGGATCCCACCCTCAAGAAGCTGAATGTACACTGTGTGATCAAAATGACTGCGAGTGAACCCAGTGGAGAGCAAGAAAGAACCCATCTTCTCATACCAAGCCCGAGGGGCCTCTTTGAGACCATACAATGAACGCTGAAGTCTGCAAACCAAAGAACTGTCTTGCACAAATACCTAAGGCTGCTCCATGTAGATTTCCTCTTATAGATCCTCATTCAAGAAGGCACTCTTCACATCCATCTGAAAAATAGGCCAACCCCGAGAAGTTGCAAGAGATAGTACAAAGTGAATGAAATTCATCTTGGTGACAGGGGCAAAGGTCTCGGAGTAATCAATACCCTCAACATTTGAGAAACCCTTCACAACAAGACGTGCTTTATACTTATCAATGGAACCATCAGCAACATACTTAGTGTGATACAACAAGTGGTACCTAACCATCTTTTTTCCCTTAGGAAGAGGACAGAGATCCCAAGTATGATTCCTCATCAAA
Organism: Cryptomeria japonica; assembly: GCF_030272615.1. Classification (NCBI taxonomy): domain Eukaryota; kingdom Viridiplantae; phylum Streptophyta; class Pinopsida; order Cupressales; family Cupressaceae; genus Cryptomeria; species Cryptomeria japonica. The sequence goes on from NC_081410.1 coordinate 290,757,081, forward strand.
GAAGAATACTCCTCCATAGCACAATTCCACTCAAGATGACCGGTAGCCTCTAAAAACTTCTGAGGATCATCTGAAATAGCATGACTCAAAAGACTAGAACCCATAGTATGAGAACGTGTCTAACAAGTATCTGAAGGATCACCGGCCAGAGGACCTGTCACCTCAATAGTAAAGTGAACCCACTTGGGCATCTGAGGTGGAGCAAGCAAAGGTGGGGATGGTGGATCATCAGCACCATCATCAGAATCATCCTCAAAAAGATCCTGAAGAGATGCAGTGGAAGGAGTAGGCAGAGGAGTAGACACTGGAGTTGGGGTATCCACTGTGGGAAGGCGCTCATCAAACTGAACATCCCGTCGAAACAAGACCTCTTTGGAATCGGGATCAAACAACCTGTACGCCTTAACATCCTCACAGTAGCCAACAAAAATGAGTGGTCAGCTCTTTCGCTCCATGGCTTTCCTCTAAGCATCATGAATAAAGCCCATGCCTCACTACCAAACACTCAGAAAAAAGAAACATTAGGCTTGTCATGAGACCGAGCCTCCTCAGGAGTCATATGTCAAATAGCCTTGTGAGGCATCTGATTCTGAATATAGTTGGCACAATTGACTGCCTCAGCCCAAAAAGACAAATCCATGGACCTAGACTAAATCATACAATTCTCCATCTCCTATAAGGTACTATTCTTGTGCTCAGTGACACCATTCTGCTAAGGGGTATAGGGAATAGTAAACTGATGCTGCAAACCATGCTTAGTGCAAAAATCTTTGAAAGTCTGATTCACATACTCTCCCCCATTATCTGTATGTATCCGCCGAATAGAACAACTTGACTACTTTTCAAAAAATCTCTTGAAGATTCGAAATGAATCAAAGACATCAGACTTGTAATTAAGAAAGTACACCCATGTGCATCTGGAGAAGTCATCTATAAAAGTGAGCACATACTTGGCCCCAGAAAAAGAAGTGGGAAATGACATGAGATCATTGTGAATCAACTCCAAGGGTACCAAAGCACGAGGGGCTCTTCCCTTCAGAAAGGGATCTCTATGATGCTTGCCAAGCACACAACCATGACAAAAACCATCAGTGTAGAAATCTGTGGGAGCCCAAGAACAAGTGCCTGTGTACTCATCTGCTGAAGATATTTGTAATTGACATGGCCCAAGCACTCATGCCAAAGCTTACTCACTGAATCTGCATGTGCTATAAGAGACAAACCAGCACCCACAAAGGGCTCAAATCCATCAAATCTGTACATATGAGATACAGTATCCACACTCCCAGTAGCCACAACCAAATCAGAGTCATGGAGGTCCCGAATAACCACATCATGTGGTGAGAACTCAACTATCTTACCATAGCCAAAATGACAAATCTGATAAATAGACAGGAGGTTCATCAAGATGTCAGGGACAACCAGAACATCCTGCAAAGTACCCCCATCCAATGAGAGAGAACCTGAACCCAAGACTGAAAGTTGAATGGAGTCACCCATTGCAATCTATGAAGTACCACAAGATGCAAGCGAAGTAACCAACTGCTGAGTGATAGTCATATGGTGAGAAGCACCAGAATTAAGTATCCATGTGGACCCATAGGTTGAAGCTTGAGCAATCAGAGCATGACCTTTCCCTGTGGAAGGAAAAGATGCCTAAGGTGAGGAGATGTGATGTTGATGCATGGCTTCCTCTAAAGCCTCTAAACGTTTCCAACACCTAGAAACTGGATGTCCTTCCTTGCCACAAAAACTGCAAGTATCTCCTGATTTCTTCTTAGTCTTGGAGGAAGACTCACCAGACTGTGAAGATTTCCCATGCTTGGGAGGAAATGGTGGTTTAGATTCAGACTTAGGAGCAGGCTTTGAAGAATTTGTTGAAATGTGGCGACTCATCAGCAAAGTATTGTACACTCAGCACGTATCCTCGTCGGGGGCGACAGCCTCCGAGAAAAGTGAGGGTTCAAGGGCGAGAGCCCCCAAGAAAAAAAATTTGCCATTTTTCATTGATGAAAACCAACATTGTAATAAAACCCTAAAAAGGCCGACTTTGTTTGTTGCCCTAAAAATGCATGTTATAAGCGGTTGGGATGCTTAATGCATTGTAAGATTGATGTATTGTTTTTTCTAGATAATAAGAAAGATTGGACGACTGTGTATGGTGGATGTAACCCATTCTGGGTGAACCACGTTAAATCTCTGTGTTATTCATGTCCTACTTTATTTCTTTATCTTTTGTATTTAAATCTGCATATAATTGTTAGTTCATATTTGCTTCGGATCTTCTTGAAACCCTAACAATTAGTATCAGAGCGAGGTTTTTCTGTAAATTGGTAGGACTTTTAGATTTGAGTGGGAGCAATGGAGGATTCCAAATTCAAGGTCGAAAAGTTTGACGGCCAGAATTATTAGTTATGGAAAATGCAGATGGAGGATTACCTATATCAAAAGGATTTGTGGTGGCCATTAGAAGGAAAGGCAAAGAAAGCGACCACAATGTCAGATGAAGAGTGGGACGTTTTAGATAGAAAGGCACTAGGATCCATTCGATTGTGCCTTGCACCGTCTGAAGCATTCAATATAATAGAAGCAAAAATGACTATAGATTTGATGGTGACATTGGCTAAGTTGTATGAGAAACCCTCGTCTTCGAATAAGGTATTTCTTATGAAGTGTCTATTTAATTTGAAAATGAGTGAGGGAGGATTTGTAGCGGAACACTTAAATGAATTTAATACAATTACCAGTCAATTGTCTTCGGTAAAAATTAATTTTGCAAAAGAGGTTAGGGCTCTCTTGATTTTATGTTCTTTTTCAGAAAGCTCGAATAACTTTGTTATGGTTGTAAGTAATTCTATCTCTGGTAAAAATACTTTGGTATTTGATGATATTGTTGGTGTTATCCTAAGCAAGGAAATGCAAAGGAAAAGCATAGGTGAGACTCCAACATCATCGGGTAGTGTTTTGAATGTGAAGAACAGAGGAAGATAAAAGAAAAGAGGAAAAGGCCCTAGGAATGAGAAGTCACAAGGGAAGTCAAAGAAAGGATGCTCTCAATCTAGAGGAAAGAAAGATTGCTGGTACTGCGGAAAGCCTGGTCATCTAAAGAAAGACTGTTAGTCTCAGAAAAACAAAGAAGGAGACAAAAATGAAAATGACAGTAAGGAAGCTAATATTGCAAGTAATACTTTACAAGATGCTTTAATCTTATGTTTGGATAATGTTAATGATTCCTGGGTAATAGATTTTGGGGCTTCATTTCATGCTACACCCCATAGAAAATATTTTCTAGATTATGTTCAAGGTGATTTTGGATAGGTATATTTGGGTGATGATGAGCCCTATCAAATTGTTGGAAAAGGAAAGATAAAGATCAAGTTGCAGAATGGAAATGACTGGTTTCTGCAAGAGGTAAGACATGTTCCTAATTTAAGAAAAAATTTAAATTTTGCAGGGCAACTAAGTAGTGAAGGTTGCATAGTTACCCTCTCAGACAATATGTGGAAGGTCGCTAAAGGATCATCAGTAATAGCTAACGGTGCGAAGGTAGGCACATTATATTTGTGTACAGGTAACACTTACTCTACCCTAGCTGCTACAGATAAAGTTACTGCAGGGACAACAACAATAAATGTTGCAAGAACAAATTTGATAATGTGGCACCATAGGCTTGGGCACATGAGTGAGAAAGGGATGAAAACCCTTCACTCCAAAAATCTATTGCCAGGACTAAAGAAGATTGATTTAGAGTTCTGTGAAAACCGTATTTATGGTAAACAGAAAAGAGCCAGATTTCTCAAGGTTGGGAAAGAGAAGAAGAGTGAGAAGTTAGAGCTTGTACATTCAGATGTATGGGGACCGGCTCAGGTATCATCTCTTGGTGGCTCTTATTATTATGTTATTTTTATTGATGACTCAACCAGAAAAACATGGGTATATTTCCTAAAACAAAAATCATATGTTTTTGAAACTTTTAAGAAATGGAAAGCTTTGGTTGAGAATGAGACAGAAAAAAAGTTGAAGTGTCTCAGATCGGATAATGGAGGTGAGTATTGCAGCAAAGCATTTGAATATTACTGCTTCTTAAATGGGATTCGAAAATAGAAGACAATTTCAAAAACTCCACAGGAAAATGGTGTGTTAGAGAGAATGAATAGGACTATCATGGAATGTGCGAGGAGAATGAGATTGCATGCTGGATTTCCCTTACATTTTTTAGCAGATGTTGTACATACTGCTATCTATTTGATCAATAGAGGACCTTCAACCCCTTTGGATGGTGGTATTCGAGAGGAGGCATGGACTGGTAAAAAGGTAAATTATTCTTTTCTAAAAACTTTTGGTTGAGAAGCTTTTGTCCATGTTGATAAAGAAAACAGAACCAAGCTTGATGCTAAATCTCAGAAATATACCTTCATTGGATATGGGATAGATGAATATAGCTATTGGCTATGGGATTTTGAAAATAAGAAAATAATTAGAAGTAGAGATGTTATATTCAATGAGAAGGTTATGTATAAAGAACAGATGCTGGAAAAGAAGCATGAACAGGAAAAGCAAGAATATGTGGTGTTGGATGAGATTCCTGAAAATGAAATGCCACAGGTACCTGATGCTCAGCAACAACAGATTGTCTCACAAACTCCTGCAAGTGTTAGACATTCTACGAGGACAAGTAGACCCCCTGAAAGATTTTTTCCTTCTTTGTATTCTATTTTATTAATAGATTCTGGTGAACCAGAAGAATATGAAGAAGCAATGTAGGTAGATGCTAAACAACAATGGGATCTAGGCATGAAAGAGGAGATAGACTCCTTGATGAAAAATAAGACTTGGGACTTAGTCCCTTTACCTACAAAAAAAAGAGCCTTGCCTAACAAATGGGTTTATTGGCTGAAGGAGGAGGAAGGAGGTCAAAAAAGATATAAGGCCATACTTGTGTTAAAAGGTTTTGCATAGAAAAAGGGTATAGATTATGATGAAATATTTCCTCTAGTTGTAAAAATGACTTCAATTAGAACTGTACTTAGTCTTGTGGCTGCAGATGATTTACATCTTGAACAATTAGATGTCAAAATAGCTTTTCTCCATGGAGATTTGGAGGAGGAAATTTACATGTTGCAACCACAGGGATATGAGATCAAAGGTAAGGAGAACTTGGTGTGCAGGTTGAAGAAAAGTTTGTATGGCCTAAAGCAAGCACCCCGACAATGGTATTTAAAATTTGATAGTTTCATGGTTGAACATGGTTATCATAGATGTCATTTTGATCATTGTGTATATTTTAAGAGATTTGATAATGGCAGTTATATTATCTTCTTGCTTTATGTTGATGACATGTTTGTTACTGGGTCTAACATGCAACATATAAATGATCTTAAACAGAAATTAGCCAGGTCATTTGCTATGAAGGATTTGGGTGTAGCTAAGCAAATTCTCGGTATGAGGATTACACGGGATAGGAAAAATAGAACCTTGAATTTGTCCCAAAGTGAATATATAAAGAACGTGTTGAAAAGATTTAACATGCAGGATGCAAAAGCAGTTAGTACACCTTTGGTGAGTCATTTCAAATTGACTAAGGAGATGTGCCCAAAGGCACAGGAAGAGGTTAATAAAATGTCTAACATCCCATATTCATCAGTTGTTGATAGTCTGATGTATGCAATGGTATGCACAAGGCCAGATATTGCACATGCAATGGGAGTTGTGAGCAAGTTTATGAGTAATCCGAGTATGGAACATTGGAATGCTGTGAAATGGATTCTTCGGTATTTGAAAGGAATTACTATGAAGACATTATGTTTCAAAGGATCTAATGCTGCTCTGAGTGGATTTGTTGACTCGGATATGGTGGGTGATATTGATTCACGAAGGAGTACTATAGGGTATGTTTTTACTATAGGGGGAACTACAATCAGTTGGATTTCTAGGCTGCAAAAGGTTGTTGCACTTTCAACCACTGAAGCTGAGTATGTTGATGCTACAAAAGCCAGCAAGGAGATGATTTGGTTGCAATATTTTCTGGAGGAATTGTGTCAGACACAAGAGGATACCCCATTGTATACTGATAGCCAGAGTGCCATTCATCTTGTGAAGAACTTAGCTTTTCATTCAAGGACAAAACACATTCAACTCAGGTGCCACTTCATCTGGACTATTTTGGAGGAGGGTCAGTTATGGCTTGAGAAGATTCACACAAGTGAGAATCTTGCCGATATGTTCATGAAGGTAGTTCCATAGGAAAAGCTGATTTCTTCATCAGTTTCTGTTGGTCTTCTTGATTGATAATTGTGGAATTTATACTAGTCGAGTCATAGTGTTTTATCTAGCGGATGCTGCATGTACAGTGGTGTCATGTAGTATTAGTCTCCAAGTAGGAGATTGTTTGGTGTGGAGCCTGATCAGTCTCCAAGTGGGAGATTGTTGAAATGTGGCAACTGATCAACAAAGTACTGTACACTCAACATGTATCCTCGTAGGGGTTCAGGGGCGGCAGCGCGAGGGTTCGGGGGCGGGAGCCCCCAAGAAAAAAAAATTTGCCATTTTTTATTGATGAAAACTGACATTGTAATAAAACCCTAAAAAGGCCGACTTTGTTTGTTGCCCTAAAAATGCATGTTATAAGTGGCTGGGATGCTTAAGACATTGTAAGGTTGATGTATTGTTTTTGCTGGATAATAAGAAAGATTGGACGACTGTGTATGGTGCACGTAACCCATTCTGGGTGAACCACGTTAAATCTCTGTGTTATTCGTGTCCTATTTTATTTCTTTATCTTTTGTATTTAAATCTGCATATAATTGTTAGTTCATATTTGCTTCAGATCTGCTTGAAACCCTAACAAGATTCCCACTACCTACAAAAGGCTTTTTCGGCTTCGATTTTTGCTTTTGTTTCTTCTAGAGGATGAGCAACCAATGCCTTGTTCTTGGATCCTGAAAGCATATCCAGCTGAGAAAGATGAGACTGCTCACGAGACAAATGCTCACAAAAGACATCAAAGACAGGCATGGTGAAACGAGCACCCAAGCCATCAATGGTGGAGTAGAAAGCTAAGGCAAAAAACTGAAAAATGACCCTAAAGCTTTGAAATAATCAAATGAATGCACTCTATGTCTGTCTTGATCTTGCCACATCCCTAAAGATCAAATCTAGTAGTCTTGAACTTGTTCAATAAATCCTCAATGGTGGGAAAAGAATCAGGTGAAAAAGAAACCAACTCTACCTCAATCTACAATGCCTGAATCTCATTGACCCTCCCAAAGAGAGAATCAAACTTCAACCACATAGCCCGAGGAGTGAGAAACTCATCAAGGTGAAATAGAAGACTGTCTAAGACATGCAATAAGAGAAAACCCATGGCCTCATCCATCTTGTTCCTATGCTAAAGAAGCTCATAAGGACGCTGCAAGACAGGCTGAACCTCATCCAAACAAGACCACAACCCTCATTCCTTGAGAAGTCTCATGATGTGGGGCTTCGAGGTGTGATAGTTGTGTTAAGTCAACAACTCAACTAAAGGATCTGCCATGAGAACAAAACTCTATACCTACACCTGCACCTGCTTGTTGGTTGTTTTTTATTATGTGATCTTTTAGAATAGACAGAAGATGCAGAAGGGTTTGTTTGTTTTGAGAGTTTTGGTGTTCTAGATTTCTGATATAAATGATAGAAAGCAAGAAAAAATACCCCCCACAATAGATAAACCCAAACCCTAGTACATACTAATGAGAAGGAAGTAGTGCATAAGCAAAAAAACTTCAAACTGATATCTCATGTACCTAATGAAAATTTTGAAAAAAAAATCACTAATCTTAATAGAGCATGCTGAGAGATTTCCAATGCCTATTCATTTTTGAAAAACGGAGTTCGTTTGCCCATTCTATGGCCCCAGAAGTGTTGAAAAGAAGCCTGACTTTGATTGGAAAAAAGTATAGTCAAACAGAAGATTCATAAAAAAAAATCCAACTCCACAACATCTGGCTCGGAACCAAATTTTTGATGCCTACTTTTTTTTCCAAAAAATGACTCCAGATGCGCAAGATATGACCAAAAAATGAACCCCCCCTCAAAAAGGCTAGAGGGTGGTGGTTCGGTGGAGGAGCCAAGAGGAGGTGGCAGGATGGCAGCAGTGGTGGTGGTCGGGCCAAGCGAAGGTGGTTATTTCTGGGCCAGGCGGAGGCAGTGACCTACGCCGGCGGTGGTGGTGAGTTTCGGCGGGGGGTCAGCAGGGCGGTGGCCAGCAAGGCGATGGCCGGCGAGGTCTAGAGGGGGTGCCACCGAGGGCCAGGGCTGGCAGGGGCCAGCCTGGCGGGAACCTACAGGCAGGCCGGACTGGCAGGGCCAATCGTCATACGGTGGCTGGACTGTCAGTACGAGTACCTACACAATCCCCAAAACCCCAAAACAATTTTTTTTTTTTTAAAACTTGTTTTTTACACCTTATTTTGTGATTTTTTTTATTTATTTTTTTTTTAAATAAAAAATCTGGCCTGCATGCCGTAAAAAGGAAAAATATATTTTTTTTTGGAAAAAAATTTCTCGATTTGCGTCCCAAAGCCGTACGGCCTAGTTTTGGAGAAAAAATTCACCCAAATGCTCAAGAGTCAAAAATAGACAAATTTTATATGACTATAGGGGTTTTTTGGGTCTTCTGAGCATGATGGTGAGGTCCGTTTAGGCCCAAAGTGATCCAAAAAAATCCTATCCCTAATCACACAAAAAAATTGCCTGAAACCCCAGATCTGCTTCTAATGCAAAAATTCTAAAAATTAGGAACAGATAGTTGCAGATCTGAGCTCTGATACCATGTTGGAGTTGAGAAACACAATACCACAGGAGCCTAAATATCTTCTGCAAGATAAAACAATCTGTTACAAGGAGAAGCAATGAAGCAAAGCAATCTGAAGAACAAAACACAGGAAAAATATGCTCAAAAGAGGAGAGCTCGATATTCACCAAAATGTGTAGTGTCATAATGATACAAAGAAAAGACAAATAACCTCTAATAGGTCAAGAAACCCTAAAATGGAAAACCTGGGCTTGCACATAATAATTAATAAAAGAATTAATTATTATGCACCTAATGTTAGCTTCAGTGTAAAAAGATAATAGGGAGCTTAAATAATTAAACAAATATTGTCTAATTAATCAAGTAAATACCCAATTACTCTAACACATTTGGCCCATCCCCCCCCCCCCCCCCCTAACATCACTCTAAATTCCCCATTAACATCTTATAACATTCATTCATTCATTCTTTCTACCATTAATAAAATATAGCATTCAGTCATTAATATCACATAACATTCATTAACACATAACATTGATTAACATTAATTAACACGCAACATTCATCAATATTAATTAACACATATCATCCATAACCATTAATTAGCACATAATTACATTCACTAACACATAAAAATCAGTCATTATCAAATAAGTTAGATTACAATCATTTCTTTTTTTGTTTCTTCTTTGAAGCTATGAAAAGACTAAGTGGAACATCAGTTTCTTCATCATTTCCCCCCTCTACAGATGTTCTGCCAACTACTCGTGATCTTGATGTATTCCTAGTCCTATACTGAGGATGAGGACACTGAAGCAAAGGGGGGTCCTCTGCAATAACAAAGAAATGGGTTAAATTCAAAAAAAAAATTATTATTGTTACAAGTATATCATTAATTTAGAGAACATAATTGTTGTGCTCTTTACCTAATGGGGCCACATCATTTTGTGTAGCCTCAACTTCAACATGTTGAACACCCTCTAGATCATCTAGAGTTGAAATACTAAAGGTTACATTAATGTTGAACACCAAATGCAATTATATTTGTTTAAAGGAATAAAAGTGGTCCTCTTTACCTGAGTGGGGAACATCGCGTTCTTGATGTTGTGTACCCAGATCATGCTCCACTTGGTCACCACCGACTACATGCTCTAAAATATTAACAAAAAAGGTTACATTAATTACTACTCTAATTACAAATTAAGATGTTTAATTGTATTAATAGCTAAATAAATAAATTTGAATAGCAAATGAATACCTCCACTACTGGGATGCACATCTGGACCTTCATGTGCAGGTGGTGTTTCACGATTAGCAGGCTGCATTCCAATGTCATGCACATTGTTATCATTGCTTGCTTATTTAAAACAAATATAGTCACTTTATGTTGGAACTCAACATCAATTAGATTATTGGTAAAGTATTCAATTTGAAACAATTTCCATTTAGCATATTTACCTGTGTGACGGATGCACTTGAATGTTGTGTATGCCCACTCAATTCTCGTATCCGATCAGCCACGACTGAATAGCCTTGCTAGTAGGCAATTCTCTTGTCATATTCTGTGGGCGCTATATTGAATTCAAAGCCCTGCATTTTTGCTTGGTACCGTGAATTTTGCTTTCTTTGTTTGATAAAAAAAAATGTTTGTAATTGATTAATATTTTGATGCAATATTTTGTTTACATGAGATACTTCAAATTCGTGCAGCAAGTTTCATGTAACCACTAGAGCCAAGTTTGTGTTGCCCGTGCTTTTCTTGTCTTGCCTTGGTTGCCTTTGACATGTCACTCAATCTATAAAAAGTTTGAAATATATTAGATTATATAAATATAAAGAGTAATTAATTAGTACATAATTACATTCTTAATAGTATCTCGTACCTTCTTCTGGCGTCTGGTTGTGTATTTCCTTTTTTCCTTTTAATTCTCTCCTTGGCATCCAAAATCAGGTCCTTCCACTCCCTCTCTGGAATCATGGGGGGACGCTCGTACTTTAGGTTCCTCTCTAAATGGGTCATGTATTGGTCCCTCACATACTTTAGATATGTGCCAGCTTTTTCAAGGAGCTTGGTTTTGTTTAAGGTGTTATTTCCAAACCACTCAACCATTTGGTTTGTCAATTCATCTTTTAACCTTTTTTCTTGGTCATTCCAAGTTTTAAAGCAAAAACAAACCTATTAGATTCAGAAATGAACTAAAGCTACATTTATTACACTTCAAGAAATGGATCAAAGGAAAACTATTCTAGCAATGATATGAAATCAAAATAGTGGATTAGGGTTAGTTCACATATGATGTACCACCTTTTATGTATGGTGGGCCCAAATATCTGCAATGCAATGTCACTAAGATGTTTATAAAAAATATGATTGCCTGCAAAAAATTCATGGGATCATTAGTCCAAAATGACTAATCATAAAGTAAATTACAATTAGAGTATATATAATAATAATTTTAAAGTACCTGGAACCTTTTGTATCTGTAAGGGAATCATTTCTTCGTCGCTCACCACCAATGTGGCTTGCAACGTTCCCGTACTAGCAATATGAGAAGATCCAGGAAATGATGGTATGTTATCAGCAATAGTCACCTCTGGCACATCCTCATGTGCATCTCCTTCTGCAAAAATTGAATCCACTATGAAATGGCATTAGAATTCAAGAAAGAACGCTTGAAGGGAAATAAACACATGACATAAGATAGAGCAAAAGAGGGATCTACCAACAATGGGCAGGACAATATGACGTGCAGTAGAGGATGTTTGCATGCTACGTGTTGGCGACATTGCAATCGGCAATACAGGTGAGGAAAACCTCTGATGAGGCAATGGCGGCATTTGCACAGTAACATTGACAACACCTAAAGAATAATACATTAAATATATGAAAAGTGCAAGAATTGTAAACAAGGATGAACCTTTATTTTGAAAATTGATAGTATCAAGTATGATGTGTTTTGGGTACTCAGAGTGATAAGCCAAGCAAGCGATAATACAAGAAAATCATCATCACCTGAAGATCCTACAACACCTTGATCATGAGAATGACTTTCATGAGGGCAGATAAATTGCTGTAAAAACAATACATATATATTTTTGTTAATGGCATAAAAGAGAATAAAATATAAACCATTATTGAACTTTTGTTATAGTTAAAGCTTTCATTATTGCTTACTTGCAAGTTTTCTATTGTCTGAAGCAATAATTCCATTCTCTCTCGTATCTCATCAATAATAGGATGCACGGTTGCCAAAGCAACAATCTCTTTTCTAATTTTTCTAAGAGGCATTTTAAAGAATTCCATAAGGTGTGTGGAATCTTCAGGGTCATCATCCCTTAACCCTAATGATTCCACATCCCTAGAAAGGTGCGCAGGTACTGCAACTCCCTTTCCCTTTCCCCGAACATCCCTCTATGTCAAGAATATCATTAACAATTACAAAATTAGTATAAATCACTAAAAAAAGGAACATAATAATGTAACAATTTGCTTATATCTAATTTGTACAATTACAATGAGGTTTACCTTCTTGGTAGAAGTTTTGCAAGCTACATCCCTATCTGTGATATGTGATGGATCCATGTCACCCTATGACAAAGAAAAAATATTAAAAAACATTAGCGAAATTAAACCAATAGACTTAGCAAAAAAACTTCATAATAAAATGGTATATTGGATTAATTAATTGGAGGTTGGTTAATTTAAATGGTATATAGTACATACCACCCCCATGATATAAACTTTGTTTGTATCTATACGATTCAAACTGTAATCAATTAGAAGCTCTTCACCTGCACTTATTGATTTTATTGCACATACAAATACACGATTTCCCTCGTGCACCCCAAATATGCAATTGGGTTGTTTATTAGTTGACCCAAGTTGCGTAATATTTATTAAACCTACAATATTCCTTGTTTCTTTTCGCCAACCATCAATGTATACAGCCACTCGTTTACTTTGATCATTATCTTTCTATTGTATATAATTTGCTGACAGTGCATACCTACGCATACTTTTTTTATATTTAACAATCTGCATCCAATTATTGTAACTGTAACAAAGTCCAACAAACTCCATCAATTCAGCAACTCTATTGTAACAGAACTTTATGTCGTTCATGGAAAATAAGCCTAAACCATGTAACGACGAAGGTGCTATGTCATATATCCTATCATTAACACAAAAATCGGTGTTTATTGGAGGAAGTTTCTTGGGCACCCATTGTTTCTGTATATGTTTGTACCTCAGTGGCACCTCAATGCTGCCTTTGGTCTCATCATCATAAGAACATAACCCCCCTTGAACAAGGAAAAATTTCATGTGTTTATTGAATTTTCTTCTAATCTTTTGACCTCTTGTTGATCTCCCTATTGTAGACCTACTAGATGTGTCACTTTCATTTTCTATTCCTGCATTTTCCTCACTCGACGAAGACAGATCTGACAAATACCTATTTGGGGTACCTGCACTCCATGAAATGAGAGAGTTAATTGGTAATGAGAGAGAAATTTTGCAAATGAGGGTAATGTTGATGAAGAAGTCAGCCCTAAAGTTGATTTTGGGATTAAAATTGGAATAAGTCCAACTGGGGCCTCAAGTGTTGATAACTGTATTAGATTTGCTACTAATGTCAAGGTTTGAAAAACTGAGGAAGTTTGTTTTCCAAGTAATTTTTAAAAAATAAATTGTTTCTATAGGGTGTATTGACTAGTTATACCTGTCCATCCATGAGACTATGCAGGATCCTCGTCAAAGGGGTTCAGGGTCTTGTACAATGTAATTCAATATTCTTATGTTAGCTAAAAATTACATAGTACACAACATGAACAATATGAACTTTGTAGACAAAAAGAGTATTAAATAATAAAAAGATGTTGTCATCAAAATCATTGTAAATTTTTTAATTCCTTACCTTTACTTTATGTAGACTATGCAGGATCCTAAACTAAATGGTTGATGATGTCTATATTCAATGACCTATTCCCACCAAGGGTGACAACATCACACGGGGACTATACCTGAAATCAACACCATCAATTGAGAATCATAAGCATTACTACATTTGTAAGTTGATAAACAATAAATACATATGTATCATAAGCATCATAAGCAACACATGATGTGTCATCATATATGTAATTGAGCATCACATATGTGTCATCATAAACATGTAATACATCACAAATGTATCATAAATCACCATCCATCACATACGTAATAAACAATCCACATTCTATAAATAAACACAAAGTTCAAAAACTGTCACATGCATCATCATAAACATGTGATCCATCACATATGTATTTTAAATCAACATCCATCACATAGCTAATAAACAATCCAATTTCCATAAATAAACACATTTTAAAAAATGTCACATAAATAGCCACTCTCCCTATCTCCATCTCCATATTAAAAGGTGTATCATGAATTAATTATGTAAAGGCATTAGAATTCAAAACATAATGATTTTAATTATGTAAAAAAAAATTTATCAAGAAGTCAATATTAAATAGATAATATACTAATCGCATACCTCATACATTTCATTCTTCATCATCATGAACATCAAGGTCATCATCATCATCATCATCATCACCATCAATGTGTTGTTCTCAAATTCTGATTCCCTTCTATCCTCCATGTAAGAAATATAATGAAGTTTGTTTGCATATGAAGAGGACATCAAGAAAATTAGAACTCCAGAATAACATATAACAAGGTTTCAACAAAACCTTCTACACTTCAAACTTCTCCAAAGCTCAGGTGTGTATACCTTCTGTGAAAACTTTCACACTTTAAAATTTGACATCCATAGTAAACCAATGCTAAAAACCTATGGACTTCATCACCTTAATAAAACTAAAACAATAAAAGAAAAAACCTATGCTCATTTTCAGTATTGATCCCCAAGAGATATAGAAAGAAATCCACAACTGATACCAGTGCCTTATCCAGGCTACAAAGTCACCTAAGTCAAGCAAGGATTCCAAAATTAAACATTCCCATACATTTCAGCATTTCAGATTTTATTAACCCTATACATGCCTGACATATATAAGAGTGCTTTCTTGTTAAACTAGACACCGTTTATCAAATTCATAGCAGCAAACAAGTAATCTACTGATAGAGGTGTTTCGGGCATATTTAATTCCTCTCCTGAAGAGAAAAGATAAAAACATATCCATAAAATTGCATAACAATCTATTTTCAACTGAATAACCCTAGACTATTCAAATGAAACCAACAAAACACTGAACGCACACCAGAAGACAACACAGATTTTAGGCTCAAAAATTTCTGATCTGTATATTCATATTCATTTGTGAGAAAATTTTACATAACTCAAAGTATTATCTGTAATAGCCAGAAAAAACCCTAGATATTTTTTAGCAGAGTTTCTTTACAAATTCTTGTGATCCCTTTTTTCTAAGTCCTGGTATCCATTTATAACAACATGGATGCAAAACAAGCTTCAGACATTCCTAAGGATAATTTGTTACAACCGCAATTTCCTTCAAAAAGCAGTTACAAGTCTTTTTCAGTCTCAGCAGCCTTTTTAGTTTGTTTCTCCAAAACAGAATCTTCTAATTGTTCTGGGATTTCCTCTTCTTGCACCGCATACTTTTTAGTCCACCCTTGAAACACGTCATCATCAGGCCATGAGTATCTAACAATTTTCTTCTTCAATTTAACTAACCTTTTCCAAGAGTTTCTCACTTTCCTAACCTCTGATTCCAAAAAGCCATAGTGTGACTTTATCTTTTCTATTTCTTGAATTGTCTTAACAAACGGAGATGTGTCATCTTTATTGATGACTTCACTCACTCTTAAAGACAAGTTAGCTCCTAGCTCATCAAGCCATACTTGTTTGTCTTCCAACTGATTTGGGCTAACAAAACCCCCAGGAAACAATTCAAATTTATGCTCAGTATATTTCTTCATGTATAAGTTAGCCTTCCTCTCTACACTGGCTCTTCCTTCTACTAGCTTGGCCATGCCTTTTGCTAATTCACATGTGGATTTAATAATGGCATCAAACCCTGCCTCATCATAGGATGCACACATAAGTTTTAGATCCACTTCCCTAGGCATCCACTTCTCTAAAATCGACTCTAAAATAGCCTTGTCTTCATTCAACCCACTCAAAGTATCCATAATTCTTTTCATATTGGTGTGCACAATGGGGGCTTTTACTATATCAGCAAAACTCAAAATTGTGGCCTTTACCTTCTCTTCATATTTATTTGCAAACAGGGCTTGAGCCTGTTTTAACTTCTCCAACTCATGTTGAATGGTTTCAGCTGGTTGAAAACCAGAAGGCATAGGATAAGGGGGAAATTCAATGATAGGACTGGTGGGTGGAGGTCTTGCTGGAGAAGATGCAATCATCATAGTAGAGGATTCACCTCCTTGGTGTTGTCCTTCCAGTTGACTCTATAGTCTGGCAATAATATTGTCCCTGTTGGCTACCTCTTTTTTGGCTTCATTGTAAGCCTTCAGAACTATTTCTATTTTCATTTGGAGATCAGATCTCTCCTTTGCTTCTTTCTCAGCCACTGCCACACTAAATTTTGTAGTTTCTAGAACTGTACTAGCAGCTTCCACCACTTTTGTGTCTTGGACTCTGTTAACAATCATACCTCCTAGGAAACTGGATTCTGAGGTATCTTTCCTCCTTCTACTTTCATCCCTCTTCAAGGACCACATGACTAAAGAAGCATTATCCTTTCTGAATGTCACTCCCTCCATAGGCTTGGTCTCTTTTCTGACTACTTTAAGTACCAAGGCATCTGCTATATCCCATTCAAGGAGGAGTAGAACACCAACCTTTTACACCATTTCTCTTCCAACTTCAAGAGTGATGGCTTTAAATTCAGCCATCATTTCTTGCTTCACTTCTTCCTCCACTAAAGTGGCATCTTTATGAGGCTGTTCATTCTTCCTCTTTTCGCACCTTGCCTTGAATTGCTTTATGTTTTTCTTCCAAACAAATTGCATGAAGGCCCCTATTGTGAAAAAATTACTATCAGCCAGGAACTCCTCATTGGCTTGCTTGACAGCAGATTCTATCTCTTTACCTTTGAACTCATCAGCAGTTAAGTTCATTTCAGTAGTAGGTGGCTCTTCTGGCATACCCTCTTGTGTTTCCTCATATGTTTAAGCAATCTCCCCGAGACTCCCTAACTGCAATAATTGTTCTACTACTTCCTATTCATCTCCTATATGGATAGCGGATTTAGATGGAGAGTATAGAGACTCACCTATTTGCACTTCCTTCCCCAGCCTTTGCCTTTTAGGGGAGTCTTGGATGTCAATGACATCTTCAATTGCTCTCTTCCCTCTTGAAATAGAGGGCTCACCTGTTACTGGCATCAACACACTGTATTTGGACTTCTTATGCATTACATAATTGCCCAAAGGGATGGCCTTAGCAAAGGAAAGCTTGGCTAGAACCATCTTAGTCTTATCAGGATTATCTCTTATTATAGCTTCCCTCTTTTCCTTCAAAGTTTGCATTAAATCTTCAAAATAAAGAATTAAGAATTTGATTTTTTCCTCAAAATAATTAAAGCTAAATAGAGGGTCATAACTACTATCAAATTGATGAATAAAATCCAAAGCCTTTTTGTATGCCACCCACTTTTCTTTCCTCAATTCCTGCTCATCCAAATTGAACTCATTTCTAATTAAATCCTCTGGGAAATGGAATTGGTGTGGCCTACCTTTACATACTGCTCTCTTCCTGAACATGTCATTGAAAAAATCCTCAGGATCAGCAAACCTTATTACTACAGTACACAACTTGTATGGTTGAAATAAGTCATCCAAGTATTTCCAACCACCCTTGGTAATCACAAATTGATGGGCCATGCTGACAGTTGGGAAAATAGTCCCTTTTCCTCTATTCGTTAGCTCTGCCTCTTGCACACCTCCAATTTGCCTTAGGACCTCAGCAATTCCTATCTTTAATGGGACTTGATAAGGCAATAAATATGGAGTACCTCTAAAACCATACACTCTGAAAACTGTAGAGATGGGTATAAGTATATGTTACCCTAGTTGTGCATGATCTTGATGCCTTTAGCAAATTCCTTTGGCCTAAGGAATTCTAAGAGAGCTTTAGGGATCCTAGGTTTCTCTGAACATAAGAGAATCCTAATCCTAGATGCAAAGCATCTGTCAAACTTTAGGTAGCTGGCATCCTCTCTGTCCCAGGACAAAATGGGGCTCCATAGTTGTACAAGCATCTCTTCAGTGTCCTTCTCCTTAACTAGATCCATTTCACTAGCAAAGTAATCAGCACCTTTAAATAAAAAACATGTGCATGAGAAGGGAGTACCATCCAAACAGTCTGTCCACCTTACCACTTTTTATACCTATGAGCACTGCATGAATTGCATCAATAAGGTAAGGTGCATAATCAAAGGTTACTACTAGAGAGGGGTTTAGAATCTATGCTATCATTAACATGTAATGAGTCGGCATGGTGGTTTCAGCATCTTCACCAAAAATCTGACATAGTGACCAATACATGCATTTAGCCCTTAAAGTAAACAAATTCAGGGAGAAAGGCTCCATGGTACTAGGGCCTACAACAGTTAACCCTCCTATTTTAACAAAAAACTCTTTCAAAGGTCCACTCTTGAGGTGATCCCTTTGTACATTGTAAACCTGGGCCAGTGTATCAAAATTTATGGGCTCTAGATAATTAGACACTTCACTAAGCTTAAACACCTTCCTAAATTCATCGTCAGTAATCTCAATTAAGGCTCTTCCATTCACATTCCTGATACATTTAGCCACAGGGTCATAATTGTGTGCAATCTGGGCTAACAAATCTACATCCATGAAAACCCCAGGGACTATGAGCTTTCCTACGTCTAATTCCGATATATTATTCATTGGGGCAAGGGCATGTCTCTGACTGAATCCTACTTTGAAAAGACCCAGACCTGATATCCCTATTTGTGGATCTCTCAACCAGTTGCCTTTGTCATACAAACCGTGTCCAATTCTTAAACGGGGGGCTTTAGGTACCAATTATTTAAATTTGGCCATGGAATTTGTGGACATAGTCAATTGTTCCAAGAAATAATCACATATGTTTCTATCCTGATAATTCATCTTCCCCGTGAAATCCCTTCTTGGTGCCATCCCGGAAACATGACTATATTAATTGAAATTCTGACTAACCTCTGAGAAAACGTGCATGCAATGATTCAAATTCAAGTAGTAACGATCAAGCAACATGCAGAAACTCACTGGTTGTTTGAAGAAATTCACTCTATGCACCAACTCCTCTGCAGAACTCTTCAAAATGATGCCAACGTCCAATTGATGTAAAGCTAAATACGACAATAGAGCAATGAATTGAAGCATTTAAAACCACATGCTTCAAACTCGGCAATCAACTCAAAATTGAATTCGCAACCGAATTCAAAAAATGGCTCCAATGGATCATAACATCTTCTATGTGTTTCTCCTTTCGTTGTTTCGTAGACTTTAAAATCCATGCACCTTTTCATTGCGAAGCAGCGCTGTCCTTTGGAACTTGGGAAACCTACACGTCTTTTACCTTACCTGGGTCAAGCTGCTTAAAATCGGGCCCTACCTTCCTTTCATTGTTTTGCAGACCATAAACCTTACACATCTCTTCCACGTGAAACAACGCCATCCGTCAGATCTTCTAATATCTGCTAGACTTTTACTCCACACAATGACCACTTGTCTTTTCAATAACCATAGGGAAATATTACCGCTAACCATCTTTGCTGCTTCGTGAAGTCTAAAGACCTTGCATCTCTGGGCTGCAAAATAGCACTTCTCATTGGATCACCTTTGAGACGTGTGACCTTTAACGCCTTTTAACCTTCAAAGTGGGCCCTTGGCACAGAGTCCACGTGCCCATTTTATTTCTGACAGATAGCTTTGACATGTCAGCTGCCAATTCATCCAAGAACTCTATCGGACTTTGCATCTTTAATGGCCATGTGTTTTATCTTGGCCATGGATTTCATCACCATCACTGCCTAATCAAAATGGGCCATCCGCGATCTACTTGGAACCACGTGTCATACTGACAAATCATCGTTTTCCCTAGCTGGACATCCAGCTATTCCGCCACATCATCTGTAGTGTAACCGCCACCTCATTTCACTATTTTGTGAAAGGTAAACTTCATGTTACTTCACCTAGCGAAACAACACAGGCCATTAGATCTTGAGCCAGATGCTCAACTTTTAGCTTCATCTTTTAACCTAGCTACTCGGGTCCACCATCTCTTTCGCTATTTCGCAGACCTTAAACCTTTGGCAACTTTTCTTCCCGAACCAACGCAAACCGTTAGATTAACTAGGAGATGCACCTTCTTTACCTGCCATGTCACCCTTTTCACCGAGCCCACTACCTTTTCACTACTTCGCGAAAGGTAAGTCTTGCACATCTTTCCTTTGCGAATCAACACGAACCACCCGATCAATCCTGAGTTGATCGGTCTTTAACTGAAGGATCTGCTTACTTCACCAGGCCCGCCAGCTTTTTTGCCATTTCGTGAAACATAAAACCCCGGCAACTTTTCTTCGTGAATCAACACAAACCTTTAGATCCTCTCTGAGATGATCGCCTGTTAACCCTTTCATGACCACCTTACCCGAGCCCGCCACCTTTTCGCTACTTCACGAAAGGTAAACTTCGGACCACTTTCGACTATGAATCCAAGCGCATTGTTGGATAACTCCAAGTTGATCAACTTTTATCCAAAGGTTCCTCTTACTTCTGGGACCTGCCTATCCTTTCATTGTTTTGCGAAGGATAAAGCTTGCACATATTTCCTTTGCGATACTGCACACACCGTTAGATTTGTTGGAACTTGCATGCTTTTTATGGGGCCTGACAAAGAACTCAAAACTTAGGGAAAGGGCGCAAATAACTAAAATATAATAAAGACCCACCTAAGGCAAATTGTAAAGGGAGGACCCTTTTACGATAGACCTACCCTTCCGGTTAAGTGGAAAAAGGTAACACAAAAATAGAATGCAAGGGCTTTCAGAACATAGGAAAGGTTAAAATTCAAAAACCCTAGACCTTTTTTTGACCCAAAAAATCAGAGGCAACATGAAATGCTAAGCACTAGCTTGCAGATTTTAGCCAATTATGGTGTTGGGTCTCAAATCAACAGATTGGATAGGTTCTAAGGAAATGCCAACTCCTATGATCAAACCCTCCAATTGACTTGGCCAACTTATAGAGTGAACCTATTTGGTTACTAACTCTCTCACTTTAGGCTCTGCAGGACCTAGGCGGGTATACCTACTCACTAGTTGTTCCTTCAACTAATGCTTTTTATAGTAGATTTAGTGTCTTAATCTGATGTCTCCTAGTCTCAGAATGGCATAAGTTTCTTAAACAAACTAACTTCAGATGTGTGTATTGATCTATGTATCTTACAAAAGTATATATGTTACACTTTGGCTAAATTACCTACTATACCTACTCTACTAATCCTAATGCTTAAAAGTAAAGGGTAACTGGTATGGTTAAAGGGTTTTTTTACAAATGATCATTGTCTTTCCTCTTATTTGGGATACAGAGTCTTATATTTCTTCAGGACTTATTGTGTAAACTTATGAGACAGTTTTTAAACCCACCACCTCTCAGTGAGTTTGTTTGTTACTGTTTCTTATGAGCTCTACTTCAATGTCTATATTGTAAACTTCTTGAATGGATTTAACCCTAACTTTTAAGAGACCATCCAAGGAAGAAATACAGGGAACAATTACAATTCACGAGTAAATCTTTTTGATCCAAATCTGCAATATGAAACACATAATTTTACTGGAAGAACACGAATAACCTTATCCACTTTTAGATAATATCATAAGCAACTACCTTCTAAAAATATGTTAACTCTCAACACATATGAGAAAGAAAATGCAACTGGTTATTTTTGATAAAAAGTTTAGAAGTACAAAATTGCCTCCAATTCTTGTCTCTCTATTCTCCTCCTCTTTACATTTTACATCACACATATATATGTGGTTGAATGGTTTTCATACCCCTTTGGGTGAAAAGACACCCCCCTTTTAAATAAAAATAATTCCAAATCCCGAAATTGTTTTAGTTTATGTAATTAATTGTCACTTTGCAAGTTGTTTAGGCATATTAGAGGTATTTTAAGGCTATTTTATGGGTATATAATGGATAAATGGTCTTTAAATGATGTAAATACTCCCTTTGGTGCTTCACAATCCATTTTTTATGCCCATTATTGTGTTTATGTTATGGTTTCATATTGTGCAACAAATATAAAACATATTACTTGTACCTATTCAATATATATATATATATATAATTTTTCTCATTTCTTGTCTTGGAATCTGGAATTCTAAAAATTGCAAAATTTAGGGTTCCAACATATGGAACAATATTACCCAAGTTCGGAACAATGATAACACAACGTCTTCGTCATCATCATCACCATCATCACCATCACCATCACCACCATCACCATCACCATCATCATCATCATCATCATCATCATCATCATCATCATCATCATCATCATCATTCTTCTTCTTCTTCTTCTTCTTCTTCTTCTTCTTCTTCTTCTTCTTCTTCTTCTTTGAGAAACTGTCGATCGTGATCATCATCCACTTCATCTTCTACTTCTTCGGTATCTTCTTCTTCCATCACATTATACTTTATCGGCCTTCCTCTTGGATCATGTCTAACAACAAATGACCAACCCGGTTTATGTGGAACCTCTGAGTAAAATACTTGCTCACATTGGCTTGGAAGAACATAGGGCTCATCCTCAACTAGTTCAAATGACCTTGTATTTAGCATTATAAAACCATTATCATGTTCAATAATAGTTCTATCAGGATCATTTTTATTCAATCGTAGCCTGTACCATTTGACGACGAACAAAACTAATTTGAAGGAATTAAAGTCACAATCAAGTATATCATCCAAAATGCCATAGTATCTATTTTGAGACTGTTGAGGATGTATGTCATTTCTTGATGAAATATTTGTCACCTCAAAGACTGCAGTGATGCCAGAATCATAAGTTTTCTTCGTGTCATCCAACTTTTTTATGCGAAATTTATGACCATTGCAGCACATAGCATTGTGGTGTTTGACCTACAATATGTCAAACAAGTAAAATTTATTGCATTGTGAGTTGATAAACATATGGGTGATTAATAAATTTATACGTACCTATTTATCTCTTAAACCATATGCTAAATCAATTTCCCTTTGCGTAACATTGGAATCTCCATTACGATGAGCTTCTTTAACCAATGAAGCCACACCTTCCCATGTTAACATGCGTCCAAAATGTTGACAACGTTCAATCCATACCATCATCCAATCAAGATTGTTTTCCATATACAAATGTAGTGCATCCCACTCTCGACCAACTGTACAAAAATAAATAGACGTCTTACAATCAAATTATTTTGAATATTAAGAATTAATTAACTACAATAACATCTTATAATTACCTATCACTTTCCTCAATCTACCTTTCCCCATCAAGTACTCCCCTTTGAATTTGTTAATGGGGTTGGGATCCCAAATGTGATCCACGTCGATCTTTGCTGCAAACTTAGGAAGATATTAAGAAATGTACACCATAGTCTGGTATACCATATATCCCTCCACCATAGAACCCTCAGGATGTGCTCTTTGTTGAACCAAAGCCTTCAAAAATTTCAAGTGCCTCTCAACCATCCACATTGACCTAGTGTGTACAGGTCCACACAATTCAATCTCCTCAACTTGGTGTATGAGGTAGTGTTCTTGTGCACTGAAAAAAGATGGAGGTAGACACTTTTTCATTTCACACATTAAATGAGGAATTTTTCTCTTCCAATATTTTATATCGTCTTTATGGATTTCTTTACATGACAACCACCTACAAGATATTCAAGACGCAAAAACATATATTACATAACAAGTAAAACAAATAGCAAATATAATATCTATACAACAAACTGAACAAATATCACTACTTACCTCACGTATTTTCCAAGATCATATATGACTTGCTTGACATTATTGTCGAAGTCGTCTGGGAGAGATAGAGGTAGAACATACTGCAATAATTATAAAATTATCTTTTCATTTTTTTGTAACATAATACAATGAAAAGTACACATACGCGCAGTACTTAAATACATACTAAAAACACAAGAACACAAATTACCTTAATGAAGGTATGCCAATCATGCGTTTTCATCCCTAGCCCAAATTCACTTTTCTTTGATATGAGATTGTTTGTGTTCGCAGCAAATCCTGTGGGAAATCAAATTTTTCGTATGACTTCTTTTATAGCATTGCTTTGTTGGTCCGTTAATAACCAAGGAAGCTCACTTATATTAATCTGGTCTCCTTGGTTATTTGATTGAATGACATTTATCATTGCATGATTGGAATCCTGAATGTCACTATATATTTTGACAATTTTTTGACAATTTTTTCTTTGTCATGCCTTCCATCCAATATGTTCCATACTGTCTCTATTATATTCTTTCCAATATGCATACTATCAAACAAATGAACAGTTTGTAACTGCTCATAGTAGGGAAACCTACTAAATTGTCGGGGATAACTTTTTAGTCCCTTAGGAAGGTGGTCATTTATGCCTTCATGGCCTTCATGATCATCAATCACATCATCAGTAAACAAAACAAAATAGAAAATATGTTTAATGACAAACCAATAGATGGAATGGCATTACCTTGATGATTAATTCTATTATATTCCAACCTCCACAGGTGAGGTGTCATTCTTCATGGCTTTGATGTATTCTCTTATTTCCCATTGAAAAGATGTTTTTTAGTATTTTGATACTTATTTTTGTGGAGAAAGTGCCTATACTCATCAAACACCTACTTTCCTAAACTTTTTGAATAACGAGATTTCATCTTTGGACCACAAACAGGACATGCAAATTTTCCCTTTGCTTGAAGACCTACAAGATAATGTATAATTGGATTAAATATGATAATTTTTTGAATTATAATGTTCATGCACAACTTAAACACTATAACATACCACAAAAATGTGTTAGCCCTGGGGCATCATGTATTGTCCATAGAAGCATCGCATGGAATTGAAACTATCTTTGTCATATTGGTCTAGAGATGTCATACATAGTGACACCATTCCATAACTCCAGCAACTCGTCAATAAGAGGCTCAATATATACATTCATTTCTTTAACTTGGTACTTACCTAATCGAATGAACAAAAACATTACATAATTATTATGACCATTTTACTGCAATATTTATAATTAAATTTAGATGACTATATTTAAATGATAAAATACCTGGAACAATCATTGCCAACATTATGTGCTCCCTCTTTATTGACATCCATGGAGGAATGTTATTGTTGATAACAAAAATAGGCCACACTGAGTAAATAGATCTCAACTCTCCAAATGGATTGGCACCGTCCACTGCCAATGAAAGCCTCAGATTACGAGGTTCTTTAAAGTGTGGCCACTTTTGCTCTATGTCCATAAATGTTGAACCATCCGCAAGCATTCGAATAATGTCATCTCAACTTCTATTGCATGCATGGTAATCCATAAATTGTGTGAAGCTAGTGCACTTGAATAATCGTTGCATACGTGGAATAATGGGAATATAGTGAAGAACCTTGTGAGGAACCCTTTTTGTTATTTGATTTGTTCGATATCTACTGATATGACATTCAGGGCATTCAGTTCAAAATTCATGTTGTTTGTGATATATAATATTATCATTGGGACAAGCATCTATTGCTTGACACTCCATTCCAATATCTTTCATAACGGTAGATAATTCTCGGTATGAGCAAGGTAGAATATTTGACGGTGGTAACAAAAACTCACCTATCAATCTACAGCAAAAAAATATAATTTGTTAATATAAATAATATTAATGGTACAACATGATTCACAATTTATTATGACATATATGGAATACCTTAACATACGTGACATTGTTATATTGGATAAACCATTCATAACCTTCAAGTTCACCAACAACAATACAACAGAGAGAAGAGTTGTCTACGAGCCTTCGTAAAGGGCCTTAGATGCCTTCTCAAGTAGAGGGACATCATGAAAAACATCAAGGTCATCTTCACCATCATGATTAGCTGCTCGAGTACTAAATGTGTCATAGATCAATGTATTTGTACCATCATCGTCAATTGGGTTTTCTGGGTTATGATCGTCATCTTCCATGGGATCATTGTCTTTAGCTTCGATATTCACACCTCCATGTTCGTCCACTTCAAAAACCATATTCTCCGGGTTGTGTTGATCCATACCATGTGCTTCGGGGTGCTCGACCTATATAAAATTGATAAACATAAATAAACCATGATCATGATCTCATCATCACGTGATTTATTATGTATATAAATTGTTAAAAAGATATAATGAAAAACTTACCAATGGATGATAATCATGTCCACCTTCAATGTGACCATGCAGCCTACAATGTGTCTTCACTATTTTGATTAGAAGTCTTCTAGTCTTTAACCCCTTACAAATTTTGCACGGACAATAACATTTTCCATCACCTTTTCTTTTCAAGTTAGACCACAATCTAGCAATTGTCTTCTTATTTTGTTGTTCATTGATATTGTCTGACATGGTCTTTCTTCACAGGCAAGAAAATCGGGCTATAGAACTAGTTATATAGAAGTTGAAATATTAGTTATGAAATCATGTTTCAATATAATATACCAAATTAAATTACTTGAAAATAGAAATTATCATCATTGAACCAAAACCATTTAACTCTTCTTTTTCATCTCAAAACATATCTAATGGCTTTGTGGTATGTAATCCTTGTATAATATATTAAGTTGACTAATGTCTAATTGGGGTAATCCATGAGTGTCTAATATGAATTCAGTATCCTAAACATTGGAGAGACCTTATCTATCTTGCCTAACCAATGTGGTTGTTGTCCTAATATGAAATACTGAGTTCTACCCTTTCCTCTGCATCAAACTTCTCACATCATGTTTCTTCAACAAAACACACTAATATGAATTGAGCCAACACCATGAGGATAGGGTCAAGTATCATGGCAACTAATCATAATATGTGAAGACGGGGTTCACAAATAAGTGTTGGCTCTCAACAATGCCACACTTCCAAAATTGCCAGTCTCAAGACTTGTCCTATTGGGTGAGCACTCATTGATGGCCACAAGGCCAAATCAATGTGTGTAGGCTTCGAACTCCTAACTCTAGGCTAGGAGGACCCTACAGAAGGTCTACAAACACTCACTTGGTATTACAATAGAAAGAGCCTTCCTCTAGAACTTTGTTTGCAATGCACACATCAATATTGGTAATAATTGTTATGATGGATGGTCTATTAGGACAGTAAATAAAATTCTTATTCTTTTTCCACCCTTTGAAACTACAACAAGGTATTTGACTTGGCAAGGTCCCCACACATCACTTCAATAACAAACATTAGGCAATTCAACCTTTTGCCTTCTCAATGCATTTTTTTTATCTTTCACTCGTTTTCTCAGTCTGATACATAGGGATATCAGACCTTTCATGGCATCATCACACACACCTTCCAATATGTAGTCCTTTCATATTTTAGGTGCCTACACACTATGTTGTTGTTAAGTATTGATGTAGTCTTAAGACATATCATGACTCCATTACATGTCCACACTTGGGTTTACAAACACAACTCTGTCAAAACAAAAACAATATCAGTAGTAAAACTATGATTGTGACAATCAATACCCTTAGGACAGTCATAGAAATTTAATCTATTTCATTTGGTTTTAATCGACAAACCCTTCTGAAGGTTGCATAGGGTCCCTCACCCCTCTCTCTATCATCAACCACTTCAAAATACCAATCGCTTGGTCTTCCCACCAAATTCTTCCCTGATATGATACATAGCATGAAAAAATGCACATAAAACCCCAATTTCATTAAGCAAAACTCTTGGATGGCATGCCAAAGGCATATTTATTCCCATCCAAGTGTGTTTCAACCTCAAACCACCATAAACTAACTTTCCAACCATATTTTTAAGAAGTTTCTACAAGAAATGCAAAAGTTGTCATGGCAATATGACAACTTTATTTCTAATGGACCTCAAACTTTCACAATTAGGTCTCTATTTTTTATTAGAATGTGATCTATGACTAAGTATTAGAGGATCTTACTAACTTGGGTATCATGCTTTTATGTGTCTCTGACATGACTCCTAGTAACTATATAAGGATCTTACTAGTCCTAGATCTATGCCTTGTCTTTTTGATATGGTTCCTAGTGAGAATATATGAATCTTACTAGTTCTAAATGTCATAACTTTGTGTTTTGCATGCTCCATGTGTGTTACCAATGTTACTCATATTACTCACTTTTTACTTCCCTTTTATCTCAATATTATGGATTGACAATATCATAAGTCTTGGGAGATACCACCTCTCCAAACTTGTAGACATCTTGACTCTTCAATATCTTGGTGAAAGAATATTTGGTTTCTCCATATTTTTCGAAGTGTAAATGAGCATAATTTCATACTCTTGCTAAGAGGGGGATAAATATTGCATCATAAGTTGTATCTCTTTAAAAATATACACTAATTTTGGACTCAATTTAAGTGGTTGTGCCTTATTTATGCCTAATTGTACTTAGGTTTGACAATGTTTCTATAAATTTGGATCATTCCCTCATTCATGATGTTCCTCATGGCTCATTTTTATAGGACTAGGGTCTTGGGAACCCTTATTCATGGAAACTGGACCTAAAATTTGAAAGATGAATGGTGGATTTGAAAATAGTAGGAATTTCCTTTCCAAATTTGGACTTTTGTAAAAGTTCAATTTGAAAAGGTGCAAGGACCATCCATATAAGGTCTATCTTGAAAATTAAATGATAATACCATCCATACATATTAAATGATATAGTCAAGTAATAAAGAAGGAAAGCCATTTCCTGAAGTTGTCAAATGATTTTAAAGATGCACAACAGTCCACTAAATGCAATTCACTAAAAAAGAAAACAAAGTATGCTACAAGATAGTGGGTAAGATGCAAGGAATGAAGTTAAATAGATAAAGAAAAACCATGAATATTACCAATTCAAAAGGAGTAGCTATGACCTCTTAGGTGTTTTTTCACTTACATAAATTAGACTTCTTAAGGATAGAAACACATGAAGATAGTAGTATGAAGTCTTTTTGACGATTTTGAAGTACTTGAAGGAATGGCTTATTTTAGTTATATCTAACCCAAGACAATTTCAACTCAAGGTAAGGAATAAAACCATATTTCCTATAAGTTTGGGAAGCTAATTTAGTAGCTGGATAAAGTAGAGTATGACTATAGGGTAGTCTTGAGACTCTTTTAACTCGATTAGAACATGTACCAAGTATCTAGGAGCTTACAAAGCCAATTCAACCATATTTCAAGTGAAAATGCAACAAAAGGAGTAAAAGCTTTGAGTACACCTCAAAAACCACTCTGGTGGCCAAGTAGGTGGAAATCGTCTTTTCCAACATTTTTTTTCTTCATAGATTCAGCCCTATATTCTCTTTACTATTTGAGATGAGAAATACATTGTTGGCAGTTCCGTTATTACCCAGTCCAATATCGATATAATCTTGATACTGTCATAAAAGGAGTGACTATCCTAAGTGCTTGATACTATCACAAAAACTGAGTGTTGCAGCAATGAATCTTCCTTTGACCTTTGGGTGGTTGGGAGGGTAAAGACCCATGGTGGTATATGTTTAGTGGTTCTTGTAAGAGTATCCAAAAGTACATTGGTTTTTGGATATCTAGTATATTTTGTGAGTTGAGTACCAGGGGGGATTAGAAGACCCACTTGAAGGAGGATTTGTGTGAATAAGGGTTGAGGGTGTTGGTGGTGATTGAATGTTGGAGAGTTGGATTGTGAATTAGACATGTTTATTTGTCTTATTTGAGTGTGATTCAATGGTTGGGTGAGGGTTGGTGAGTATGGGTGTGTTTTGGGGTATTGAATCCTTTTGAGTAACTTGTGGCCTTGTGAGGAGTCTTGTGAGTAAGTGAAGGGTTGACACCTAATTGAATAGGTGAGTTGGGAGAAATATCTCCCTTGTTGGTTGAGTTTATTGGATTCTCTACATTGGCATGCCTTTTCGCTATCAATCCATTCAAACTTCCACCCAAAGATTCAATCTTGTCAATGTTCAAAATAAATTTCCTTGTTGTCCTTACTATCTTGCATCAACTTTCATATCACTAGGTAGTCTTTTGCTTAGAACTATCATCTTTTATGGTAGGATATCATCTCAGTCTCTTGAGTTAAGTTAGCTTACCTTTAGAATTTATCATTTCCTAATCAAGTTGTTCAAGGGGAAAATGTCACTAATCAAGTTGAAATGTCAATTTCTCAATCTGCCTAAGGCAAAAGGTTAAAATAAATTGCAAAAGATATAACAAGGCTACGAGAAAATGAGTCATCAGTATTACCTAAATCCACATTATCAACAAAATCTAGAAATAACCTTGTATGTAAATAATTTATCATGCCACCATTGTCAATTCTAACATGAAAATGAGACCAAGGAAAGCTCTAGAACAACTACTACTATTCATTCACATGTTCCTTATTAACCTCAATCACCATGAAAGATGCACCAATTGATTATAACAAAGAAGATGTTTCATAAATGTAAATATTAATTCAGGACTAAGGAAAATGGAAGAAATAAAAGAATACCAAGCAATCAAAAAAGACTACCAATATCGTTGCAAACTATGAACTTCATTTCCATTAATTCTTCAAAATATACAAGCAAAGCACAAGTATTCAATCTACAGCCTATTGCTAAATGTCTTTTGAAAGAAAACACACTAATGAGTGTTACTAAACTTGGACCTTAAATAATGAATTATTAGACCCTCAAAATAAATTTTGAAATTAAATTTATAGGGAAAAATTTTCCTCAAAATTAGAGATTAAATTCCACCAAAAACCTTATCAAACTAAGAGGTACAATCAACACACAAGATACTAGCCTATAATTGAATTAAGAACTATAAGTTGACTCATGAAAATGAAATATAAGTCAGAAGGAACTTAGAATATGGAGTCAAAGAAGCATGGAGAACAAGAAAAAGAGGATCTATCTAGGCCCCCACCCCCAAGATGACTCCTCCAAAATTTTAAACTTAGGTGCACAAGAAACAAGATGAAGAAAAAAGGCCAAAGTAGGTTGTAACTACCATGAACCCATCCATCGAAAGTGATGAGAATCTAGATGTTCCTAAGTGGCTACAATTCAACTTTGAAAGGATAAAGAAGAGAGTATTGAAGAAAGTAACTTTGCAAAAGATGATCGTTGAGGTTGGCCGCAAGGCAACCAAAGAACGCAATGACTTTGTATGCCACCTAAAACTATGCAAAATGAAAGATAGTTTCCAATACCCTAAAATAGAGAAGATTTAGTAAAAACTGCCAATACCCTAAACTAGGGTAACCTGAGACAGTAAGAAAATGGTTCGGGGTTCATATAGGATAGCTTTATACTGTATGTTAATTACAAAGTGATAAATTGTGTGGTTGGAGATTTTTAGTCCACCCCTTATAGGTTAGGATTGTGCTGAACTGAACACAATTGTATCTCCCTAGGGCTTCCAGGTCGGGTGTGTTAGGCTGGCTGGCAAGAGAAAGAAAGGCTTGCCCGAACAACATTGAATGAAGGTTGCAAATCACTTGAATAATATTCATTCCCATTGTTTTCTTGTGTGTTGGTTTGATCTCCATCAATTCAGTAGCCAGAGGCAGATACCGCCCTATATATTAGCTCGTACAATAGTGATCAATCAACACGTATACAGGAGGAAGGGATTACTGTGACAAAATTGAACGCTCACTCCTCAATCATAGTTCTATAGTTTTATGAGGAGTGGATTCCTACAGGGTATTATGCATTTAAGGAACCACACCTTTGACTAGGAGCCATCCGGCCTGAGATTGGATAATCAATATGAATACAAGATTGACCAATTTGCATTAAAAACTAGGGTAATTAACCCCCACATGTCTCATTTCCTAACATCTTTTACATAAAAAAGGAATCTCTCATACTCCAAGAGTTGCTTCCACAATCAGTCAATATCCCACAAGAATGCAGGCATAGCTAGCATGTATAAAAGAAAGCAAAAGTTGTAGAATCTCTTGAATGGTATATTTTTTGCAACATGAAATTAAGGTGAAGAATCTACCTGTTACGTGGGATTGCAAGCAATGCACAAATGCCTTCGATGCAGGTTTGATCTTGTTGGGGGTTGAAGTCACCATGGACACCTACACGGGATTGCAATGCACAAATGAATTGCCCTCTTCTTCTTTTTTAAGTAATGGTCATTGTCATTGGAATTATGACAAACTCAAGCACTTTTTTGAAAAAAAGAAAATTTTCATTGCTAATGCCTTCTTCATCGAAACCAAATGGCAAATTGTCGTCGAAATTATGACGAATTCGGACATTTTTTCAAAAAAAAAACAAATTTGGTCACAATATACCTTCTCCGTCAAAAACCTCAGTCAAAAATCTAGTCCAAATGTATTAGTGCTTGGATAGCTCAACACATTCTCTTAAGACCACCGACACAATAAACATCAACTATGCCATCCTAAATAGCCATCTCAACTAGGTTGTCCACTAAACCCTAATTGCATCATGAAATCAAAATACAAATCATAAGAGATCATCCTAGATCAATATACAAATCATTACTTTAAATTACAATGTGATATCAACTGTTGGTTGATCGAAACCCATCACGAAAATCCGATCTGTACCAAAGTCAAAACCTCAAAACACTCCACTAAGCATTTCGGTGTTTCCCAAGAAATTCTTCCTTGAATCATGCCAAAATAGAAATCAATCATTTCTCGTGGGTTGTACTATGTTACCACCTTCATTTAGATTTGATTTCGATCGCCGCCATAACAAAAATCATTACCGATTTGATGATTTCTTCACCGGTCTTAAACTCTACTAAAA
Source organism: Cryptomeria japonica (assembly GCF_030272615.1). NCBI lineage: Eukaryota > Viridiplantae > Streptophyta > Pinopsida > Cupressales > Cupressaceae > Cryptomeria > Cryptomeria japonica. The sequence goes on from NC_081410.1 coordinate 290,789,937, forward strand.
CCTTAGCAAAACTTCATTAGAAATTAGAAACAATCCTTCTAGTAGTCATCACAAGTTCTAGTTCCAATAAAATACTCCTTTCCATGATACAAGCTCACATCCCAAACCACAAATCACCAATCTTCACCGATCATCCAATTCAACCAAAACATCTCTTCTTTACCGGTTAAAGTCCTATTTCACTTTCTTCAGTTCTTTGTCGATAAACCCTGTCTTCTGGTAAACCAAATCACTTAGATTATAAAACAAAATATTAGGAACATCAATAATCATCATTTGACATCAGTTTCCATCAATGACAACACAAATAACTGATCAATTCATCTAATCACAAATTCTCAATCTCTTCATCACAAATAGTCTTCTATCCTCTACCGATGCAATCATCAGTCTTTAAATGCATCACCTCATTTGTGTCAGTTATGCCAAATGCCAATATTCTCCCTCTTTCGCATTTATGGAAACACCAATCAAATATATAATCAGAGTAACATCATCATTTGCAACTTGCTTGCCAATATCACATCATCTGATGATTCTCCTCCTTTTGTCTTCTCCCCCTTAACCAATGCTTCTCTCAATCTGATCTTCAACTTCTCAACTTCTCCCCCTTTGATAGCAATGCCAAAGGTATAAATTCATCACTTGTATTCAATTATGCCATTGCCTCTTCCATCATCTCTGTTAATCAAATCAGAAAAATTATATCAGAGCTTTGCATCAGACTTGCTCCCCCAAAGGAGTAGCCTTCACCTTCATCAATCCTTAGTGAAAGATAAACATGAAATCCATAAGATTAATGCATCTCCATCATTCTAGTTCTTTTGGTGTAGGGGTCTAAGCCCTAGTTTGCCTCTAAGAAACTCAAAGGTAGCCTTCGGTAATGGCTTAGTAAAGATATCAGCTAACTGATCTTAAAATATTTAATTTTCACCTATTTTTCTTGAACTATTTCTCTTAGGAAATGATACTTCAATTCAATGTGCTTGGTTCTAGCATGAAGTACAGGATTCTTAGTGTGATGCTAAAAATGTGGTAAATAGAAAGGCATACACATATAATGAGACAATAAAACATAATGGAAAGCTTAATTGAAAACTAAATTAAAGATGCAAACCATAAGCCTTCCTTGAAATGTCCCATTTTCCTCTATTCTTGAGGACCTTGAAGGTGTTGGATTGGTTGGCTCTCAGTAGATCAATGACCTCCAAAGTGGCAACCCAAGAGTTGAGTAGCTACTTGATCATGATTGATTATGCAAATGATATGAAATCCAATGCTATGATTAATCCAAAATGTTAATTACTAGATGATTGAAATGAAAATGCCTATAGTAATGATGGTAAAAATATGAATGCAAGGGATCCTTTTTGCTAAAAAATGGAGGATATTTATAGGATTTCCAAGGCCAGGGGTGAGATGGCAGGAATAAACGATCTAGATCTAATCTGAAGATATCAAGGGCCAAGATTGAGGAAGTTGAAGAAGAGTTTGGAGGAAGAGACACTTGTCATCTTTGTGGTGACAAGTGTCAAGGAGCCTTGCTCATGAGAGGGCAAGTGTCCAAGGGAGGAGACATGTGGAAAAAGTGCCATGTGTCTCAAGGAGAGAATATCCACACCATAGGACATTAGGATAAGGAGGTTAGAATGTGCAAGATAGGATAGGGTTAGGAGGCATGTGGGTAATTTGAATTTAAAAATTCAAATAATAAGAAAAGACTAATTAACTTTCAACAACTCATAAATTGATTTATTTTAATTAATTGGGGGATTAGAAGGAATAAATTAAATGGGGGGAGGATTAATTAATCAAAGGGAACTATTGAGATGAACCTATTAAATAAATCCTTAGATTTATTAATAAGTAAATGAAAGGGATTTAATCAAATTGCTAATGAATTCAATTAAATTGGGAATGGGGGTTAATTAAATAACTACTTATTTAATTAATTATCTTCAAATCATTTTTAGGTGTATACACTTAGAAATATTTATTGCATGTGTATTATCACAATAGATAGTCACCGGTTCAGACATATCTATCTTGAATCCTTATAGCACATGCCTCATCCATATTGCCTACATGCAATTCATGGATGTAGATACATACTCATCTTATGTTATAGATTGAGAAACACATGTTTGTTTCTTGCTTGTCCATGCCACTAATCTTCCACCAGGTAGAAAATCTCCAGTGGTTGTGCTTTTTTGATCATCCATATTACCTGCCCAATCAGCATTAGTAAAGACATCCAACGTAAAATATCCTTTATAGGGATACCATAAACCATAGTCTAATGTGCCTTTGAGATACCAAAAAATTCTCTTCATAGCCACCATGTGACTCTCCTTAGGCTCTTTTTTAAATCTAGCCACTAATCCAACAACATGAGTAATGTCTGGTTTGCTATGAACAACATAGTGTAGCTTGCCAATCATAGATTTGTACTCTTTTTCACCAACAACAGGGGAATCATCTTGTTTGGATAACTTGCAGCCAATTACCATCGATGTTCCTACCGGTTTGTAGTCTTCCATGTCGAATGTCTTCAGCACCTCTGTTGGCTATTTTTTATGCTGAACAACAAAATCAACAACCTGTATAATCTACAACCAAATTTTGAAAGGTAGCCAACCTCAACTATGATTTTAAAGGACTAACTAGACCAACTTAACAAGGATATTTAATCCTTCTTCTCTTCAGGCTCTGCAAGGCCTAGGTGGGTTTACCTATGATGCACTTCAAATATAGTCTAAACTCACACATAGCATCACCACTAAAGCAGAAATCTCAAATATAGCTCAACAATAAGGAAAGTACGTCAAACTAGCTACATTCACATTGACTCTCAACTACATTGGAACTTGAGATAAGTGGGACATTACCACAAAACAGAAAGAAAAGACATTAAATTCTGATTTGATTTTCAAAATGATGCAAATGACCTCTAGTTGTAATGGACCAGTGCTCGCGTGGGAGGGGTCCACCTGGTCGCCACTTGGCCTCCTTGGTCGCCTTGGGAAGCGCACCCACGCGCGAGGGGTCCGCCTGGGCGCCCAACCGGCACCATCCGTCAAAAGCCTTTGAAATTTGACATTATACTAGTGTGGAGCTTTGCATTTCAACATAAAAAATGACCTCTGCCCAACCAATGTGGGACTAAAGCATTTTGCCTGGTAATGCATTTCTGAAATTTTTCAATGGCGCCAATGGCATTTCGCTGAAGTTATTAAGCCTCCTTTTCCCCATCTCTATTCCATGGACCGCCACAGGGGAATACTAGAAATTTACCTTCCAATTGCATTATGCTTGAGAGTTTCTGAAAGTCACGCTTTACACCTACCATGCACAACTGGAAGAAGATTGGCCAAAACCTTTTCATTTGCATGAGAATTTATAAAACTATTAATCATTGCCCCTAGGAGGAAAAAATGTTGGCAGAAGTCATAGAATTTGTTTTACATCTGCTAATATACATTTCCCTTATTTCATAAAATGCCTTTGTTTAAGAAGTTTAAATAGCCTCCTCAACCATCATGTAGGGAGGACTGTGAATTAAGCCTGCCAATTTCATTGCCTTTGTTTAAATTTTAAAAGTGCCCCTTCTAGAAAATACGTAGGGGACTGCTGGGTTCACACTTACCATATACATTATACATTAAACTTTTATGCCTTTTACAAGTTGCGTGGGAGAAGGTTTGCCATTCAAACTGACAATGGCACTTGCTTTGGGTTTGAAACATTGTCATTTGCCTTCCTCCATCTTCAACGTGTTGAGTTGCCACTCCAAGGAAAAGACCACACAGAGGGAAAGAATTTGTATTACATATGTTAATTGCATTGGCTTTAAAACCTTAAGACTTTCCATCCATCGCAGGCCTTGCCAATTGGATTTGCTTGAACTTTATACGCTTGGGTCAACCACCACGCAGAGGGATATTGCTGCCATTTTGCTTAAAGGTTTTACTGCAGCTTTGTTGTGTCCAATGTGGGAGGGGGAAAACATTCTGCACCAACCACGTGGAGGGAGGAATGGCATTACATTTGCCAAAGAGTTTCTTGAAAAGTTTTCTCACCAAACACCACGCGAACAACAAAAGGAAAGACATTTCATTATGCCAATTGCAAATTGCTGAAAGTTATTTAAAAACATTGCCCTCCACCATCTGAATTTGCCTGAGACTTTCTATGGTCTTCAACTCATGTGGGAGGATTTGGCCATGGTTATGGAATTTACATTACACCTGGCAATCACACTTGCTTGGAAACTTCCATGCCCTTTTAACAAATTCCATTTGCTCAAAACTCTTGCATCTGGCACCTCACACCGCACAGGCAGAATTCAACTTAGGATAAATTCATCAAGTAAATGATTGTGAGCAACTATTACTTTTAGAACCCCATTGTAAAATCATTGAAATCCATTCCATTTATTTTGTTATGAGTGCACCATGTTATTTTAAAACCACTTCACCATAAAATTAGTGCACAGGCATGAGCCAAGTCAGGCCCCAAAGTGGGTCCGACTAAAAAAAAATCATTTTCATGCAACTGACCTTAGAAATGCCTCAGGAACATTAAACATACCTCTGGAATTGATCAGCACCATTTTTGGATCATCAAACTGAATTTTGCAACTTTTAGGCACTTGGGCCACATTTTCGCATTTAATCGCGAAGACATAATTTTCAAACTGGTCAAAACACCTTTCTGGACCTCGCCATCTGACAGGCATGTACCCTGATATATAAGTATGAACTCTAGGAAACGGTTTCTCAAGATGAATCCCGAGTCAAGAAATATTAATGGTTAAAGATGACCAACTGGCTTTGTCGGCACTGCGGACTTGATGAAGTCAATGCGCAGGCAACTCACGATGCCTTTCTTAAAAATATCAAACGATCTCCGTAGACCCTCAAATTTGAGGCATAGGTACCTTGAAGTACATATCAAATCTTAGAATACTCAGTTCGATCGGGAAACCAACTAGGTGCAAATGGTGCGCTCATGAAAATAGCCACTTTAATTGATATAGCAATGAAACTACAAATCACTGAAACAGATGGCTCAAGAAACCCTTTTGAAAACTGATTAAACAGATTGGCAAGAGCTTGAATCTAGAAACATAGCTTTTCATTTATACCAACAATATCCCAGAATAAACATTCTGACATGAAACTCACTGAGGCAACTTTTACACTTATGTAAAATAGGGCTCTGACTAGTAGCTGAAACAGGGACTTGTCAAACCATGCAAACTGCAAATAGATAGAGCTTGCTAAACTGAGCAAATGAATTCATAAAGACATGAAATTTTTCATGGAGGTACACTTTTATGCATATAATTCAATCCACTTTGAATTTCTTCATGAAAATCAATAGGGAAAAATATATAACCACTCAAAGTAGGCTACTTGGTAAAATCTGCATTTGCACCTAAAATGCACTTTCAGCTCACCCCTTGAAATGGGTACCTGATAAACTGATCCAAACTGAAATCTGAAAGTTGCAACACACTCCATTGGCCAAATGAAAGGTGTAGGAAACACTTCCCAAGCCTTACCCTTTCAAAATCAACTGGCTCCATTTTACCCTCTCTCTAACTAGGCCATTCAAACTGACTCATTTTATCATCATTTGAAAATGCATAGCAAAATTTTGAAATGGGCCTCTAAAATTAACTCAAAATTAATGAGTCCCAATAACCTCTTTGATATACTTGGTCTAACAAATAAAAAATACCAACATCCAATTGTTGGACCTGTAAGCCAATAAATAACTTTATTTCATCGATTAGAGACATTTCAAATTCCTTTTTCATTATATTAGCAAAATCCATGCACATATCATCATTTCCACCAAAAATTATGTCATCTAATCGATTTTCTCCATCAGTCTTCGAATAAATGTTGATGTCCTCACTAGTATGTTAGAATCGAATTTTGATTAAATGTGCATGTAATCTGTCATTGTTGGCATTGTGTTGTCATTGATGTCAACTGGTATAGAAGGACAACCAGTATGGGAGTATAGTTGATGTGTAGTCATTGATGTCAACTAGTCTTCCAGGTCACCGGTAAGGGTAGAGAATTCCATTCAGTACAATGACCATTGGAGTCACTGGTACACAAGTTAGTGCTTGACTTGTGTTGAAGATATGCACAAGTTACCGATACAGTCTATCACCAGTAAGGAAAGGGTGTCAACTAGTAAGTGTTGGGTTGACATCACGTAGTTGCCAACTGGCAAGCTTATGACCAGTATACAAGAAAGATGAGAAAGATGTTGAGTTGTTGATTGTGATGAAGAGGGGGAATGTTACCTAAATCACACCAACACAAGAGGAGAAGGATGTATAGGTCACCGATATGTTGTGTGGATGCAAAACAACAGGACTCCCACTGGATAAAGATGCAGTCACTAGTTGAAGAGAAGACTAACAATGATTGTGCCCCACACCAGATCACATGTGCCTATTTGAAGATATGTTGCACAAATAGGCAAGCCACATAAGTGCATTGCAGGATGCAGATGACAAGGATCCAATACCATCGGTATGTGGATCTTATCTCCTATTATGCAAAGTGTGCATCTTAGTTTTGTGAGATAAGTCAAAAGAGTTAAAGGTAGATGATTGAAGGCTCACATGGGATCCACTAGTGAATCACAAAGATGCCTCAAGTGCATGAAATCAGGGATATGCACAGACCGATAGAGAAGGCATGATGAGTTTTTGGGATAGATGAAGAGTGATGGGTTTGTCACCTTGACAAACCAATTGAGATATTGTCCAATCTGATAATGAAGAAGGCAAGGCTAAGAAGCTGCAGATAGAGATTTCAACCGGCATGTAGATGCCTTAGATGGAAAGTGTTGAAGGTTGAAGATATGGTGTCATCAAAGGGTTTACCGATATGTAAGTCCACCAATAATGCAAAAAAATGCAAATGCAAATGACTCCCATCTGATGAAGATGTGCATAAGGTAGGTTAGCAAGAGTGCTGACCAGTTGACTCTTCCATCGGAAGAGAAGCAGAGTGCAAGGTTGAAAGAAGACCAGTCAAGGGTTTAACCGACAGGGTTAGTAAGCTAGTAGAAGAACCCGATAATGTAGTTGGTCAGTGATCTCATCCATACTAACACAGATGACCCAACAGAGGTGGATGCCAACACAAGGGTCACATGGAGGTGAAGTGGCATGCATGCACAGGGCAACATGTTGAGTCAGTGAAGTGTCAAGTGGTGAGGTAGATGGTGACAGGTTGACATTTATTTTGACTGTGTGAATCACGGGATGCACAGTAGAGATTTGTAGCTCGAGGTCAAACGGATAGTAGAGATCCAGCATAGATTAGTTGACCAGATCGAGGAAGGTGAAGGAAACCAGAAAACCATTCTTGGTGATCGACCAATAAATCCACTGACGGGTTAAGAGAAGGATGCTTAAAATAGAAGGCATGTTCTAGAAGGCACGACAATGGCGGGGTTGATTGATGATTTACAGTTCATCTGTTGGCAATTGACACTCTACTGGTTAAGTTTCATTATATTGTAATTGATGGAAACATATTTTTGGGTTCGGGATTCATATAGTATACTAGCAGGCACTTCACAAACTCTACACTGGCACTGGCACCGGTAGGATAGAAGATTTCTTTGATCATCGGCAATGCAGGCCGACATGGTATGATAAAGGATAATAGTATTGAAGGCCGATACATCTTGGATCCTGCATCAGCAATTTTTTTAATGCTTATTCATTTATGTTATTAGGCCGACATGTATTATGAAATTATATATATCCTTGTAAGCCGGCATAAGGCATAGATTTGTATAGGGTATACAGGATATGCATATATAGGAAAGTGTGGAAGGAATAAGGTTATGGATGTAATGTAATGCAAAATATATCAGAGAGACTATGTGTGTGAGGAATTCATTGTAAGGGTTATTCTGGTACTAATGTTTTAACCAAAATAGACAGAGCTTAAACTAGAACTGTATTCTAGCATAGGAGATGCTATCTTTTGCAGTTCAACACTTCTCCAAATTGTATTCTAGATTTGTATGTAGTCAATAAGACTCCTTTTGTGATGAGTAGTATGCTCTAGGTTGTAAGCCTTCCTGCAAGTGCATGCCCCAACATATATTGTAATATCTCTTCATATGGCCAGTAGATTGATATTGTGGGTCACAAATCCCACCGTGGGTTTTCCTCATTGAGGTTTTCCACATATAAATCTGTGTGTTATGGTTCTCATTTATATGTTTGGATTTTTGGTTGCATTACTTCTTTCAATTCTATTTATACCGGTATACTAGTTGGTGTATGTGTGTTTTGTTAAGGCTAAAATCTTTTATTCTGGTATAACATTGATTCACCCCCCCTCTCAGTGTTATTGTTTTCCAACAATTGGTATTAGAGCCTTGTGCCTCGGAGGAATTTTAACAGCTTGAGAAAGATATTGAAACTGAAATCATTGAATATGACTTTGGAGAAATAGCTTGAGATGGCACTTGAAGATTATGATGCTGAAAGATTGAAGAACTTAAAGTTACAAGATGAGTTGAATTCTGCTAAAGAATTTATTCTTGTCCTACAAGAGAGATTTTCATCTATTCAAGCTAGGAGGAAGGAACTTTTGCAAAATCAAAATGACAAAGATGCACTTCAGGAACAATGTCAAAAATTAAGTCAAGAGAACATGATTATGAAGAATGAAATGAAAACTATGACTATGAGGTTATCCAAGGATATTGAGGACAGAAAGAAAAAGGAAGAAAATCTTCCTGTATCCTTGAAGAATAGATTTGATGAATGTGGTAGGTTGACTCATGAAAATGAGATACTAAGGTCTAATTTGGTACAATCCTGGAGCAACGAGAAAGAGCTTGAGAGGAAAATGATAGTAATAAGAGATGATTTAACTGCTACAAGTGAGTACAAAGAAAAATTCAAGATCGGCTCAGTACAACTTGCTGAGTTACTGAAGAGACAAAAGCAGATTGGAGATTCCAATGGACTTGGATTTGAGCAAGGACAGAGTTCTGGTACTGCTAATGAAGATCAAAACCATAAAACACCGGTAAGGCAATTCAATGCTTATAAATTCAATGGTAGATGTTTCGTTTGCAATAGATTTGGTCGCATGGCTAGGCAATGTAGAAATGGAGCAAATCATAACCCTGATTCTGCTCCTGGTAAATGTTCTAAATGCAATAAAACTGGTCATAAGATGGAAGATTGTAGAATGAATGTAAAATTATATGCTTGTGGAAAATTTGGACACATGGATAATCAGTGCGGGTCAAGTAATTTCACCAATTTTAGCAAGGCAATTCAAAAGAACAATGTTACATGTTATGCATGCAATGAAGTTGGACATATTCCTAAGTTTTGTAGAAGCAAGAATCCACCAGTTGGAAATGAAGGAATAAATAATAAAGGCAAAGAGAAGGTAAATGAAATCCGGTAAGATCATACTCAAAGATGGGTCAGAAATACTAAAGAGAAATCATCATATGGGAATGTCCCAGTTACCTATCCGGTAGAAGAGGATACTCTTGCACCTGCAATGAGCTCATCCGGTAACTAAGGAAGATTCCTTAGGGGTAGGCAAATTTCATGGAAGATGACGCATATGCCCCTGGAGGAGATTCTAGAAGATGTTCTAGATATTGGAAAGGATTATCTGGCATTGATATATTCAGAGTGAGATCCGGTATCATTCACCGGCAGTCATTTATGTCAACAGACAATTAGGGCTTTCTCGATGGATAAAAGATTGATTACACTTCATTATTAATCACCCAGCATTCAAAGTAATTTCAGAGCAATTTAGAGCAACTTAGTGCAATTAGAAAATATTCAGAGGTGATCAGATTTTATCTTGAACGATCACACTGGCATTTGGAAGGATTTGATAAGAGGTTTTCACCAGTAGAGTTCTAAAGGTATTTCTCTTGAATCATGGAATTAGGATCATCTTCTGCTCCTATATTTATTGCAAATCCAACTGTAGTAAAAATTAAGGACCTTCCCAGGCATATTTTTAAACTGTATCCACACATGGCTACTAAGGAAGATTCGGTTGGAGTGTTTTCTTGCATCCCAAAGCGAGTGATATATGTAGAAGATGTTAGAGCTTATATTCAATGTCATATAGAGGACTTAGGTACTTCAAAAATCAAGGGGATGTATATGAATGAACTCATGGGAGAATCTGGTAAAATCAAACAAGCATATAAACACATCAAAGATCTAGGGTTCACGGATATTTTGGATATTCCAAAATTTGAGGATGAGATTATCATATATGTACTAAGATGAGTACATGGTGAATTCATATGGTTGGACCAACCCTACAAAATCACTAAGGAAGCCATTCAAGCAATTACTGATCTACCATCAAAAGGGCATCAACCAAATAAGAAAGTATCAAATGACATAGTATGGAAGATGACTACATGAGACAAGAGATCGATGAAGGTGAACACTATCACCGACATCGACATCAAATTTGGCAGCATGATCATTGGTTACAAGGTAACTCAGTCTAACCGACTGAATTTAGTTTCCTGTTCATATATTTTGGCCGCTTATAGAATGATGAGAGAAAATATCGAGTTATATCTTTGTGACTAGATAATTGAGGAGTTGTTGATCGATTTAGGGAGGATTAAAAGTGAGAAGAAGGGCACCTTCTGGTATGGAAATCTGTTAGTGTTCTTAATGTTATACTTTCTGAATGATACCCTTGGTTCTAGAAGGAAGCAATGGTCTTTTGACATCCCCATAGGAAGACAGCTTAAGCAATCAATTGTTGCATTGGGAAGTCTTAGAGATGACAAGGTATGGGGTTACATCAAGGCTTTTCAAAAATATATGAGGTCTAGAATAAGGATACCTAAACAAATTGTAGAGAAATACTCTACCGAAATTTGTTTCATGGTTAACAAGAATGTGACTCTCATGGAGGCAGTTAAGCCCCAGAAGATTTGGATAGAGGAAATGTAATATGAGGTGGATGCATTAATCCTTGATGCTTATGCAAAAATTCAAATAGATGGAGAAATAGATGAAGCAGAAAAACCTTGTGGAACAACACAACAAAATACTTTTGAGGTTGAAACTGAGCTCAACCGGAAGAAGAAGGAAAAACAAGAAGGTAAGGCAAGCAAGTTTGTAAAAAAGGTTTCTAAGGACATTAAGGCACTCATTGATTTTGTCCTAGAGAAAGGGAGAAATAGGAAGGATCTGGTAGTTCACATTGAACTTGTGATTGTAGATTATGAGACTGATGATGAGACACCTTTAACTTTCAAAAGATTTGTAAGAAAGAAACCAGAAGAATCTAAAGTAGAACCAAAGAGCCAACCGATTAGGAAAGTCACCATAAAAGTACCAGCACAGAAGTAGGAATCGAAGGCTACATCATCAGTTGCATCTGGTACTGCCAGAAGGAGGAAGGAGAGTGACACTGAATTGGCACTAGAGACTGGTAATATAACAATTATTCTACCTAAGACTTGTGCTGAAATTGTAGATGAAATAACTAAGGATGGGATGCTAAATAATGTTAATTCTTATTATGATACATTTATAGTTAATTAACAGAGAGAGCTAGAGGAAGCAATTCTTCTATATTTAGACATCTATAAGAAAACATTAATTATAATAGAAAATCAAATACCAACAAAGCTATACAACATATTAGATGCTAGAAGGTTATCTTCTATGCAAGAAGACAAACACATTAAGATACAAGAACTCTTAGCTATATGTGTTACTATAACGCTAGATGAGATGGAGAAGACAATTGAGGCTGCAGATAGGAAAGTATTTAACAGCAAACATAGAATAACTAGCCTGATGTTAGGAAGGATGAATGAGATAATAAAGGAAACATAGAATGATTGGATAAAAAAATTGGGAGAGCATAGAGGATTCTTCACTTTACCAAAGATAAAGATGGATACTATAGATACACCAGTTGAAGGGAAAGGTAAAGGAATTATGGGTACACCACCCTCAGTTTGGAGGAACATAAAGATAGTGGAAATTGAGCCAAATGCACAGACAAATACAAAGACACTAGTTAATGTACATAACATTGTATAGGATATTAACATTAAGGATACTTGTCCTACAGACACAAATGTACAGGTTGAGGTTATTGTTCCTAGAGAGGAACCGGAAGTTGCACAGACTACACCAAGTGGTGAAGCCACCAGTGCAAGTGAGGAGGTAATAAAGGATAAATCACTAGAGAAAATAGGGGAATCTGGTAGGGAACCAGTTGTTGACACATAATTATTAACAATTGACACTTCTCTAGTGAAAAAGAAAAACATCACAGAAATGAGTCCCACGGAACTAATGATGATGGATGCTCAGAAACTGATGAAGGAAGGAAACATAGACAAAGGGATTATAGATCAATCCATAACTATTTCACATAGATTGATCCTGAAATGTAATATTGAGAATGAACCAAGCTCTTCTGACAAGCTTAAGATAATATCAGAACACATCTCTAAAGATTTTCAATCATTACAGCAGATCTCTAACCATCTAGCACTTGAAAAATTCACTTTGACTAAGAAAGTCACTTTTGATCAGATCATTGACAGAGAGAAGAGAAAGATTGAGGAGAAGTTAATTTTGATAGAAAAATATTTGAAACAAAGTACTAATATATAGGGTATGTTGCAATATAGAGATTCTTATAGCAAAAGTGGATGAAAAGACAAAAGAAGTGTAGGACAATATTGCTAATATTGCTAACTCTTTTGATGGACTAATTTCACTAACCACATATATAGATGGACAAATTTTAACTATGGAGAATAAAATTTCTTCTCTTGAGAAAGAAAGAGATAAGATCATTTGGAGAGCCAGAAGTCTCAAAGGTTTGGTGAGTCCAAGAGTGGATTCACTTGGTGTTCACAAGAGGGAATGCATGGATATACTTGGTAAGCCCACACCATCAGAAGTTAATGAGAAAGAATCACTTGAATATTTATAGAGTGGACTTGTATCTATCTTTGGCACACTCAAAACTAGTTGGGATACTTATATGGAGTTATTCGAGAAAGCTTACCCAAAAATCTTGAAATTGGTCAAGCTCTAGTAAGACATTTTTTTTGGGAGGTTTTTCAATGTACGGTTATCATTCTTTGACATTTTTTTACAATTTTTGGGCATTGATGTCAAAGGGGGGGTAGTATACATATGAAAAGAATGAAAGGTTGCATAGTGAAAAAGAATGAAGGGTTTCATACATTAGGGGGAGTTACAGATTTTTTGGAATTTTGGAGTATTGGAGCATTTTGCATATTCAGCTTAGGGGGAGCAAGGTAGGATGAAACCAACAATTGAAATTATGACCATTTTTCACATGAGTGTTGCCATCAATTCCAAAGGGGGAGATTGTTGGCAATTGACACTCTACTGGTTAAGTTTCATTATGTTGTCATTGATGGCAGCATGTTTTTGGGTTCAGGCTTCATATAGTATACCGGCAGGCACTTCACAGACTCTACACCGGCACCAACACTGACAAGATAGAATATTTCTTTGGTCATCGACAATGCAGGCTGACATGGTATGATAAAGTATATCGGTATTGAAGGTCGACACATCTTGGATATGGAATCAGAAACTTGTTTAATGCTTATTCATTTATTTTATTAGACTGACATGTATTATATAATTATATATATTCTTGTAAGCCAACACAAGGCATAAATTTATATAGGGTATATATACGATATGCATGGATAGAAAAGTGTGGAAGGAATAAGGTTATGGATGTAATGTAATGTGAAATATATCAAAGAGACTATGTGTGTAAGGAATTCATTGTAAGGGTTATTTTGGTACTAAGGTTTTAACCGAAACATACAGAGCTTAAACCGTAACTGTATTCTGGCATGGGAGATGCTATCTTTTGCAGTTCAACACTTCTTCGGATTGTTGTTGGGATTTGTATGTAGTCAGTGAGACTCCTTTTGTGATGAGCAGTGTACTCTAGGTTGCAAGACTTACTGCAAGTGCAGGCCCCAACATATATAGTAATATCTCTTCATATGACCAATGGATTGATATTGTGGGTCACAAATCCCACCATGGTTTTTCCTCATTGAGGTTTTCCACATATAAATCTACGTGTTATGGTTCTCATTTATATGTTTGGCTTTTTGGTTGCATTACTTCTTTCAATTCTATTTATACTAGTATATCGGTTGGTGTATATGTGTTTTGTTAAGGCTAAAATCTTTTATTCTGGTATAACATTGATTCACCCACCTCTTAGTGTTATTGGTTTCCAACATCATCAATCTAGGTGATCAAATCAGATGAGATCTGATTGGATTTGGTTTGCCTAGAGGTTGATGAGGAAACCCTAATTGCCTAAAATTTGAATTGGCTTTTGGCAGGAAAACCATTTTATAAATATTCAAACCAAAATCGATGAAGGTTGCCACTAGATGAGAGAGTATTACTATTGAAGGAGTGACATTAGTCAAGTGCTCATCTAGAAGAAGAAGAGACTGAGTGTGAGGAAGAACAGGGTCGAAGTGTTCAATTGACATCAGTAAGGCTACCGACAGTCAGTCATTGAGTCTGGCAGAGGAGAGTTGCAGAAGATTGCAGAGAAGGCAAGTAGAGAACCGGTAGAAGATAATACCAGTGGAGAGAAGCAATGTTGTAGAGAGAACCAGTAAAGAGCCGACCCGGTAGTGGACTGGATAGAAGATCTGACAGAGAGATTTGAAGAAGAGTTACAAAGTTCATTTGTAACATGGCTATTACTTTTGTAATTGATTATGTCTATTGAAGATCACTGAGTTGGAACTTGGTGGAGGGGTTGGTGCTCCTTGGGTTGGTGCCCTAAATTAGGGGTTGGTGCTCCTTGGGTTGGTGCCCTAAATAAGGGGTTGGTTCCCTAAACATTATAATCAGAAATTCATTGTGAGGTTGTATTGGAGCAGTAGACTCCAGCAGCATTTCTCACCGGGGTTTTTTCCATCTTGGGTTTTCCTCGTATATGCTGGTGTTATGTGATGTCCCCTTTATGTGTGAGTGCATTTGTGATTTTCCCGCATCTAACCGGTAAGTCTTCTTTTTGTTAGAACATAAAACCGATATATACACATAGGATAAATAAAGGGAAAAGTTTGGAAACCACTGATTCACCCCCTCTTAGTGGTACACTGTGTCTAACACTCATACCATTCTCTCAGTGCCTTCCTTAGACCATATAGTGCTTTATGCAATTTACACACCATGTTCTTATCATTAATCATGGAAAATCCATTTGTTTGTTCAATGTATACTTCTTCTAGAATTCCATTAGAAAGGTTGATTTGACATCCATTTGGTAAACTTTGAATCCCTTATATGCAGCAAATTCCAACAGCATCTTTAGTCCTAATCTATCAACTGGTGCAAATGTTTCACCATAATCCTCACCTTCTTCTTGAGCATACCCTTTGCAGACTAACCTTGCCTTGTTTCTTACAATTTTTCCTTCTTCATCCAATTTATTCCTAAAGACCCTTTTTGTTTCAATTACATTCTTATCCGTCAATCTAGAAAGAAGTGACCATGTCTGATTCTTCTCAATTTGATCTAATTCTTCATTCATTGGATTCACCCAATCGTCATCCTTTAGTGCTTCCTTAACTATCTTGGGTTCAATTGTGGATATTAAACATGAGTTTTCTCATATCTTTCTCCTAGTTTGCACACTTGCATTCTTATCACCAATTATCTGCTCTTGTGAATGGTTCAATCTGACATATCTAGGTATTGCCTATGTCGGTTCTACATCTTCTATGTCAAGTTCTTCATTTTCTTCCTCACTGTCATCAATTACCAGTTGAGCATCTAATTCTGCATTTGTCGGTTCTTCATTATTCTTTGCCTTCAGTTTAATGATCACAAGTTTTTCTTTATTATCATCCTTTTCAGGTTCTGATCTTCTTGTACCTTTAGACTTATCAACTAGATCATCAACTTTTACATTAGCACTTTCAACATTTTTTTTAGTTCTCTTAATGTAACATTTATATGCCTTACTCTTAGAAGACTAACCAAGAAAAATTCCTTCATCGGATTTTGCATCAAATTTCTCAATGTAGATATCTCTCTTAATAAAACATTGACTTCCAAAAATTTAAAAATAACCTACACAAGGAGTTTTTCCATACCATATCTCATAGGGTGTCTTATTGTTACCTCTCTTCACTAGTACCTAGTTTAAAGTGTATACAGCAGTATTGATCACTTCTCTCCAAAACATTTTGGATACATCACCTTGTAATAACATGGTTCTAGAAGCTTCAACTATTGTTATGTTGATCGTTTATGCTATGCCATTCTATTGTGGTGTCCTCAGAGAAGACATTTGTCTCTTGATACCCTGTTCATCACAATACTTAACAAATTCATCAGATATGAATTCAACTCCCTAGTCTGATCTTAAACACTTCAGATTCTTATCAGTTTGATTCTCAACCAGAGCTTTAAATGATTTAAATTTACTAAATGCTTCTGATTTCTCCTTTAAAAATGTGACCCACATCATTTTAGAATAGTCATCGGTGAAAATCATGAAATACCTATCACCGTAATAAGTCTTTGTTCTCATAGGGCCACAAAGATTAGTAAGTACCAAATCTAAAATATTCTCAGAAGTACAATTCTTGCTCTTGAAAGAAATAAAGGTCATCTTACTGATTTGACAATCTTTGCATATCACATTATCAGGTTTGACAATTTGTGGCAATCCTCTTACAACACTTGACTTGTTTATCTTAACCAAATTATCAAAATTAACATGACAACATATTTTATGCCATAACCAATTGTCTTCCATTCTTGCAACTAGACAATTATTAATATTACTATTCAAAAGGACTAAGTTACCTCTAGTTTGCTTCCTGGTAGCAATCAGTTCACCATTACCTCCAAGAATTCTGCAGACTCCACTTTTAAATTCAAGCAAATAACCTTTATCATTGATTTGGGCAGAACTTAAAAGATTATGCTTTAGACCATCAACCCAAAATACATCATCAGCATTACTCTTCCCATTTAGAGAAATTGAACCTTTACCTTTCACCATGTAGGGAGAGTTATTTCCAAATCTAATAGCACCTCCATCAAATTCATCAAGGGTTATGAACTTACTTTTATCTTCGGTCATGTGGTGTGAGCAGCCACTATCTATAATACATTCATTGTTGTTATCCATATGGGATACTAATGCCTTTTCATCTATCAATTCCTCCTTCATGGCTACAAACACAATTTCCTCATTGTCATCTTCATCCTCAGACTCCTCATCTATCACACCTTCATCTACTGCAACATAACAATGTTTCTTGCCCTTTCCTTTGAATCTCCTAAACTTCTCTTTCTTATCAGTGTTAGGGAAGTTAGTAGCAATATGACCAATTTTACTATAAGAGAAACACTTCAAAGGTACATTTCCTTTATACTTACCGGTGCCTCTTGGAAATCTTTTTGCTAATAGTGCATCAAGTTCCATCACTTGATCTTCATTGTATTCATTTCCTCGGTTACTTCCATGACTTGACCTGCACTCATGATTTTGACATATATATTTTTCTTTTCTAGTAGATGAAACAGAAGCTTCAAAGGTAGATTCTGTAGATTTTGTCACACTATTGTCAAAATTGTTTAACTCAAAAGTTGTAAGCTTTCCAATCAATGAATCAATAGTTACCTTACCCTTTGAAATAGATCTTGGATTGCAAATACTCTTATAGCATACTAAGGTTGAAGAGTTCTAATCATTTTACTTACTATTGCATAATCATCCATTTTATCTCCAGCACTCTTTATGCCACCAACAACTTCTTTGATTCTCTGACCATACTATGGAGTATTTTCTCCTTCAAGCATTCTCATGTCATCGAACTTTCCTCTCAATATTTCCTCTTTCGCTCTTTGAACATGCTCATCTCCTCCATAGATTATTTCTAACTTTTCCCAAACCTCACCTGCAGTTTCCAATCCTTGAACATCAATATATTGTGAATCAGATAAAGTACTAACAATAGCTTCTAAGGCTTGAATGTTATCTTTTTGCTCTTTGAGTTCATCCGTTGTCAAGAGAGTAGTAGTAGGAGCAACATATTTTGTTTCAACTTTCTTCCAATATTGTACACCAAGACCTTTGATGTAGATATTCATTCTATCTTTCCAGATCTTGTAGTTATCCTTGTTGAACTTGGGACCCTCTTTCTTCATCATCTTTACTTCCTCAGAATCTTTCCCTCAAGCAGTTAGGCTTTCTGCACATAAAGGACCAATTCTCTGATACCAAATGTTAATCTAATGAGTATCTAGTTAATACTAAGAGGGGGGATGAATCAGTATCAACACTAATTTACAAGATTAAACCAAAAACAAACTTATATCAGATCTGAAATCATTTATCAAATATCAAAACTTCTTTTATTATATCTAACAACTTATTTATCAAATTTGCTAATACATTAATCAGATCATTTACCACATCTATCAATTCTTTCACCACTTAAGCAGCCATATAAATTTGATCATTTACCAACTCATTATCTTCATTTATCATATCAAACACTTTCTCTACCAACTCTTATCAGTACCGGTAACCTTTGATAAACCTCTGATGAAACATCATAACCAATGTACTCAGAAATAGTGCATCAAATGTAACATAAACAAGAACATCACATGAAAAGCATTCCATACATGAACACCATAATTTTTTGACGTGGAAACCGAAATAGGGAAAAACCATGGTGGGAGTTGGTACCCACAAATATTTGTACTTTTTTGAAGTACGCCCTATTAGGAGCTTATAATACACCTTGTTAGTAGTCATCTGGTTAAGGGATTTGCTTACTAGCCCAATTAGGAGCTTGATGGTCTATTAGGATCAACCTTGTGAGAGGATTTACCACTCTTTTGAGATATTCCCTGTTAGGGGACTTAAATGTTTAAGGTTTGTTAGGACCTACCCAGTTAAGGGATTTAACCTGCTGTAACTGTTAGGGAACAATAGTGAAAAAGTGATCTATTACTTGGACTTCTCAGCTTGCTATATCAGATCTAGTTTTACTCAACACTCTACAACTCTCAAAAATATCTCACACTTCTCTTCGACAACTCAACACATTCTCTTAAGACCACCAACACAATAAACATCAACTATGCCATCCTAAATAGCCATCTCAACTAGGTCGGCCACTAAACCCTAATTACATCATGAAATTACAATACAAATCATAAGAGATCATCCCAGATCAATATAAAGATTATTACATCAACTTACAATGCAATATTACATGTTGTTTGATCGAAACCCATCACAAAAATCTGATCTATACCAAAGTCAAAGCCTCAAAACACTCCACTAAGTGTTTCAGTGTTTACCAAGAAATTATTCCTTGAATCGTGCCAAAAAAGAAATCAAACATTTCACACAGGTTGTGTCATTTTACCACCTTCATGTAGACTCTTCATTGATCACTACCATAACAAAAATCATTACCGATTTGATGATTTCTTCACCAATCTTAAACCCTACTAAAACCTTAGAAAAATTTCATTAGAAATTAGAAACAATCCTTCTGGTAGTCATCACAAGTTTCAATCCTATTCAGATACTCCTTTGCATGATACAAGCTCACATCCCAAACTGCAAATCACAAATCATCGCCGATCGTCCAATTCAACCAAAACATTTTTGCTTTACCTATTAAAGTCCCATTTCACATACTTCAGTTCTTTGTCGATAAACCCGGTCTTCCAATAAACCAAATCACTTAGATGACAAAACAAATCATTGGGAACATCAGTAATCATCATTTGACATCAGTTGACATCAATGACAACATAAATAACTGATCAAGTCATCTAATCACAAAATCTCACTCTCTTCATCACAAATAGTCTTCTATCCTCTACCGGTGCAGACATTAGTCTTTAACTACATCATGATGGTATGATGAATCAATAAGGATCCAGACAACTACTGAGAGGGGGGGTGAATTAGTAGATGGAAAACTAACTAAGCTTTCACCAAACTCAAAAATAATTTCTCAAGTCAAACTCAGAACTAACTCGTTCAAACATTGAACTACAAATTGCAATATCACTGTCAAGTATACCGGTTGACTCTCATAACAAAATAACATTATAGCAACTCTGAAACTCTCAAAACCTTTTAACAAAAACATTCAAATACTTTGCTAACAATAGTAAAAGTACATTTTTTATTACTATCAATCATCTTATCATATCTAAGTGGATTTAGCAGCTAAGCAAATTAACCATAGCAAACATAATCACAAAAACATTCACCACTTGACATAATGATTTTGACATGGAAACCCAAATGGGAAAAACCATGGTGGGGATGAATACCCATAATTATTCTAAACACTTCTGATGTTCTCCCTATTAGTAACCAAGCCTATTAAAGCTTTACAAAAAGTCCTGTTAGGAACAGAACCTATTAGGGACCACCCGGTTAAGGGATTGACTATAATGCCCTATTAGAAGCAATACCCTATTAGGAGTAACCTCGGTAGAGATTTGAAATCCAAGCTAATGGGTCACCTGGTTAGAGGATTTAGATAGCAGTAAGCCTATTAGAGCTTACCCGGTTAAGGGATTTGACTGTTGTAATTGTTAGAGAGCAACAGGGGTTTGATGATCTAGTGAATAGCACTACTCTGCTTGATCAGATCCTTTTCATGCTTCTATCTGCCTTCACACATACTCCAGATACACCTTCTAGTTTGGCAACCAATCATACTTACTATTGTCTTTAAAATCTGATTCACTTTATTATCCTTGTAGTGACATGACAACTCTGTATGCAGAAAAGATATTAAAGAGAAGGAAACTTCCAGGACAACATATGACAAGGTTTGATTAACCTTCTACACTTTGGACTTATTCAAAGTCCACGTGGGTATACCTTTGTGAACTAAATTCACACTTTTAAACGATAAATCCATAACAAACCAGTCCAAAAACTAGTGGATCTAATCACCTTAAAACTAACTGAAACAAAGGAATGAAAATTGTACTCATGTTCAGTATTGACCTACAAAATATGTAATAGACAACTTTGATCTATACCAGTGCCTTATCCAAGGTCACAGAGTCATCTAAGTTCAAACAATACTCCCACAATCAAATATCTCTACATATCCCATTAGTTTGTCTTCTGTAGATCCCTATATATGCCTGAAACACATAAGAATTTATTCATACCAAATTAAACTACGCTCATCAAGATTCAAAATATCTCACAAGGAATTTACTAGTAGAAGTGATTCCTGCATATTTAATTCCCCTCCTGAAGAGAAAAGCTAAGAAACATATCTACTAAAAGTTGCCTTACAACCCCTATTCAAACGAAATAACCCTAGATTATTGAGAGTGAAACAGTAAACACTTGCAAACACATTTGAAGACAACACAAAGTTTTAACTCAAAACCAATGGTCTATATATTGATATTTTCTTCAAAAAAGTATTATCAGAAACCTTCGAATATTCTCCATTAAAACTTGGAAAAGCTCAGATAAATTTTTGCAGCGTTTTCTTACAATTCTTTTGCGATCATTTTTCTACTAGTCCTGGTATCCATTTATAACAATATGGATGCATACAAAGCTTCAGACTTTCCTAGGAGAGTTTGTTACAATCATTACATTTCAAGAAAAAGTTACAAAATCTTTTACAAATGCAGTTACAATTCCTTTTCAACCTCTGCGGCTTCTTCTACTTGTTGTCCAGTTACAACTTCTTCTAACTACTCCACATCCTGTATGGCATATTTTCTTGTCCACTTATTGTATACATCATCAGCTGGCCACGTGAAGTTAATCACTTTTGCTTTTACCTTGGCTAACCTTTTCCAAGAATTTCTCATTTTATTAACCTCTGAATTGAGAAAACCATAATGAGATTTGATTCTCTCTATATCCTTAATTGTTATGACAAAAAAGGAAGCATCTTCTGAGTTAATAATTCCTTCTATTCTAACTAATAATTTGGCTTCTAATTCCTTAAGCCATACTTGTTTTCCCTTCAATTGAACTGGGCTAGCAAAACCCCCTGGAATTAATTCAAATACTTGATCAGTGTACTCTTTCTTGTACAAATTGATCTTCCTATCTGCATTATCTATTCCTTTTGCTAATTTTACTAAGTTCTTTGTGGTATCACAAGTGGATTTGATAATAGGATCAGCCCCTGCTTCATCATAGGATACACAAATAAGCTCCAAATCCTGTTCTGGGCTTCCACTTGTCAAAAATAGGCATTAAAACATCCTTGTCTCCATTAAGTTCATTCCACATATCTAGAATCTTGCTCATGTTGTTATACAATAATGAGGCCCCCATGGTGTCAGCAAAACTTGAAATTGTAGCCCTTACTCTTTCTTCATATTTCTTTGCATACAAGGCTTGAGCCTGTTTTAAATCCTCCAACTCTTGAGGAGTGATCTCAACCAATTGAGAGCCAGAAGGTGTTGGAGATGGTGGGAACTCAATAATGGGGCTGGTAGGTGGAGGTCTTACAGGAGAAGAGGAGATCATCAGTGTTGAAGACTCACCTTGATGATATTGTCCTACCAACTGGCTTTGTAGCTTGGAAATGATGTTGTCTTTACTCCTTACCTCTTACTTGGCACTATTATAGGCTTTTAGAACTGTCTCCAGCTTAACCTGGAGATCTGCCTTTTCCTTAGCCTCCCTTTTTGCCACTGCAACACTAAACTTTGCAGTCTCTAGCATAGTGCTAGCAGCTTCCACTACCCCAGTGCTCTGAACTCTTTTTACTATCATTCCACCAAGGTAACTCGACCCTGAGGTGTTTTTATTCCTCTTATTTTCATCTCTTTTAAGAGACCACATGACCAGTGCAACATTGTCTTTGCTGAAAGTGACTCCTTCCATAGGTTTGGTCTCTTTTCTTACTTCCTCTAATACTAAGGCATCTGCTATGTCCCACTCGAGGAGAATGAGTACCCCAGCCTGTGCCACCGTGTCTCTTCCTTGCTCAAGAGTGATGGTCTTAAACTCATCAATCATTTCTTTCTTTATTTCCTCCTTAACCACAACTGGATCTTTGTGGGGTTGCTCACCTTTTCTCTTTTCACACCTTGCATTATACTTGTCAATGTTCTGCTTCCACACAAATTGCATGAATTCTCCTGATGTGACAAAGTTATCGTCAGCCAAGAAATCTTCACTGGCCTACTTAATCTCAGGATCCCACTCCTGGCCTTTGAACTCATTAACAATGATGTTCATTTTAACAGTAAGGGGCTCTTTTGGCATTCCCTCTTCCACTTCATCATATGTATATGCTATCTCTCCAAGGTTGCCTAATTGCAACAGTTGCTCAGCTACTGCCTGTTCATCTCCTATATGGATAGGAGATTGAGATGGAGAGTACAAAGGTTCATCAGATTGTATTTCTTTTCCCACTCTTTGTTTATTCGGGCTATCTTGAATGTCAATGACATATTGTACCTTCCTCTTTTCTTTAGAGGTAGAGGGCTCCCCTGTTGTAGGCATCAACACACTGTAATTGGACTTCTTATGCAACATGTAGTCACCAGGAGGGATTGCTCTAGTGGATATAGACCTACTTAGAACTAGTCTTGCTTTCTCAAGGTTGTTTTTAATTACAACCTACCTCTTTTCTTTCAAAGTCTACATCACATCCTCAAAACAAAGAATTAGAAACTTTATCTTCTCCTCAAAAGGGTGGAAGCTAGACAATGGGTCATAACTAGTATCAAATTGGTGTATAAAGTCTAAGGCTTTTTATAAGCCACCCACTTTTCCTTCCTCGGCTCTTGCTCATCTAGATCAAACTCATTCCTAATGAGGTCTTCAAGAAACTGGAATTGGTGGGGTTTACCTCTGCATATTGCCCTCTTTCTAAACATGCCATTGAAGAAGTCTCCAGGGTCAGCACACTGAGATACTGTTGTTGACAAATGATACGGTTGAAAGAAATCTTCAAAACACTTCCAACCTCCTTTAATTATCACAAATTGGTGTGCTATGGTAACTGTAGGGAAAATGGTCCCTTTACCTCTGCCTATTAACTCTACCTCCTGCACACCACCAATCTACCTGAGGATCTCTACAATTCCCACTTTAAGAGGGACTTGATAGGGTAACAAAAATGGAGTGCCTGTGAAACTATATATTCTGAAAACTATGGAGACAGGGTATAAGTAAATATCACCCCAATTGTGAACAATTTTTATATTCTCTGCAAACTCTTTTGGCCTAATAAATTCCAAAAGAACCTTGGGGACTCTTGGATTCTCTGAACAGAGGAGGGTCCTAATCTTAGATGCAAAACACTTATCAAACTTTAAGAAGCGTGCATCTTCTCTATCCCATGACAGTACTGTACTCCATAACTGCACTGGCATCTTTTCTCCATCTTTCTCTTTTACAAGATCCATTCCACTTGCAAAATAATCACCACCCTTGAATAAAAATAAATGCATGAGGAGGGAATACCATCCAAAAGGCCTATCTACCTTCCCATTCTTTATTCCTATTAATCCTTCATGGATAGCATCAGTGATAAAGGAAGCATAATCAAAGGTAACTGCAAGAGAAGGATTCAAAATCTGAGCAACCATCAGCATGTAATGGGTGGGCATATTTGCCTCAGCATCCTCTCCTAAAATTTGGCAAAGTGACCAGTATAATCCCTTGGCCCTAAGGGTAAACAAATTTAAAGAGAAAGGCTCCTCAGTGTTAGGTCCTACAACTGTTAGCCCACCTATCTTCATAAAGAATTCTTTGAGAGGACCATTTCTAAGGTGGTTCCTCTGCACACTATATACCTGAGCTAGTGATTTAAAATTAATAGGCTCTAGAAAATTAGTAAATTCACTAACCCTAAAAGCATTTCTGAACTCCTTATTATTTATTTCAATGAGGGTCTTCCCACTTATATCTTTAACACTTCTTGTAATTGGGTCATAGTTGTGTGCAATTTGAGTTAGGAGATCCACATCCATGAATACTCTAGGGACCACTAATTTTCCAACATCCAACTCCCAAGTACTATTCTACGGGGCTGAGGAGTTTCTCATGCCAAATCCAACTTTAAACAATCCCAACCCAGACAACCCAATTTGATGGTCTCTTAGCCAGTTACCATTATCATACAATCCCTCCCCTATTTTTAGGTGAGGAGCTCTTGGCACAAGTTCTTTTACCTTTGCAGCCACATTAGTTGACAATGTCAACTGTTCAAGGAAGTCATCACAGATAGCCCTCTCCTGGTAATTAACCTTTCCTGAGAATTCTCTCTTAGGTGCCATCTTTAAAAACTATCCAAGAAATCTAACTATTACCCCCAATTGTTCTGTGACAAATCAAGACCTTAATTTAAACACACTGTTAAGTGATTACCAAACAAGAGTATAAGAGAACTTGTTTTTTTCTCGAAGAAATTAGCTCTGCAACTAAAGAAATTATCTCTACAACTAAAGAAATTGGCTCTACAACTGAAGAAATTAGCTCTGCAACCGCTTCTCTGCAACTATTCTTTAGAATGATACCTTCATTCAATTGATACGAGATCATATACGGTAGTCGAGCTCTTAACTACGACATTGATACCGCATGCTTCCGCCGTCCCTTCAGAATTGAATTCATAAAAGAATTTGAAACTTTCACTCCAATGGGTCACAAAATGCCTGTGTATTTTCCTTTTAGCTCTTTCACCATTTCGCAGAGCATAACATCCTAGCAATTTTGCTTAATGAAATCATGCCAGCCGTCTAATCAGATGAGACTTGATCGGCCTTTACACTGTCTTAACATCTCTGCCTTTGCATCGGGCCCTACTTCCTTTTTGCCATTTCACGGGCTTTATCCTCTGAGCACTTTTCTTTCACGAAGCTACGCCAGGCATTAGATGGGACTCTAACTACCCGGCCTTTAACTCTTACTCAAACAGTCAGCCTTTTCACTAACCACGCCTTATTCTAATGGCTAACGATTTTTTGCTATTTTGTGAGTTTTAAAGCACGAGCACTTTACCTTCGTGAACTCACATGGACTGCTGGATTAGAGCTAACTTGCTCGATGCTTAACAACCTACAAAGGTTCGGCAGACATGGGCCCTCTGACTCGGCTCTATCCACCTAGTGTCTACTCATTCCCGAACTAACATGTCAACCTTTTATTCACTAAGAGAAAACACCGGATTCCACTTCATCCTTGCCACATGGATCTGCCAAGTCACTTCACACCCCGCAACATGACTAATCCTCTTGGACCCACCTTTTAATCCTTAGCTCTGACATGCTAACTACTTTGACTTTCTACCACATTCCATTATCTTACTCACCATCTCAACCAACTGGACTGCTTGCCTGGAATGTCACGTCATTTCGTTGTTTTGTGAAAGCTATCTTTCGAGCATCTCACCCCTGCGAAGCTGCGCTAGCCGTTAGATCTTTGGGAACCTGCGCATCTGTTATGCTCTTTAAAAACCTCTTTTGCCCAGGCTAGAAACCTTTCACTTTTTTGCAAGGCATAACATGTGAGCACCTATCAACTAGGAAACAACATGAACCATTGATTTCTTTTGAACTTGATCATCTTTTAGCCGCGGAAAAGTCTTCACCATCGGGTCCCGCCAAACCTTTTCGCCATTTCGTGAAAGGTAATTTGCTTGCTAGTTTCGGCTGCGAATCAACACCAGCCATTAGATCTTGAGTGAGATGGAAACTCATTAAACTAGACCAAATGTGCACCATTGAACATGCTTTTCCTTTCACCATTTCGCAAGACTTAAAGCACTCAGAACTTTATCTAATGAAATGGCGAAAGCCATAGATCCATCTGAGAGCTACATGACAATTACTGGGCCCGACAAAATTAGAAGGAAAAAGACATAAGGCATAATTTTTTTATGATTATTTAATGACCACCTAGGTTTTGACAAGGGGAAACACTTCATATGACCCCAAGACCCATTACTTAAGTGAATTAAAGTAATGCAAGAATAGAAACCAGAGGGTTTTAATTAGACATTTGAGTGATTTAAAACCAAAAACCCTAAACCCTTAAAGACTTAACATAGATTTGAAGTAGTTAATAGTGTGCTTGACTCAAAATCTCAAAAAACTTAGCCAATTATGGGAAAAGAAAACCCATTTCTTAAACAGTGATAACACCTACACTTAACCAAAATTGCCAACACTAACAAAATAACTCATCAACATTATAATCAAAACAATAGGTCAGTAACACATCACAAACCTAAGATCTCATAGAGATTACAAACAAATTGGTTCAAGTATGACCATTGGATTACATAGCAATCATTGCACATGATTCAAGACAACCTCGACCACTCCTTGATCACCGCTTCATTGATTCCTATTATTCATCAAGCGGTTTCCACTTCATGTAATGTACTCGCTCATTCGCAAGATAAAATTGTTATCTCTACGTGCCAAAAACCATTTGAAACTCTTAAAATACAACATGTATATGTGGAATAATCATTATCATTCATTATTTGATCATAAACCAATACAACTGATTCACCAAGCTTCATCAGTTAGAGTTTAGCACATCAACGGGTAGGGTTACCGGTTGATCTCACTACTTCTTAAGTAATATCGGTTCCCTTCACTATCTCACCTACCAGTTACAAAACAACATCATAACAACATCATTACCAGTTATAATAAACGTCAATGATAATACAATAGTTTAATCAATGCAATCTTCATGCAAATACCAACAATATCCCCCTTTGGCATTGATGGCAATACAAGTAATAATACCCTTGGCTGTGATGATTGAGAGTAATACACATACATAGGTATAGAAATCCTTGTTTACATTTTACCATGTACTCTCCTTCAACCAAGACTCCATGTCTCCAATTGGTAACTGGCTATAGATCTTTTCTCTATCAATCATATAATTCTTCTCCCCATAATCATATAGTTCTTCTCCCCCTTTGACAACAATGCCAAAGTGAAAGTAAAACATGCAATGTCATACTTTACTATTTTGCATCAACAATCTACAACTTGATGCTCCCCTTGTGGAATAAATCCACTCTACACCAATCCTACTTCAAGATTCTACAATTAGCTCTAGGACTGATGTATTCCACATCTTCTCAATTGACCTCATGTAGGGGCACAACCCCTAGCTAACCTCTAAGATACTCAAAAGTACTCTTAGGAAGAGGTTTAGTAAAGATATCTACTAGATGTTCCTTAGTAGATACATGCTCTAGTAACACATATTTACTTTGCACTTTCTCTCTCAAGGAATGATATTTCAGCTCAATATGCTTGGTTCTAGCATGCAACACCGGGTTTTTTGAAATATTTATTGCACTAGTGTTGTCACATAAAATCTTTACTAGTTCTATAAACTTCAACTTGAATCCTTCCAGAATGTGTTTCATCCAAATTGCCTAGGTACAATTCATATACACTACAACATATTCAGCTTCAGCAATGGACTATGATATACAACTCTTCTTCTTCTTGCTCCAAGATACAAGTCTTCCTCCAAGAAAGAATGCACCACCGGTTGTTCTCTTCCTATCAACAACATTACCTACCTAGTCTGCATCTGTATACACCTTCAAATCAAATTTAACTGCATATAGATACCATAATCCATAATCAATAGCACCTTTCAAATATCTGAATATCTTTTTATTTGCTATCAAGTGTGTCTCCTTTGGATTCTTCTGAAATCTAGCAACTAAACCAACTGTATGAGCAATATTCGATCTGTTGTGAACATAATTCAGTTTCCCTATCATTGATCTATACTCTTTTTCATCAATAGATGCGGCATCATCCTCCTTAGACAATTTACAATCTGAAACCATTGGTGTCCCAACTGGTTTACATTAACTCATTCCAAATGTATTCAATACCTCTTTCAAATACTTAGACTGTGTGATAAAAATATCACTCTTCATCTGTTGAATTTTCCATCCTATCAAGAATTTTATCTCTCCTACTAGAGACATTTCAAATTCACTTTTAATCTCATTTGCAAAGTCATCACTCATGTCATCTGATAGGAAGCTTGATAGGGAAGTGCTCACAAGGTTAATTTGCTAAAAAAGGATCAATTTGTTACCAAAGACTTGTAGATTCTATTGTATATGATTACTCAATCTATCTGATTGTCATGATGCCAAGTACTCCATGGTTTTCTTGCCTAGCAAACTCCCTTACTGGTGATGACTCTTGCCCATGCACAAAACTACTCAAAATACTTAACCCTTCCAACTACACTTGCTCATGCTTGGCTCTTGGGGCCTTCAACCTTCAATTTCAATGTGTACTAGGGGTCTTCCACATGGAAATCTAGGGGCAATAAGGTAATGTTTACCTTTGAATGCTCGCCATATTATTTTAGGTCTATAACCCTCAACTTGCTCAAATTCATTAATAAGGCTCAACTACTCCAAAATGAGGCTGCACACTGTCTATGGGTCTCAAGTACACTTGTTGGACTATTTGAAATGTTTTCATTATGTTTCATAAGCCTCCAAGTTCCATTTTCCCATCGGGTTCATGCATTCTACAAAAACTGTCATTTTGTTGTGTGATATGCAGCAGGGCTACTAGCCCGTGGAGGCCTAATTGGCCTTATTTTGCTCCCACCAGTCAACAAAGGTCCTTTCCACCACAAAGCTTCTTTGGAATGTTTTTTTAGGAGTGTATGCTCAAGGATTTTACAGGTTTAGCCCATTGTTAGTGTAGTTTTAAGACTGTCCACTTTTTATGGCATAATTTGAGGGTTTTGTATGGTTTGGAGCAAGCAATGTTTGAAAGTCTCCCTCACTCCACTCTTCAAGCCTCCTCCATGGTAAAGGACCTCTACCACATCTCAAGGAACCTTTTCCTACTTTTCCCCTGCAAGAAAAAAGATCAAACACTTGGTGGACAAGAAGGAAAATAGTGCAATGCCTCTGTCACTGTCTTTTCATTGTCTTTTGACAGTCAACTATTGTCTTCACTTTAAACCTACCCAAGGAAGTATTTTTATAGAGATAATACCTCAAAGAGGTCTAAGAAGCATTAAAGGAACTCCTATTACATTTCCCTTTCCATTACAAGGCATGGATGATGCTTTTTGGAAGCACCCCAATGAACATTTTGCAAATACCTTATACAAAATAGTGTACTCACTGTTTGTTACAAAATAGGAATGTTTGATGCAACTAATTTAATCCAACAAGCCAAGGTGATTCTGAACACTCTTGACCTCACTCCCAGACCTCTTCCTCATTGATTTGTCCATTCCAAATTTCTTTTGGATGACAATCTTGAGTTTTAATCATGAACTAGCCTAGTTGCTCCAACTTGCCTAGTTCACACTCAAATGCATCTTCAAACCATTCTTCTAGCACAAAAAGAGAGGAATTTACATTATATACACAAGGATCAACTTGGAAGAATCCATTGGAGGGATCCCAGACCTGGATCAACCAAGTTGATACATTTTACAACTCCAAACCCTTGGCAGGGCAGCAAATACATAGTTTACAAATATTTTTGAATAAGCACCTTGCAAATGGAAAACTAATGAAACAATTACATGAGAAGCCTTATTACATAAACATATCAACTTCCAAGAAGGTACAGTATGGATTTGTACAGCTACAGTATGGACTGCCCTTCAAAAGGAATAAAAAACAGTCATAAAAGCCAAAAAAAACTTGTTTTCTATTAAGTTACTCTTGCAAATACAATCACCAACCATTTCCAAAGAAAAGGGAGGCCTTATATAGTTTCTCCAGTTGGTTTCCATGCCCTTGTATGGACAAGAGGCTTCAATAATTACATTTTTCAAGAAAATGACAATTTTGACAACTTTCTTAAACCAAATGACAACTTTTCTTGCTCACAAAGTCATTTTTGACAACCTAGCCTTATCGACTTGCCTAAACAACTTAGACATTCTTAGAAACACTAAAAAAACATGTTTCAATTCTCTTGAAACCATTAGGAGACCTTTTTGGCAATTGTTCACATTTTTGCCAAAAATTGTCAACTCAAGGCCTGAAATGCAAGATTTGATCTCTTAAGCCCAAAAGGAGATCAAAGCCACTAAACATGATCCAAAATAACCTAACACAAGACTTTGCAAACATAAAAGCATGAAATACCCAAAAATGGGAGTTTGACTCAACTAGATGCTCCTGTACCATCATCATTGCCTCCAAATATGATATCATCTACAAACACTTCACTCACTAATATCTTATCTCCTTCACATTTGATATATATGTTGTTGTCTTCACTGGTTCTTTTAAAACCTATCTTCATCAGGTTTGAATGTAGCCTTTCATACCATGCTCTTGGTTTTTACTTCAAACCATATAGTGTCTTGTGTAGTTTACACACCATATCATTTGCATCAGTCAAATCATAACCATCTTGTTGTTCAATGTATAATTCTTCTTCCAGTATTCCATTTAGAAATATTAAATTCACATCCATTTGATATACTTTGAATCCCTTATATGCGACAAATACAAGTAGAGTCCTAACACCTTCCAATCAAGCAACTGGTGCAAATGTCTCGTCATAGTCTTCTCCTTCTTTCTATGCATAACCTTTGCATATCAATCTAGCTTTATTTCTGACTACTTCTCCATCTTCATTCAATTTATTCCTGAATACCCATTCAGTGCCTATCACTTTTTTATTCATCGGTCTGGGTACTAGGGTCCATGTATTGTTCTTCTCAATCTGGTCAAACTCTTCTTCCATAGCTTTAATCTAGTGATCATCTCCAAATGCTTCCTTATCAGTTCTAGGCTCAATAGTGGAGATCATGCAAGAATTCTCTCTAATTCTTCTTTTGGTTAATACTCCAGCATCTTTACCTCCAATAATCTGGTCAGGATTATGATTGAGTCTCACATACCTTAGACTAACATGATAATTATCTTTAGGTTCTTCTTTCTCACTATCATCATCTTCTTCTACAGAATCTACCTGTTTT
Source organism: Cryptomeria japonica (assembly GCF_030272615.1). NCBI lineage: Eukaryota > Viridiplantae > Streptophyta > Pinopsida > Cupressales > Cupressaceae > Cryptomeria > Cryptomeria japonica. Next base: position 290,822,036 of record NC_081410.1, read on the forward strand.
GGTTAAACTAGTACTACAACACTCACTTCACCAGCTTCACCAATTCTGGTTCCAAAATCAAAATGTAAGGTTCATCTTCCTTTTTCTCCTCACTAGTTTCTCTTGAAACTTCGGGATATTCATCAACTCGGACATCAACACTCTCAATGATTCTCTTTGTCTAGTTGTTGTAACATTTGTAGGCCTTACTCTTGGTAGAGTAACCAATAAATATGCCTTCATCACTTTTAGCCTCAAACTTACTAACATAGTCACCTCTCTTGATAAAACATTTACAGCCAAAAATCTTAAAATAACTGATATTAGGTGATCTACCATACCAGTATTCATAAGGAGTTTTATCCTTACCTCTCTTTACCAATATCTGGTTCATAGTGTAGACAGTTGTGCTGACAGCTTCTCTCCAGAAAAAATTTCCTACACCTCCTTGTATTAGCATCATTATAGCAACTTCAACAACTGACTGGTTGTTCCTCTTTGTAATACCATCTTTTGTGGTGTCCTCGGTGCAGAAAGTTGCCTCTTAAATCCATTGTGTTCACAATATCTAGTGAATTCCTCTTAATTAATTTCACCACCTTGATTAGTCCTCAAATACTTTATCTTCTTACCACTTTCCTTTTTAGCTAAGGCCCTAAATACCTTGAACTTACTACAAGATTTTGTTTTATCCTTTAAGAATATGACCCACATAATTCTTTTGCAATCATCACTGAAGATCATAAAATATCTATCACCTTGAATACTTTTAGTCCTTATTGGTCCACAAAGATCTGTATGAACCAAATCTAACAAATGTTTTGTTGAGAAACATTTGCTCTTAAAAGTGGAGGGTGTCATCTTTCCTAACTGGCATTCCTTACAAAGAGAATTCGCCGGTTTGTCCAACTGAGGAAAACCTCTAATCAACTTGGACTTACTGACTATGGCAATGTTATCAAAATTTATATGACAAAATCTTTGATGCCAAATCCAACTATCATCTACTTTAGCAATTCAATAGTTGTTGACTTTAGGGTTCAGGTGAAACAGGTTAAATTTTGTCTACTTCTCGAATGCAATTAGTTCACCTTTGCTCCCATAGATTTTGCACATTCCATTCTTAAATTATAATGGATAGCCTCTGTCATTGAGTTGAGCTACACTCAAAAGATTATGTTTTAATCCTTCAACCTAGTAGACATCATCTGCACTGCTCTTTCCATTAAGAGAAATGGTTCCCTTTCCTTTTACCATGCAGGGTGAGTCATTTCCAAATCTCACAACTCCTCCATCAAATTCCTTCAAAGTAATAAATTTACTCCAGTCACTGGTCATTAGGTGTGAACAACCACTATCTATGATCCAATCAACAAAAATATCCATGTGAGAAACTAATGCCTTCTGATCAGATGTCTCCTCTTTAATGGCAACAAAGACAATGTCTTCATTAGCATCTCCCTTAGATTCCTCATCAATGATACCATGATCAACTCCAATGAGATAATCATTTTTGCCTTTTCCTTTGTACTTATTGTAATTATCACACTTATGTTCATTGTCACCATTAGGATAGTTAGCTGCAATGTGTCCAATCTTGTTACAAGCAAAACACTTCAAAGGTAATTTACCTATGTACTTACTGGTACCTCTGGGAAACTGCTTGGCCAACAATGCTTCAAGCTCAATCAGACTATCTTCATCATCGACTTCTCTACTGGATCTAGACTCATAACTATGACTAACATCTCTTCTTTTCCTCATAGGTGGATTAGAAACTAAAGCTCTAAATGCAAATTCGGATTTCTGAGCACTACCATCATAACAATTTAATTCAAATGTAGTAATTTTACCAATGATGGAGTCAAGAGTTACCTTAGTTTTATCAATAGACTTTAGCTCCTGAATGGCTGCAGCTTGGCTAGCATAGGCCGGTAGAAGGGTTCTCAACATCTTACTAACCAGTATGGCACCCTCCACTTTACCACCAGCACTCTTGATCTCACCAACTATCTCCTTGATCCTCTGACCATATTGTTGAATATTCTCACCTTCAGTCATCTACATGTCATCAAACTTACCTCTCAGACTCTCTTCTTTGGAAATCTTCATATGCTCATCACCGCTATAGATTTTCTCAAGTTTCTTCCACACATCATAAGCGGTCTCCAGACCATGGACATCAACATACTCTGAATCAGACAAAGAACTGATAATAGCCTCCAATGCTTGATTATTTTCTTGTTGTTCTTTCTTTTGATCATCAGACATAGTCCCACTACATGCAACATATTGAGTAAGAACATGTTCCTAGTATTGACTTCCTAGACTCTTGATATAGATTTTCATCCTATCACTCCATATTTTGTAGTTTTCCCTATTAACTTTGGACCTTCTTTCTTCATCATGTTCTTCAAGATCTTTACCTCAAGTTGTTAGGCTTAGACACTAGAGGACCTAAAATGCTCTGATACTAATTGATGGTATGATGAATCAATAAGGATCCAGACATTAACTGAGAGGGGGGGTGAATCAGTAGATGGAAAACTGACTAAGCTTTCACCAAACTCAAAAACAATCTCTCAAGTCAAACTCAAAACTAACTGGTTCAAACACTGAACTACAAATTGCAATATCACTGTCAAGTATATCAGTTAAATCATAATAGAATAACAGTATAACAACTCTGAAACTCTCAAAACCTTTTAACAAAAAAATTGAATTACTTTACTAACCATAGTAAAAGCACATTTTAGATTATTGTTGGTCATCTTATCCTATCTAAATGGATTTAGCAGTTTAAGAAAATTAACCATAGCAAACATAACCACAAAAACATTCACCACTTGACACAATAATTTTAACGTGGAAACCCAAATGGGAAAAACTACGGTGGGGATGAATACCCACAAGTATGTTGAACCCTTCTAAAGTTTGCCCTGTTAGGAGCCAACCCTATTAAAGCTTTACAAAAAGTCTTGTTAAGAACAGATCCTATTAGGGACCACCTGGTTAAGGGATTGACTATAATGCCCTATTAGAAGCATTACCCTGTTAGGAGTAACCTCGGTAAAGGATTTGAAATCCAAGCTAATGGATCACCTAGTTAGAGGATTCTAGAAGCACTAAGCATGTTAGAGCTTACCCGGTTAAGGGATTTGACTATTGTAATTGTTAGATAACAACATGGGTTTTCTGATCTGGTGAATAGCACTACTCTGCTTGATCAAATCCTTTTCATGCCTCTATCTGCCTTCACACATATTGCAGATACACCTTCTGGTTCAACAACCAATCACACTTACACTTAGCCAAAATTACCAACACTACAACAAAACAACTCATTGACCTTATAAGCAAAACAATAGGTCAGTAACACATCACAAACCTAAGATCTCATAAAGATTACAAACAAATCGGTTCAAGTATGGCCATTGGATTACATAGCAATCATTGCACATGATTCAAGACAACCTCGACCACTCATTGATCATTGCTTCATTGATTCCTGTAACTCATCACACAGTTTTCACTTCATGCAATGTACTCACTCATTCCCAAGATAAAACCGTTATCTCTACGTGCCAAAAACCATTTGAAACTCTTTACATACAACATGCATGTGTGGCATAATCATTGTCATTCATTATTTAATCATATACCAATACATCTGATTCACCAAGCTCCATTGGTTAGGGTTTATCACATCAATAGGTAGGGTTACCAGTTGATCTCACTACTTCTTAAGTAATGCCGATTAACTTCACTAGCTCACCTACCGATTACAAAATAACATCATAAAAATATTATTAATGGTTATAATTGACATCAATGACAATACAATAGTTCATCAATGCAATCTTCATGCAAATGCCAACACATCACCTCATCTATATCAGTTATGCCAAATGCCAACAAGCTTGTGAAGATTTTCTGATTCGGTTTGTTGTTCTTTGGTTACCAGTTCCTGGTGTTCCTATTGGTGTTTCGGTTGATATTCCCTCTAGTATATTATGGAATGATCAGATCTTGTGGTGAGACTTTGTGATTTTTTTTGGGATGATCTTGTGTATCTTTGTTTCAAATGGTTCATGATTTGGTGACCCGCAAGTTATCTTTATTTGTGACGGTTATTGTTTGGTTGTGTTCTTGAGCTTTGAGACGTTGATCGATGTAGATTTGATTTGTGGTGTTGGTGCAACTGTTCTAGATGATTCTAATGTGTTTGATGGTGTCTCCTAATCATGTCCTATTTTTTTTGGTGATCCGCATTGATCATTGTGTGAGTTTTGGTGATTTCTATCAACCGGTGATGATTTGTGTGTTATGTGGTATTTTCGGTGGTGCAACATGTTGTGGTTGATCTTGGCATGATTTCCGGTGGATGTGATCATTTGGGATTTTGAATTAGGTCCATTCTATGTAATTTAAATCTTAATATTGGTCTGGTGGTTGATCTCTGTGTCATGTAATATATTTTTTATATTTATGAGTTGAGGGTTGAGGGTTAAGCCGACCTTGCTATCAAGGTTGATGATTGATATATATAGGTGATATACTTATGTAATTTAGTTGTTGATGTGATGTCTACATTATCAGAGAGATTTGTGTGTGCGAACGAGATATATATCATTTGGTGAAATGTTGTAGTGAGATCAATGTTGTAGAGTAGACAACTATGCTTAATCAAAACTGTTATCAGGCATATGTAGATGCTACAATTGCAGTTCATTTCTTCTGGATTCTAGTTTGATTCATTTTGTAAGTCAGTGAGACTTCCCTGAGGGTTGGAGCCTTTCGGGCATATATCTTTTGGACAATGAGACTAGGCAGTGTGCCTGAATGCATGTACATTCCCCATTATAATATTTTCACATACTACTGTAGAGTATCATCTTATTGTGGGTAGGTTCCCACTGTGGTTTTTCCCTTGACCGATTTTTCCACATCATGAATCTTGGTGTTGTGTGTTGTGTTGTTCATTTGCTTATCTTTCAGTTGCTACAGTTTATCAGTTTATGGTTTGGTGTTTGACTATTTGTGTTTCGATGAAGACTAACTCACCCCCTCCCCCCTCTCTCAGTCTTCCTTCTTGATTGCTGCTAACAATTGGTATCAAATCTAGATCCTTGGTAGAATCTTAATCACTTGGGGAGATCCAGGATCGTAGCTCAAGTTATTCTTTTCAAAAAGGATAGTCTGAGGTTTGATGGAAGCAACTATACTGTGTGGAAGAACCAGATGGAGGTGCACTTGAAATGTCTTGGAGAAGATTACTGGAAGATTACTAAGAATGTGTATATTGTTACTCAGAATGGACCATCCACTCCTGATGAAGTTAAGGAATTTGAATATAATATCAAAGAAAAGGAAGCATTGCTCAGTGCCCTGACTAATTCTAAAATGACAAATGTAATGGAACTTCAGACTGCACACAAGATCTGGGTGAAGCTTGAGATCCTATATGAAGATGATAGTCAAGTGAAAGTTGCTAAGCTGCAGAGTTTGAAAGGAAAGTATGAGACATTGAAGATGGGAGATGATGAGAACATACATTCATACATGGCTAAGGTCAATGAGCTTGTCCTTGGTATCCGATGTGTTGGTGGGAAGATTGAGGAAGGTGATATTGTTACCAAAGTGTTGAGATATTTTCCTCCTTATTACAAATATAAGGTTGTTGCTACAGATGAGATCCGAAGTGTAACTATAGTAACAAGAGATATGCTGGTTGGAAAACTTGTTGCATTTGAGCTAAGTGAATTTGGAGAATCGCATGGAAAGTTTGAGACAACATTTAGAGCATCAGCATCTATCTCTGGTAAGAAAAAGTATGATCCTGATGAGTGCAGGGTATCCAGGTATGAAAGAGAAAGAAGAGATATTATAGAGAAAGAGAGAGAGCTTGATAAGCTTGAAGCATTAATTTCCTAGAGATTAACTAAAGGTGTCGATAAGTATGATGGAAAGTTGCCTTTGAAATTTTTTACATGCAATAAGATAGGACATTTTTCTCCTAGATGTTTGGAAAGAATGGATAAGTATGACAAACATGATAAGTTTGATAAGTATGATAGGAATGATAGATATGAGAAGCATGAGAAGTATCATAAGCCTTATAAGTCTAACCGGAATTTTAGGAACTAAAAGAACTGTTATTATGCCATAGATGAAGGTGTTACAGATGAAGAATCAAAAGGAGATGAAGTTGTGTTTATTGTCATTAAGGAAGATGGACCTGTGCCTATTGATTCCACTAGCTATTTTGTTGAAGAAAAAGCTTTGGTTGCTAAAGTTGAAGAAAAGAGTGTATGGGTGATTAACAATGGTTGTTAACATCATATGGCCAGTGATAAAAGCAAATTTGTAAGTATGGAAAATTATGATGGTGGAGTAGTTAGATTTGGAGATGACAAAGCCTATGTAATCCATGGGAGAGGTTCTATTTCTTTTGATGGTAAGAATAACACTGATGATGTCTTGTATGTTGAAGGTTTGAAGCATAATCTTTTAACTATTGGACAGATGGTTTTCAAGGGTTATGATCTACAATTCAAGGATGGTAAATGCAAAATATTGAATGCTGATGGTATGATGAATCAATAAGGATCCAGTCAACTACTTAGAGCGGGGGTGAATCAATAGATAGAAAACTATATAGACTTTCACCAAACTCAAAATCAACCTCTCAAGTCAAACTCAAAACTGATTGGTTTAAACACTGAACTTCAAATGCAATATTACTAACAAGTTAAACCGGTTGACTGTTATAACAGACTAATAGTAAAAAATCTTTGAAACTCTCAAAACCTTTTAACTGAATCATTCAAATACTTTACTAATAGTAGTTATAACACATTTTAGATTCTTGTCAGTTAACATAACATATCAAAGTGGATTTAGTAGTTAAGCAATTTAACCATAGTAAACATAACCACAAAAATATTCACCACTTGACACAATATTTTTGACATGGCAACCCAAATGGGAAAAACCAAAGTGGGGATGAATACCCACAAGTATTCTGAACTCTTCTGAAGTTTTCCCTGTTAGGAGCCAAGCCTATTAAAGCTTTATAATAAGTCCTGTTAAGAACAGATCCTGTTAGGGACCACCCAGTTAAGGGATTGACTATAATGCCCTATTAGAAGAAATACCCTATTAGGAGTAACCTCGATAGATGATTTGAAATCCAAGATAATGGACCACCTGGTTAGAGGATTTAGATAACACTAAGCTTGTTAGAGCTTACCCAGTTAAAGGATTTGACTATTGTAATTGTTAGAAAATAACAAGGGTTTGTTGATCTTATGAATAGCACTACACTTGCTTGTTCAGATCCTTTTCATGCTCCTATCTTCCTTTACACATACTGCAGATACACCATCTAGTTTGGAAACCACACTCTCTTACTCTCAACCACAAATTGCCAATTCTACAATAAAACAACTCATTGACCTTATAAACAAAATAATAGGTCGGTAACACAACACAAACCTAAACATCTCATATAGATTACAAACAAATTGGTTCAAGTATGACTATTGGATTGCATAACAATCAATGCATAGCATTCAAGATATAATTGACCGCTCCTTGATCACCGCGTCATCAAACATTGTAACTCATCATGCGGTTTCCATTACATGCAATGAACTTGCTCATTCCCAAGACAAAAACCATTATCTCTACACGCTAAAATCCTTTTGAAACTCTTCTCATACAACATGCATACATGTCATAATCATTACCACTCACCATTATATCATAAACCAATACAACCGATTCACCAAGCTCCATTGGTTAGGGTTTACCAGTTGATCTTCCTTCATATCTAGTAATACCGGTTTCCTCACAAGCTCACTTACCAGTTACAATACAACATTATTACATCATTACTAGTTATAATTGACATCAATAACAACATAACATTTCATTAATGCAATCTTCATGCAAATGCCAACAAATACCTCGAGTATAGAGATTGCATCTGGGACTAAGATTGAAGATAACATTTTTCATTTGAATGCTAGTGAGAGAAGTTGTTTGATTTCTAAGATAGATGAGAGTTGGTTATGGCATAGAAGAACATGTCATGTAAACTTTAATTCACTAATCAAGATTAGTTCTACACATGTTATTAGAAATCTACCTAGGATTGCTAAACTTGTTAATCTGGTTTGTAAGGAGTGTCAGTTGGGTAAGCAAACAAAAATTTCTTTCAAGAACAAATGGTATACATCAGATGGATTGCTGGATCTTGTGCATACTAACCTATGTGTACCTACAAATGTTAAAAGTGTGTAAGGAGATAGATACTTTATGTTGCTAATTGATGATTATTACATGATGATGTGGGTTGTCTTTTTCGAGAAATTAGAAGCATTTGAGAAATTCAAGATATTCAAAGCTAAAGTTGAAATAGAGGCCGGATTGAAGCTGAAGTGTCTAAAATCTGATAGAGGTGGAGAATTTTGTTCTGGTGAATTCAATTAAATTTGTGAGATGCATGGAATCAGAAGACGGCTTTTTGCTCCTAGAACCCCACAGCGGAATGGTGTTGTTGAAAGGAAGAACCATACTATTTTGGATGGTGCAAGGACTATGTTGATTGAAGGAAATGTTTCGAAGATCTACTAGAGAGAAGCCATTAGCACTGTAGTCAACACATTTAAAAGAGTTCATATCAAAGGTCATATTGGTAAGACCCCTTATAAGCTTTGGTTTGGTCATGTTCCTACTATGAAATATTTCAAAGTTTTTGGTAGAAAATCTTATATCATGAGAGATGAGGATATTGGAAAGTTTGATGCTAGAAGTGATGAAGGTATCTTTTTGGGATATTCCACAAAGAGTAAAGCATATCTATGCTATAACAAGAGACTGAAAAAGATTGTTGAGAGTGCATGTGTGAAGGTGGATGAGAACCTCGGAAAGGAGATCATAGCTTATGATGAAGGTTGGAATGTTGTTTTAGCTCCTATTTAGCCTGAAGTGTTGGAATCTAATAACACTGAGAGGGAAGGGTGAATCAGTCTTATACCAAAATGATTAATTTAGCCTTATTAAAACATGCATACACCAACGGGTATACCGATACATATAGAATTGAAAGAAGTAAAGCAACCAATAAGCCAATCAGATAAATGAGAATCATAACATAGATTTATATGTGGAAAACCTCAAAGAGTAAAAACAACAGTGGGATTTGTGACCCACAATATCAATCCATTGGCCATGTGAAGAGATATTACAAAATATGAGGGGCTTGCACTTGCAGGAAGGCTTACAGCCTAGAGCACACTGCTCAATCATAAAAGGAACCTCACTGACTACATAAAATTCCAGACTACAATACAGAGAAGTGTGAATTGCTAAGATAGCATCTTCTATGCCAGAATATAGTTCTGGTTTAAACTCTGTCTGTTCCGGTCTGAAACCCTAAACCCTTTACCGGAATAACCCTTACATGAATTTCCTCACATACATGATCTCTCTAATATATTTTGTATCATATTACATCGCATATCCATAATCTCCTATCTCATATCTATGTCAAAATAATCTATCAAATTGACCTATATACCCTATACAAATTTACATGCCTTATGTCGCCTTACAAAGATATATACAATATCAAATTACATGTCGGCCAGATATCATAAATGCATAAACATTAAAATCAATTTTCGATGTCGGATCCAAGATATGTCGGCCTCCAATACCGATAACCTTTACTAAACCATGTCGGCCTGCATTGCTGGTGACCAAAGAAATCCTTCTATCCTGTCGGTGTCAGTGTAGTATCTATGAAGTTCTTGTCGGTACACAACTAAACCAAAGTATGAAGTCAGAACACAATACCATGTTGCTATCAATGACAACATACTAAAACCAACCAATTGAGTGTAAATTTCCAACAATCTCCCCTTTGGCATTGATGGCAACACTCATGTAAAAAATGGTCAAGGTTTCATCTGTCGATTTCATCCTACCCTGCTCCCCCCGAGCTAAATATGCAAAATACTCCACATCTCCATGACTCCATAACTCCACCCAATGTATACAACTCATTTTATTCTTTTTCACATCTATACTACTCCCCCTTTGACATCAATACCATCAAAAATTCTAAAAAGAATGTCAAAGAATAAGAACTGTACAATGAATATCCCAAAAATGTCTTAACGAAGCTTGACAAATTTCAAAATTTTTGGATAAGTCTTCTCCAGTAGCTCAAGATAAGTATCCCAATTTATTTTGAATGTGTCAGAAATAGATAAAATTCCACTAAATATATGTGCAAAAGACTCTTTCTCATTTACCTCTGTCGGTGTGGGCTTTCCCACCATATCCATGCATTCTTTCTTCTATACACTGAGTGAATCCAACCGGGGACTCACCAAGCCTCTCAGACTTCTGGCTCTTCTTATTATTTTGTCTCTTTCCTTCTCAAGAACAGAAATTTGGTTCTCCAAAATCAAAGTTTGACCATCAATTGATGTAGTCAATGAAATTAAAATGTCAAAAGAATTAGCCATACTTGCAATTTTCTCCTAAATATCTTTTATCATTTTATCCATGTTAGTTGTAAGTATTTCAATGTTACAACATACCCTATATATATTTGTACATTGCTTCAAAGAATTTTCTATTAGTATCAGCTTCTCATCAATTTTTTTCTTCTCTGATTCAATTACCTGATTAAATGCAGCTCTCTTAGCCTAAATAAATGTCTCTAGTGCTTGTCAATTTGAAATTTGTTGTAAGGATTGGAAATCCTTTGAAATGTGCTCAGTAATTAACTTAAGCTTGTCGGATGGGCTCGCTTCATTTTCAATCTTACACTCTAGGACCAGTCTGTGTAGAACAGTGATTGATTGATCAATAATCTCTTTATCTGTGGATCCCTCCTTCATTAATTTTTGTGCTGCCATCATTGTTGAGCTTTTTAATTGCAATCAAGGTTGGAATACTAGTTCACAACTGAGGGATTTTTATCCATACTAAGCAGCCCTTCATGAACTAGAAGCTACATTTAATTATCAACCCAGGGACGTGAACTTGAAATGAGACAGCATTGTATATGCACTATGGAAGCCTTCTAAGCTATTATATCAGTTGTGTATAGAAAATAAACTCCAAATAATAAATTGAATTGAGAACATGACAATGCTGGAAATAAAACCAACTACACAACAGTGGCTACAGGAAGACTGGTTATTTGCAACAGCAGTGGTTGTAGGATGACTAGTTATTTACAACAACAGTGGCTTACAGGATGACTGGTTATTTGCAATAGTGGTGGCTATAGGATGACTGGTTATTTGCAATAGCAGTGGTTGTAGGATGACTGGTTATTTGCAATAGCAGTGGCTACAGGATGACTAGTTATTTGCAACAGTAGTGGCTAGAGGACGATTATTCTAAGACTAGTGAAATTAAATATGCTGAGAAAAAAACCTATCATAACCAACTCACTAATTAGAGTAAAGAATAATGAATAAAAATCTAAAGTATGATGAAATCACAGTTCTTCAAGTGGCCCTTGCTTGAGTTGCTTCAATTTGTCATTAGCATTCCATCTTCAATAGACAAGCTTCAATTCTTAAATAATATTTTTATTGCAAATCAAATATTACATGGACATGTATCAAACTTTCTGATTGAAATTGGACACCATTAACAAGACTCAACACTAACTGGATACTCTCTACACTATTCTCAACACTACTTTCAACACTACTTTCAAAATCTCAAATTTATGCTTGAGGCTTGAGAGTTGAAGTAATTACAAACTCAACAACTAATTACAAATTCTATTTCTCCTGTGACAACAAGGAGATGACTTATTCTATTCATGACTGATAATAAATATTAAATTAACAAGAGTTGAGAGAGTTCTAATCCTCTTCAAACTCTACAACCATTAAATGCACTCATGGCTAAAAATGTGTACAAAAATGTTATAATTATTTATGAATCATCAAATATTGTTTCCACAATATTCTCCAATTTTTCTTGACTTCAATAACTCCAAATACATTAGCTCGTCAAGAGGTAGAAGAGTCCAAGTTGAACTAGAACTCAATCCTTAACTACTGCCTGAAAATATGCTAGTTTGTCTGAATCAACTTCTGGTGAATTCTTCTCATTAACTATTGTGAATCAGCTCAAATGGTTTAAACCCAGTTAATATATCCTTTCAAGAATTCCAAATCATTTTGAAAATATTCATTTCATTAAGAAACAAGTGAGATATGCTCTATTTTACTGAAACTTGTCTTTTGATTTTTTTGCAATTTCAGTCAACTGCTAGATCTATCAATTGCCAACTTGCTCCTCTTCCTTTCTATCTATATGAATGACTCAAACAACTCAAAAACAAAATGTTAATCCTTATTAAGTAATTTACATTCAATAATAACCATTTATTATAATATTTTATCATCTTTTAGCATCAACTAGCTAGACACTTATGTTGGCATATGCACACTCCAATGAGACATTGTAGGTGATTGAAGGTTTTGTCATTGATGGCAACCTTACAATCCTATTCCACCAGCACCAACAAAGTTAGATTCTACACTAGCACACAAACCACTGGCACCGGCAGTGAAAGGAAGCGTACCGGCACAGAAGCCGACAGGAATTTTGTTGTTAATATATTTTGTTTATTATTGTAAAATTATTGTAAGCTGACTTGGCAAGTTGTAAAATGACTCTTATATAAGAGAGATCATTGTAGAACATTTTAATGAGAGATAGAGGAATGTAATTAGGAAAAATAAGGCAGACCTATTATGCGAAATATAGCTTAAGGGTTTATGTAAGAAGCAGAGCAGAAACCAGTACTGGATCTGGCATTATAGATGCTATTTTGAAGCAGTACAAGACACTAGATTTATATAATCCATTTTGTAAGTCAGTGAGACTCCCTATTTTGTATTTGAGCAGTAAGCTCTAGGCACTTGGCCTTCCTGCATGTGCATGCCCCTCTTGTAGCAGTAATATTCTCTTATTGGCCAGTAAGTGAATATTGTGGGTCACAAATCCCACCGAGGTTTTTCCCACACTAGGTTTCCTCATTAAAATATTGTTTTATGGTTTGTTTTTCATGTGGTTGCTTTTGTCTCTGTTTTTTGCATTTCTTTTTGTTTACCGGTACATAGTATTAATATGCTCTACATGTTTTAAGTTAAGAAAATCTTACAACGGGTTAGATATGATTCACCCCCCCCCTCTCTCAGTATCTGTGGGAATCCTAACAACTTATATGCATATCAAACATCATTAATCCTAGTTAATGCTTCACAAAAACAAGGTAATGTTTGGAAATTACTTGGAAGGACATTATAAACATGAGGTAAAGTATCACAAAACATGAAATAATATGGTCAATTTATAGGCTCATCAATCATCATGAGTTCAGTAGGACTCATCTCTATGATGTTTTTCTTTTTGACTTGTGAGGTGTCAATTGACAACAATGATAGACCAACTATCGGTTCCCTACTGGATTCTCCTTTCTTCTCTTCTAAATATTTATCCTTTATAACCTCCTCACTTGCATCGGTGGCTTCGCCACTTGGTGTAGTCTATGTAACTATGGGTTCCGCTATATGAAATGTAACCTCAACCTGTACATTTGTATCTGGAGGACTATTATCCTTAATATTAGTATCCTGTACAATATTATCTTGTTCACTCTCTGTATTAACCAGTATCTCAATATTTGTCTGTACATATGTATTTACCGGGGGCTCAATTTCCACTATCTTAATATTTTTTTTAACTAAGGGTGAAGTACCCATAATCCCCTTTCCTTTTCCTTCAACTGGGGTATCTACAATGTTTGTCTTGGTTTCCGGTGAAGTAAAGAATCCTCTATTTTCTCCAAGAAATTTAACCCATGCTTTTTGAGTCTCCTTTATTATTTCATTTACTCTTCCTAGCATTGGACTAGTTATCCTATGTTTGCTATTGAAAACTTTTATGTCTACCACCTCAAGTGTCTTTTCCATTTTATTTGGAGCAATAGTAACACAGATAGATAATAGCTATTGAATTTTAATATGTTTATCTTCTTGCATAACTAACAGTCTTCTAGCATCTAACATATTATACAATTCAGTCGGTATTTGATTTTCTATTTCTATTAAGGATTTCTTATAAATATCGAAGCATAATAATACTACTTCCTCTACCTCTTTTTGTTCATCATCCTCTAAGTGTTCATAATTAAATTGAACATTCTTCAACATGTCATCTTTAGTGATTTCATCTACTAATTCTGCACAAGTTTTAGGTGGTATGATAGTCACATTACCAGATTCAATTTCTAAGTTGATGTCACTCTTCTTCTTCCTCTTTGCAGTACCGGATGTAGCTGAAGGGGTTGCCTTTGGTGCTTTCTTTTGTGTTGGTATTTTGATTATAACCTTCTTGACCAGTTGCTTCTTAGCTTATGCCTTTGTTTCCTCTTATTTCTTTCTCACAGCCCTCTTAAATTCCAACGGTGTATCATCCTCAAATTTTGATTCAGCAGTAATAGGCTCAATATGAACTTCAGGATCCTTCTTCTTTTTGTCTTTCTCCAGGACAGCATCAATTAATTCTTTCATGTCCTTTGAGACCTTCTCAACAAATTTTCTTGCTTTCCCTTTCTGTTTCTCTCTTTTCTTCTGGTTGAACTCTTTTTCAACCTCTTGTGTTTTCTATTGTGCAGTACCATAGGGTTTCTCTGCCTCATCAATTGGTGCATCAATCAGCATTTTTGCATAGGCATCAAGAATCTATGCATCCACCTCATAGCCCATTTCCTCAATCCAAATCTTTCAGGGTTTAATTACTTCCATAAGTGTCTCATCCTTATTTACCATGAATCATATGTCGATTGAATATTTTTCTAAAATATGCTCAGGCACCCTTACCCTAGACCTCATAGATTTCTGGAATGCTTTAAAATACCCCCATACCTTATCATCTCTCTGACTTCCTAAAGAAGCAATTGATTGTTTCAATTGTCTCCCTATTGAGATGTCAAATACCCATTGCCTCTTACCAAAACTAAGTGTATCATTCATGAAATATAATATCAAGCAAACTATTAAGTTGCCATACCGGAATGTACCCTTCTTTTGACCCTTAATCTTCCCTATAATTATTAACAACTCATCTAGCATCCAACCGCATAGATCTAATTTTACATTCTCTCTCATCATTTTGTATGCAGCCAAAATGCATGAATTAGAAACAAAATTTAATCGATTTGACTAAGTTACCTTATAACTGATGATCATGCTACCTAATATAATGTTTGTGTTAGTGATAGTGATCACTTTCATTTATCTTTTGTCAGATGTCACGCTGGTGATCTTTCTCATGAAATCATTTGAAACTTTTTTTTCCGGATGTTACCCAACCGATGGTAAAGCAGTGATTGTCTGGATGGCTTCCTTGGTGATTTTGTAAGGTTCGTTTATCCATATAAATTCCCCATGTACTTGGCTCAAAACATATCTAATTATCTCATTCTTGAATTTTGGAATATCCAGAATGTCGGTAAATCTTAGGTCTTCAATATGCTTGTATGCCAATTTGATCTTTCCAGATTCTCCCATCAGCTCACTCAAATACATGCCCTTAATTTTAGAAGTTCCCAAGTCCTTGATGTGATAGTGAATATATGCCCTAACATTCTCTACATAGACAACTCCCTCTGGAACATGAGAAAATGCTCCAATTGAATCTTCCAGGGTAGCCACATGTGGATACCGCTTGAAAATTGGCCTGGGGCGGTCCTTGACCTCTACTACAGTTAGGTTTGCAACAAAAATAGGAATAGATGATGATCCTTCTTCCATGTTTAAATATAAATACCTTTTGATCACTCTCAGTGAAAACCTCCAACAAATTCTTCCAGACGCCAGTGAAATCGCTCAAGAATAAATTTGATTGCTCTTAATTGCCTTTGATTTCTCTTAGTCACTCTGAATCGCTCTGAAATCGCTATGAATGAAAGGTGATCAACAATAAATTCAATTTGACCTTTTAACCTTTGAGAAAAAACCCTAATCTTCCATTGACATAAATGACTATTGGTGAAAGATAACGGATCTTGCACAGAACACATCCATCCTGGATAATAGTCTCCAATATCTGCAACATCTTCCAGAACCTCTTCCCAGGGCATATGTAGCATCTTCATGAATTTTACCTACCCCTAAGGCATCTACCTTAGTTACTAGATGAGCTCCCTATCGGTGCAAGAGTAGCCTCTTCTACCAGATAAGTAACCAAGACATTCTCATCTGATGATTGTTCTTTAATATTTCTAACCCATCTCTGAGTATGATCTTGTCGGATTTCACTAACCTTCTCTTTTCCTTTCTCATTTGATCCTCCATTACCAACCGATGGATTTATGCTTCTACAAAATTTAGCAATATTTCCAACCTCATTACATGCATAACATGTAATATTATTCCTTTGAATTGCTTTGCTAAAACCGATGAAATTGCTTGACCTACATTGATTATCCATATGTCCAAATTTTCCACAAGCATAGCATTTAATATTCATTCTACAATCTTCTATTTTATAACCATACTTATTGCATTTGAAACATTTATTAGGAGAAGAATCAGTATTCTGATTTTCTCTATTTCTGCATTGCCTAGCCATATGGCCAAATCTATTGCAAACAAAACATATATCATTGAATTTATAAGCATTAAATTGCTTTATGGTTTTTATCTTCATTAGCAGTACCGGAACTCTATCCTTGCTCAAATCCAAGTCCACTAGAATCACCAATCTGACTTTGTCTCTTCAATAACTCATCTAGTTGTGCTAAGCTGATCTTAAATTTTTCTATATACTCACTTGCAGTACTTAAATCTTCTCTCAGAATTATCATTTTTCTTTCAAGCTCTTGTTCATTACTCTAAGATTGTACCAAATCAGTTCTCAATGTATCATTCTCATGAACCAACCTACCACATTGTTCTTTAGGGATACAGCAAGATTTTCTTCCTTCTTCTCTTTGTCCTCAATCTCCTTAATCCTCATAGTTATAACTTACATTTCATTTTTCATAACCATGTTCTCCTAGCTCAATTTCTAACATTGTTCCTTAAGTGCATATTTTTCTTCATCATCCTAACTTTGAAAAAGTTCCATCCTCCTAGCTTGAATAGATGATAGCCTCTCTTGTAGGACAAGAATGAATTCCTTAGTAGAATTCAATTCATCTTGTAGCTTTAAGTTATTCAACCTTTCAGCATCATAATCTTCAAGTGTCATCTCAATTTTCTTCTCCAAAGCCATATCCATGGATTCCATTTTCAGGATCTTCCTCAAGTTGTTAAACTTCCTCCGAGACACGAGGCTCTGATACCAATTGTTGGAATCCAATAACACTGAGAGGGGGAGGTGAATCGGTGTTATACCGAAATGATTAATTTTAGCCTTATTAATGTTGGTATTTTGGTATGGTTTTGTCATTGATGTCAACACCTACTGAATACAAGCACTTTGAAGATCCAGCAACATTCATCGGCAAGCAAGTAAATTGTGCAACAGTTACTGGCATATGGTTCACCGACAACATATATTGTCCACTGGTACCTGGAATGATATAGAAGACACTTGGTAATGTCGAAGACATCGTGTGGACACTTTGTTTTGAAGAATTAATCATTGGTATATTCATATTTGCATATTTGCTTTTACCGGCAAATAGGTCCAGGTTATCAAGGGTTACACCGACAGGTTCATCTTTTCTAGATCAGCATAGCACGCTATGGAGATGATTTATTATTGTTGTAAATGCATTAAGCCAACATGTTTAATCAGTTATTGCATCGGATATTATATTGTATGGAAAATGTTTTATTGTAATATCTTGTAGAGCCGACCTACTAAAATTGGTCTTAGGGTATGGTATAAATGTAAGATCTTATTTGTAAGATCAAGTGTGGAATGCAAAAAAGAATTGAGTGAAGGTATATGCGAGATCAAGAAGGGATATACATGAAGACATCATTTGAAGGTGAAGTTAGGTTTTTGTAAAAGCATATCAGCATTACACTTGTACTGAATCCAACATATGAAGATGTTGTTTTGTGCAGTACATTCTTATTGGATTTAACCATCCAACTGTAGTCAGTGTGACTCCCATTTTGTGATTGAGTAGTGAGCTCTAGGCTGTTGGCCTTTCTACACTTACTATCTATAGTAGTATCATCTAATTGTGGGTAAGGTTTCCCACCGTGGTTTTTCCCCTTACAGGGTTTCCACGTACAAATATTGGTGTTATGTGTTATGTTTATGTTTCATGCATTAATCCTTACTGGTATAGCAATTTACTGTTAACACTGTCTACTGGCATACTTAACTGGTTTAATGGTATTAAGCATTAAGTTGGTTAATTAGTTTTGATTTGAATATATTAGACAACTGATTCACCCCCCCCCCTCTCAGTTGTCTCTGGGACCTAACAATTGGTATCAAAGCCTAGTCCTCTTTTACAGAAGTTTAACAACTTGAGGAGATCCAATGTCTACTAATTATTTCAGGAAGGACAGTCCTAAACTTGATGGAACCAACTATGGGATATGGAAGATCAGAATGGAGACACATCTGAATTACATTGGTAAAGACATCTGGGAAGTTGCTAAGAATGGTTATACTGCTATTGTAGCTGGTCAGACTGCTCCAACTATCTTAGCTAAAGATGAAGAGAATGATTACAAAGCAAGAGAAGCACTTTTGAGCACATTATCAGATCAACAAATCACGGGATTATCAGATAGGTCTACTGCTAAAGCTATTTGGGATCACTTGGAAACACTGAATGAAGGAGATTCCACAGTCAAAATTGCAAACTTGAAAGCTTCCGAGTCAGGTATGAACATCTAAAAATGGAAGAAGATGAAAGGATTTTTGGTTTTATGGAAAGAGTAAATGAAATTGTTTTGGGTATTAAATGTTGTGGAGGAACTCTAAGTGAGGATGAAATTGTTTCAAAAATCTTAAGAGGTTTGCCACCAACATATAAAATGAAGGTTACTACTATAAATGAGTTAAGAACAATGCCTAATACATCAATAACTAGGGATACATTGATTGGAAAACTTTCAGCCTTTGAAATTGAGGAATTTGGTCCTGTTGCTACTATAAAAATTGATTTGGCCTTTAAAGCATCAACATCATCTGCTCCATCATTTGACAAATCAGACTGGAGAGCCTTTTATGCAAGAAAACTTGAAGAATCTAGAAAGGAGAATGAAGAGCTTGAAAAACTTGAAGCACTATTTGCAAGGAAAATGCCAAAAGGTCCAATTGGAAGTAAGTATGAAGGTAAAGCACCCTTTAAATGTTTTAACTACAATAAGATTGGTCATATGGCTTCAAGATGTCCTAATAGACATGCTAGACTAAGAGAAGAAGCTAGAAGAACATACGAGCCTAATCCTGAATATCAGAGATACAGATTTAAAAAGAACAAAGATAAATCTTGTTACATTGTTGATGAAGGTGTGACTGATGATTCTGATGAGGATCCAGCAAACAATGGATGGGTTTTTGTTGCTATAACAGAAGATCAACTAGCACCTACTGCTCAATCGGTAGAACAAGCCCTAGCAGCTAAAGTTGAAGCAAAGGATGAATGGATCATTGACTCGGGATGCTCACATCATATGACTGGAGACAAAGGTAAATTCTTGAACTTTCAAGAATACAATGGAGGTTTAGTAAGATTTGGAGATGACAAAGCCTGTTCAATCAAAGGTAAGGGTTCAATATCTCTTGATGGTAAGCATAACATTGACAATGTCTACTATGTTGAAGGATTAAAGCATAATCTTTTAAGTGTTGGTCAATTTGTTGAGAAGGGATTTTAGTTACAATTTAAAAATGGAAAATGTAAAATCATGAATAGAACTGGTTTGGAAATTGCAACCAGTAATCAGACTAGAGGCAATATCTTTCATTTGAATAACAGTGAAAAGGTATGCTTAATTGCACATATAGATGAAAGTTGGTTATGGCATAAGAGATTATGTCATGTAAACTTTGATTGCATGGTAAAAATTAGTACTTCTAAGGCAGTTAGACATCTACCTAAAATTGTGAAACCTCATAATACAATTTGTAAGGAATGTCAATTTGGAAAACAAGTTAGAGCTAGTTTCAAAAGTATTCCAGAAAAATCCAATAATGCTCTTGATTTAATTCACACTGCTTTATGTGGTCCAGCTAGAACTAGAAGCTTACAAGGTGATAGATATTTCATGCTAATTATTGATGATTATTCTAGAATGTGTTGGGTTACTTTTCTCAGAGAGAAATTAGAAGCACTTGGAAAGTTCAAACTATTCAAAGCAATGGTTGAAAATGAAACCGGTAAGAAAATCAAATGTTTAAGATCAGATCAAGGAGGAGAATTCACATCTAAGGACTTTAATACATTCTATGAAGTAAATGGAATCAGAAGACAGTTATCAACACCTCAGACACCACAGCAGAATGGAGTTGTTGAAAGGAAAAATAGAACTATCTTGGATGCAGCTAGAAGTATGTTGTGAGAAGCAAATCTACCACATGTGTATTGGAGAGAGGCAGTTAGCATTGTTGTCTATACATTCAACAAAGTTCACATCAAAGGTGAAACTGGTAAGACCCCTCATGAACTATGGTTTGGTAATACTCCTACTCTTAAGTGTTTCAGAATTTTTGGAAGTAAATGTTATATTAGAAGAGATGAGTATATTGGCAAATTTGATCCTAGAAGTGATGAAGGAATATTTCTTGGTTATTCATCTAAGAGAAAGGAATATAGATGTTTTAATAAAAGATTGTAGAAAATTGTTGAGAGTACAAATGTAAAGATTGATGAACAATTCAGAGAAACTTCAAGGTATATAGACTCTGAACCGGCAACAAAAATTGTGACAAATGAACCTATACTGAATCCACCAGTACATAATGAAGATCCAGTTACCACGGTATCATCAGAAGATTCCACAATAATTGAAGAACAACAGCAAACTAAGACACCCCAGTATGTAAGATTGAATCATTCTAAAGATTAGATAATTGGAAACAAATTTAAGGGAGTTATGACAAGAGGAAGATTGGAAAATGAAGAGGTATGTCTTATTTCTCAAATTGAACCATCATCTATCAATGAGGCATGTGAAGATAAATTTTGGATTAAAGCTATGGAAGAAGAATTAGGACAAATTGAGAAAATTAATACTTGGACATTAGTTCCACGGCCTAAAGATAAAAATGTAATTGGAACCAAATGGGTATTTAGAAACAAACTTAATGAAGATGGTAAGGTTGTCAGAAATAAGGAAAGACTGGTGTGTAAGGGATATTCTTAGAAAGAAGGAGTTGATTACAATGAAACCTTTGCACCGGTAGCCAGAATTGAGGTAGTTAGATTATTCTTGGATTTTGCAACTCACAAGGACTACAAAGTTTATCAAATGGATATTAAATGTGCATTTTTGAATGGAGATCTTGAAGAATAAGTATATATTGAACAACCAAATGGATTTTCTTTGACAGATGACAATGATATGGTTTGCAGGTTAAGAAAAGCTCTGTATGGATTGAAACAAGCCCCAAGAGCTTGGTATGCAAGGTTGGATAAGTATCTTTTGAAGATTGGTTTTACTAAAGAAAATGCAGATAGCAATTTATACTACAAAATAACTAATGATGACATCTTGATTATTGAAGTATTTGTTGATGATATAATCTTTGGAGGAGAAGATGGATTATGTAAGGAATTTTCTCTTGAAATGCAGCAAGAATTTGAAATGTCTATGATTGGAGAAATAAAATTCATTTTAGGTTTGCAGATTTCTCAGACTGATAAAGGTATATTTTTGAGTCAATCCAAGTACTTGAAAGAATTACTAAAGAAATTTGGGATGGAGAACTCTAAACCGGTAAGCACACCTATGACTACAAATGACAAATTATCTCAAAGGGATGAATCTACACCTGTTAATCCAACTAGATAAATCTATGATAGGAGGTTTACTGTATTTGACACAAACCAGGCCTGATATTATGAATGCAGTATGTATTGTTTCTATATTTCAGAGTAATCCTAGGGAAAATCATGAATCAACAGTAAAAAGGATTTTTCAGTACTTACAAGGCACAGCAAATCTTGGATTATGGTATCCTAAAGATGAAAATTTTGACCTATGTGCATACACAAATGCAAATTGGGCAGGAGATGTAGATGATAGAAAAAGCACCACTGGAGGAGCATTCTTTCTTGGAAAGAGATTAGTTTCTTGGTTGAGTAAGAAATAGAGTTGTACATCTTTATCAACAGTAGAATCAGAATATGTTGCAGCGGCAACTAACTGTACACAGGTATTATGGCTTAAGCAAATGTTGAAAGACATAAAAATAAAATGCAAGGAACCCATTACTATATACTGTGATAACATTGCAGCAATTGATATATCTAAGAATCCAGTATTACATTCTAAAACAAAACATGTTTCTATCAAACTGAATTTTCTAAGGGAAAAAGTTGAAGAAAAGGAGATAAAACTGGTTTATGTGAATACTAAAGAACAGCTTGCAGATATTTTCACAAAACCGTTGCCTAAGGAGAATTTTGAATATCTCAGAGATTAGCTTGGAGTCATACCACCACTGGTAGAGACTTAGATAGTTG
The DNA here is from genome assembly GCF_030272615.1 of Cryptomeria japonica. Classification (NCBI taxonomy): domain Eukaryota; kingdom Viridiplantae; phylum Streptophyta; class Pinopsida; order Cupressales; family Cupressaceae; genus Cryptomeria; species Cryptomeria japonica. The sequence goes on from NC_081410.1 coordinate 290,844,735, forward strand.
ATGATTGTCATCAACCGACAGAAATTAAAAAGACAAATCTTTTATTCCGGTATTTGATGAGGAAGCTACTTCTCAGGGGGAGTAGTTGGTATTTTGTATGAACTTGACTTTTGTAACTTTGGCATTTAATGTCAAAGGGGGAGAGATATATATGGAAAAACACATTGACCTTTAAGGAGACATTGGTATTGAAAATAAATCTTTAGATGAACACATGTTACTCCCAGGGGGAGAAATGGAGATTGTTTTTATTTGGCATTTATGTTTTGGCACTTTGATGGTTTTTCCATCTTGTGTTGCCATCAATGCCAAAGGGGGAGATTGTTGGTATTTTGGTATGGTTTTGTCATTGATGTCAACACCTACTGAATACAAGCACTTTGAAGATCCAGCAACATTCATCAGCAAGCAAGTAAACTATGCAACAATTACTGGTATATGGTTCACCGGCAGGATATATTGTTCACTAGTACCTGGAATGATATAGAAGACACTTGGTAATGTGTAAGACATCATGTGTACACTTTGTTTTGAAGAATTAATCATTGGTATATTCATATTTGCATATTTTCTTTTACCAGCAAATAGGTCCAGGTTATCTAGGGTTACACAGGCAGGTTTCTCTTTTCCAGATCAGCATGGCAAGCTATGGAGATGATTTATTATTGTTGTAAATGCATTAAGCCAACATGTTTAATCGGTTATTGCATCGGATATTATATTGTATGGAAAATATTTTATTGTAATATCTTGTAGAGCCGACCTACTAAAATTGGTCTTAGGGTATGGTATAAATGTAAGATCTTATTTGTAAGATCAAGTGTGGAATGCGAAAAAGAATTGAGTGAAGGTATATGCGAGATCAAGAAGGGATATACATGAAGACATCATTTGAAGGTTAAGTTAGGTTTTTGTAAAAGAATATCAGCATTACACTAGTACTGAATCCAGCATATGAAGATGCTATTTTGTGCAGTACATTCTTATTGGATTTAACCATCCAACTATAGTCAGTATGACTCCCATTTTGTGATTGAGCAGTGAGCTCTAGGCTGTTGTCCTTTCTGCATGTGTAGACCCCATTTATGTACACTTACTATCTGTAGTAGTATAATCTGATTGTGGGTAAGGTTTCCCACCGTGGTTTTCCCCCTTACAAGGTTTCCACGTACAAATATTGGTGTTATGTGTTATGTTTATGTTTCATGCATTAATCCTTACCAGTATAGAAATTTACTTTTAACACTGTCTACTAGCATACTTAACTAGTTTACTGGTATTAAGCATTAAGTTGGTTAATTAGTTTTGGTTTGAATTTATTAGACAACTGATTCACCCCCTCCTCTTAGTTGTCTCCGGGACCTAACAATTAAAACATACATACACCAATCGATATACCATTACATACATAATTGAAAGAAGTAAAGCAACCAATAAGCCAATCACATAAATGAGAATCATAACACATAGATTTATATGTAGAAAACCTCAAAGAGGAAAAACCACGGTGGGATTTGTGACCCACAATATCAATCTACTGTCCATATGAAGAGATGTTATAAAATATGAAGGGCCTACACTTGCAAGAAGGCTTACAGCCTAGAGCACACTTCTCAATCACAAAAGGAGCCTCACTGACTACATTAAATTCGAGACTACAATCCAGAGAAGTGTGAACTTATAAGATAGCATCTTTTATGCTAGAATACAGTTCCAGTTTAAGCTCTATCTGTTTTGGTCTAAAACCCTAAACCCTTTACCCGAATAACCCTTACATGAATTTCCTCACATACATGATCTCTCTGGTATATTTCACATCATATAACATTGGCATATCCATAATCTCCTATCTCATGTCTATCTCAAGATGATCTATCAAACTGACCTATATACCCTATACAAATTTACATGCCTTATGTCGGCTTACAAAGATATATACAATATCAAATTACATGTCGGACAGATATCATAAATGCATAAACATTAAAATCAATTGTTAATGCTGGATCTAAGATATGTCAGCCTCTAATATCGATAACCTTTACTAAACCATGTCGTCCTGCATTGTTGGTGACCAAAGAAATGCTTCTATCCTACCGGTGTTGATGTAGCATTTGTGAAGTGTCTCTCGATACACAAATGAACCAAAGTATGAAGCCAGAACATAATACCATGTTTCCATCAATGATAACATAGTGAAACCAACCAATTCAGTGTCAAACATGAAGGACCTAAGTAGAATGATCTGGTAGAGACAAAGACTTTTAATCTGTATGTTGTTGTTATTGGTGAAGATGTCCAGGAATTTGAGAATTAGAAGACTCTGAGGTATGTTATATTAAATCACTCTGAGAATCAGATTATTGTTGATAATAATAAAGGTGTGATGACTAGAAGAAGGTTAGTTGTAGAAGAGGTGTGTTTGATATCCAAATTTGAACCTAAAAATCTTGTTGAAGCTTGTAAAGATGATAACTGGATAAGGGCCATGGAAGAAGAATTAGATCAGACTGAAAAGAATGATTCCTGGGAACTTGTGCCTAGACCTAAGGATAAAAATTTATTGATACTAAATGGGTTTTTAGGAACAAATTGAATGAAGTTGGTGAAGTAGTCATAAATAAAGCTAGACTGGTCTAGAAAGAGTATTCACAACAAGAAGGAATTGATTAAGAAGAAAAAATTTCTCCAGTTGCCAGAATTGAAGTTGTTAGGTTGTTGCTTTCTTATGTTGCTTATAAAGATTTCAAGGTATATCAGATGGATGTCAAATCTGCATTTTTGAATGGTGATCTAGAAGAAGAAGTCTACATTGAACAGCCAGATGGATTTTCAATGTCAGATGATGGTGATATGGTATGCAAGTTGAAGAAAGCACTTTATGGATTAAAACAAGCTCCTAGAGCTTGGTGTGCTAGATTAGATAAATACTTGTTGAAATTAGGATTCACTAAAGGTGCTACTTATAATAATCTGTACTTTAAAACTAAAAATGATAATATTATGATTGTTGAAGTCTTTGTTGATGACATTATTTTTGGTGGTGATGATGATATGAGTATGAATTTTGTCGATGATATGCAAAAGGAATTTGAAATGTCTACGATTGGTGAGATAAAAAATTTCCTAGGTTTATAGATTGCACAGATAGAGAAAGGTATCTTTATATCTCAAACTAAGTATTTAAAGGAATTATTGAAGAAGTTTGGACTAGATTATTCCAAACCGGTTGGAACTCCTATGGTGACTGGTTGTAAATTGTCTAAAAATGATGAATCTCTTAGAGCTAAATAGAGTTTGTATAGATCTGTGGTTGGTGGACTATTATATCTTACTCAGACTAGGCCTGACATTATGCATGTTGTATGTATGGCTGCAAGATATCAAGTTGATCCGAAGGAAAGTCATTTTACTATTATTAAAAGAATATTTAAATATCTTAAAGGAACTATGGATTATAGTTTATGGTGTCCTAAGAAAGATGATTTTATATTATTTTCTTACACTGATGTTGATTGGGTAGGTGATGTAGATGACCAAAATAGTACTACTGATGGAGCATTCTTTTTGGGTAAAAAGTTGGTTTCATGGGCTAGCAAGAAACAAGACTCTATCTCTATCTACTGTTGACATTGAGTACATTATTGTTGCTAGTAATTGCACTCTGATAGTTTGGATGAAGCAAATATTGAAAGACATCATAATTATTTATGATGAGCCTACTGTCATATACTATGATAATTCCAGTGTTATAAACTTGTCAAAGAATTCATTACAACATTCAAAGACTAAGCATATATCAAACAAATTCAATTACTTGACGGAGAAAGTTAGTGAACAGAAGGTGAAGCTGGAATATGTATCTATAAAGGAATAAATTGTTGATATTTTACTAAGCCTTTGCCTGTACATACATTTGTCTATTTGAGAAATAATCTAGGGGTAACCACCCCTCCTGATGAGAACTAGATGCATTGAGTTGCATCGATCTACTGGATTTTAGAGCTTTATTCTTCTTATCCGGATTGATGTGTTAGTGATGTTATGTTGCTGGAGTAGTCTATTGACTTGGTTGTGACAGATTTATGTTTCTGTGTTTTAGTGGACAGAGATATGTGTTTCATATTTAAAGGGAGACAATGTGTTTGGTTTTCTATTTTTGGAGAGCTTTGGCATTGTTGTCAAAGGGGGAGAGATCATGTGAAAAACTACATTATCTATCCTGATCTCAAGGGGAGTTTTGCTGGTAATATCTTCTTTCTTTGCGTTGACTATTTTTCACATTCATATGTTGTCATGAATACCAAAGGGGGAGATTTTTGAGTTGTTGACATTCTTGGAATATTGTTGTAGTCTGTTGGATTTGGTTATTGGACTTAGATATGTTGTTGTCATTGATGTCAACATATTCCTATGAGTTTTTCTTGTGAGCTTGTGAATATTTTCTGATCTGATTTGTTGTTCTTTGGTTACCAGTTCCTGGTGTTTCTGTTGGTGCTCTTGTTGGTGTTCCTATTGATGTTCCTGTTGGTGTTCTAGTTGATATTCCCTCTGGTATATTCCAGAATGATCAGTTCTTGTGCTGAGACTTCGGAATGTTGTTTGGGATGATCTTGTGTATCCTCATTTTAGATGGTTCATGATTTAGTGACCCTCAAATTATCTTTCTTTTTGACAATTGTTGTTTGGTTGTGTTCTTGAGCTTTGAGATGTTGCCTGATGAAGATTTGATTTGAGGTGTTGGTGCAACTATTTTGGATGATTATAGCATGTTTCATGGTGTCTCATAATTGTTTCCTCTTTGTTTTGGCAAACCGCATTGATCATTGTGTGATTTTTGGTGTTTTCTATCAACCAGTGATGATTTGTGTGTTATGGAGTATTTTTGGTGGTGTAACGTGTTGCAGTTGATCTTGGTGCGATTTCTAGTGGATGTGATCATTTGGGAATTTTAATTAGGTTCATGCTATGAAATGTAAATCATAATATTGGTCTGGTGGTCGATCTTTGTATCATGTAATGTAATTTGTGTATTTATGAGTTGAGGGTTGAGGGTTTAGTCGGCCTTGCTATCAAGGTTGATGATTTATATATATAGGTAATATACTTATGTAATTTAGTTGTTGATGTGATGTCTACATTATCAGAGATATTTGTGTGTGCAAATAAGAGATATATCATTCGATGAAGTGTTGTGGTGAGATCGGTGTTGCAGAGCAGACAACTGTGTTTAACCAGAACTATTTATCAGCCATATTTAGATGCTACTATTGTAGTTCATTTCTTCAGGATTCTATTTTTATTCAATTTGTAAGTCAATGAGACTTCCCTGAGGGTTGGAGCCTTTCATGCATATATCTTTTGGGTAGTGTTCCTGAATGCATCTGCATTCCCCAGTGTAATATTTTCACATACTACTACAGAGTATCATCTTATTGTGGGTAGGTTCCCACCATGGTTTTTCCCTTGAGAGGGTTTTCCACATCAAAAATCTTGGTTTTGTGTGTTTTATTGTTCATTTGCTTATCTTTCAATTGTTGTAGTTTATCAATTTATGCTTTGGTGTTTGACTATCTATGTTCCGGTGAGGACTGATTCACCCCCCCTCTTAGTCTTCCTTCTTGTTTGATACTAACAATAGGTTCCTTCTTAATGAACTTCACATAAGTTTGTTGTCTTAGGATTAATTTTAGGCATCAACAATGTCTAATCATTTTTTGGTGTATATATTTTGCCCCTCTTTGAGAAAATGTTGGAACAACATTGTTTCAAAGAAAAATAAATCAAGTCTAAATTTCTACTCTTGGCAGTGTGGTATTTATGGTTTTCCCCCTCGAAAGAGAAAAATTTTGAAAAAATGTGTGAAGAAAGCGATCTCACAAATTTGAAAAATTTTGGATTGATTTAGGTTGCCCCAGCATTACATTGTCACTACACTACCAATTAGTTTAAAATGGACTACATATAGCAAGTTTGGGCCCACTTCCAACTCATTTTCACAGGTGCAGTTTGAGGAGTTAAATGTGGAGAGCCAAGCGTTTAGAGAAGAGTGTTGTCAGAATGGTGATCCCCTACCATAAAAATTGATTTGAGCATGTCCACTGATTCCAAAGACCAGCTAACTATGGTCCCCCAATATGTACATCTGTACCCTCCTTGTAGATTTTCATTTAATCCTTTTTAGGTCGATTTTTTACTTGTTTAGGTGCTAAATTTAAATTTTTATTTTTTTCATTTCTTGTAGCGCATTTGTTAGATATTTTACTGCATACATTAATTGTGCTAGCGCTTTCAATCGTTTAGTGCATATTGTGGGTACAAAACAATGGCTATAACATACAACTAAGTACTCAGACTAGAGACACAAGTTTCCATTGAGCAGCTATCTAAATTCCATTCTTCTGACTCATTTATCAATTTGAGGACGTGTAACTTGAAATGGGACTACAAAGTATGCACTGTGAACATATAGGAACAAGTCTATCTTATTTTAGACAATTGAAAGTGATTAAACAACTATTTTTCAGAAAAGGAAATTGCTTGAAATCATGACTTTAAGGATAACATTAATTTTTTCTAACAAAATGCCAATTCTTCAACCTGTACAAAAATAACTATTATGCCCTGTCATGGTTGCAGAAACACTCATAGAGTTACAGACTATGGCTTCAGGAATATATAGTGAGCAAGTGCATGAAACGGAACTAAACAACTTAAGAAAGAAAGTGCATGAAGGACAGCCATATAGAATTCTCACCAAGTGGGCCCCCTTGAATGAATCTCTGAGAATAAGAACTATAACAGAAATTAACTAGTTAAGCCCAAAACCATATCAAAAATGCCTTAACTTGGAAAGTAGATACTTTTCTTTATTCATAAGTCAACTTCAACAGCATAACATTACTCTAATATGAAATCCAGAACTAACTAACATAGGAATGAGAAAAGGGTTTATAACATTCATCCTTAACAACAATATAGAACATACGCTCCACTTCCTACTATCTAGGTGGGAGCTTTATTTAAAACTCATAAAATTGAGGAAAGCTAAAATAATCAGGACTCTTGTCCTTCTTTGAATATTTGTAGATTATCCCTATATCCTCTCTAACATCCCTCAAGACAACTAACAGTCTTTACTAATGGATTAGAATTAGTCTGCAGACTCCTTATTGAGCAGGGGTAGTAGCGAACAAGTCTTCAACAGATTTTCGAACTCTTCCTGCCTTGCAATCCATCCTTTGTCCATGTTACCCTATTATTATTAATAAGACCATGTTCCTTCATAAAGACCATTCCACATAGCTACCACACAAAGGTTAGAGCAAAAAATTATATCCACACATCATGATCATTTATTTTGAACATATTCATTAGTCACACATAAAAATAGTAAATATTTATAATTGCATATATAAAGTTCATGGTTCTGTCAAAATAAAGGTTTCATCTACAGATAAAAAGACTTAAAAAAAACAAGTATCAAGGGTTGATTAAAGTATGTTTATGAAGTCCATCAACAAATACGGAAACCCCTGAAGATGGAAAACTATCTATAAAATAGCCATAAAACTATGACTCATCGCACCCCCTAAATGAAGGTTTTGTTGCTCCACCAGTAGATGTTCCCTCAGTAGATGTCTTTTGATTTTCAATCCAAATTAGCAACCTAAAGTCAGTAGCAGAAGTCTCCCCTCATGTCTTAGCAATAGGGCTCTATTAGAACCCCTGGTTTTCTCTGAGATTGTCCCATCTTTCTCATTCTTGTTCCACATTATAATACTGCAATTCCTCCCAGTGAGGAATAGTCCACCATAACATAGGCGTTTGGAATATCAAAGGAATCCACTTTTCCTACCATGAATGCCCCAAATGTATGTAGGTGGTTTCTCACCTGAGTGTTGCATGATAGTTTCTCAAAGAATGTGGCTCTACTTTCTTTAGGTCCTCAGGTAAAACCATTCTATCTCTGAGCTAGATGTCCATACATTGTTCTTGCAGTTGTTTCTACCATTTGTTCAAATTCATTGTGAACTTATTCTCTTAATGATAAAATCCTTATTTTAACCCTAGGATCAGAAGTAAGTTGGTTCCATCTATAGTAAATTTCATCTAGGTCCCCTACTGCAGCCCTCAGTAGTAATGGGACAACTTCTTCCATATCCATATATTCTCTAGCCTGTTCACCCCTCCTATTTTCATTATGAATATAGAACATAAATATCCTAAGATGAACATCTTTGATATAAAGAAGTGGGTTCCACTGAGGTGTGTATGGAATAGCATAGTTGTGGAGATAGAAATCACAAAGTAAATTCTTTTTCTCAGGATGAGAGGTTTTATAGGGAGTGAAAAATTCATTGGGAGTCATTAATGATGAATTCAGTCCTGACAACTCCCTACCTATCTTGTAGAAAAGATGTAATTCCTTCAAATAAAGGGAATACACTCTTGGAGGAGGCCTATATTCTATTACCTAAGGTAACAAAGTATTTAAATTATCTATCATATCCTCCAGCTTGTTTATGTTGGGATCCAAAAAACACTGAGAGGGGGGGTGAATCAGTTTTCTGCCAGGATGATTAATTTTAACCTTATTAACACAACAACTCAGTAACCGGTAAACATAAAAGAAGATAACAATAAGTAACAATGCAACCACATAGATGAATATCATAACACCACAAATTTATATGTAGAAAACCTCAATGAGGAAAAACCACGATGGGATTGGAGACCCACAATATCTATCCACTGATCAGAAGAATAAATATTACAATAAGGGGCCTCCACACATAGGAAGTCCAATAGCCTAGGGGACACTTCTCATCACAAAAGGAGCCTCACTGACTACAAAAAACATCAGACTACAATCTGAAATGAAGAATGAACTGCAAGCATAGCATCTTCTATGCCTGAGTACAGCTCTGGTTAAGCTCAATACCAAAGGTCTTAAACCTCTTACACAACTCCAATTAGATCACCTATGATCAATCAAAACCTCTGCATATGATTATAACTTTATTCACACATAGATTATCCCATAACCATAATCTCATGATCTACAAAGAGATCTTACATCATATTTATACCAACCCGGGACCTAAACAATTAGGTCGGCCACCTAAAATATAATACAATAATATGTTACATAATCCCTCAACCAATGATAAACCAAGTAGGCCTAAGACCAAAACAACATAAACCAAACAATAAATCCAACCGCTGACACATCAGGAGCATCATCCAACACGTTACCTAAACTAGTCCATAACCTAACAGAATAAGACCAGACCTATAATAGGTCGCCATAAGCCAAATGAAACACCACCGATCAACTAGAACATGAACATGATAACCATCAGCATTTTGATAACCTTCCAGAAGTCTCACCAACACCACTTATCAAATTCATCAAAAGATATTCACAAAGCTCTATCGATAAAACCTTTACCGGTAACCAAAAGGATCTCTATAATAAATGATAGCTTCTAGATCATCAAATCCCAAACCAACTGAAGGTGATACACATCAATAACACATGAATAACCAATCCAAACCAATTCCATAAGCCAGAACAAACCAGAGACAAATCTCTAGATCAACATCAAAGACCAACCACTTTACCAAAAGCCAATATACAGCAAAACAACCAGTATTGAAATCAATGACAAACATCAATGAAACACATAATTAGTTCCTCAAAATTTACAACAATCTCCCCCTTTCACATTGATGGCAATACTAGATGTGAAAAACATCCAAGTCCCAAGAAGTGCCAAACAAGCCTCCCCCAATACAAGACATCCAACAATCTCCCCAAAATGATATGACAATGAAGTTCTAAAACAATTATATTTGTACCAATTAACTATCCATAGACCTAAAGCAAACTCCCCCAATGGGATACAACCAATCAGAAATTATGTTTCTCCCCCTTTGACTAATATCTCTATTAAGCTCTATTTTTCACATAAATATCTCTCCCCCTTTGACATCAATTCCAGAAATCTGACATAAAAAAAAAAATCTTAAATCCTCTAAATCACACAGTTGACTACTCCCCTGAGTAGTAGTACCAACACATCAATAAGGAGTGAATGATAGTTTTGATAATGCATGTCAAACTGATGCCATTCAGAATGACTCAAGTTTCTATCGGAGGGGTAGAAAATCCCAATCTATCTCTAAAACACTCAAATGATTTCTCAAACCAATCTGACTTCATTTGCTTCCACCTTCTCCTTTAGAAAATTATACTTGATAGAAATGTGCTTTGTATTAGAATGAAATATTGGATTCTTTGATATATCAATAGCAGAAAAGTTATCATAGTTAATAACTACCAATTCATTATAATCCACCCTTATATCCTTCAACATTTTCTTCATTCATATAACTTGTGTATAGTTAGTAGTAGTAGCAACATACTCAGCTTTAGCAGTAGATGAAGAAGTAAATGATTGTTCCTTGTTGATCCATGAAACAAGTTTCTTTCCAAGAAATAAAACATCACCAAATGAGCCTATTTGGTTACCTATATCTCTAGCCCAATCCACATCTGAATATGCTCATAGTGTAAAGTAATTATAAACCAAAAACCATACCTTAAAATCCTTGAAAATATCTGAAAATCCTAGGTACCGGAGCAAGGATTCAACATAATCAATTCCTTCCTTCTGAGAATATCCATTGTAAACCAATCAAGCCTAGTTCCAATAACATCCAAGTCCATGTGTTGTCCTTTTCTAATTGATCTAATTCCTCTTCCATAGCTCACAATCAACATTCATCCTTACAAGCTTCATCCACTGATGTCGGCTCAATTAAAGAAATTAAGCATACCTCAATAGTTGCCAACCTTCTTCTTGTCCAATTATCTAATCTTCTAAATGATTGAACCTTACATGCTCTGATCTTTAGTTACAATTGAAGTTTTTGATATTGCTGAAGTAACTAGTTCAACATCCTATTTCAGTACAGGTGCTACCAGTTCTATTATAATCATCTCCACTTCTGGTTCTCTCTCATAAGTTCTTATTTGACCTTTGTACTACTCATCCACCTTGACATTAGCACTCTCCACAATTATCTGCAATCTTTTGTTATAACATCTATATGATTTGCTTTCATTAGAATAACCAAGAAATATCCCTTCATTACATCTAGGATTAAACTTCCAATTCACTACCAAAGATTCTGAAGTACTTAATTGTAGGTGTATGACAAAATCATAACTCATAAAGTGACTTACCAATAAACCAAACTAGATACAAGATCCAACAAATCTTTGTCAGTTAACCTTCAAATTGACTTCTCCAAAATCTGAAACAGGCTTTCAGACCACTACCAAGGGCAATGCAAGATCTATCATCAATTTGCCTCCCCCTAAGGTGAATGTCTTAGATACCAAATGAGTTTCATTTAGGTGTAGGAACATTATGCTCTGTCAGTTGAGTAACCGGGGTATATGCTTCAGTCAAATGAACATCAAGGGCATTTGACTCTGTCGGTTGAACCTTAGACTCCATAACCCACTTCTGCTCATGCTCCTTCCAAATATCATCAACCTTCTACTTTCCCTTGTCATTAGATTTATCACTTCCTGTCGGTAGGTTCTTACTTTTGCAAAATTTAGCAATATGTCCTATTTTGTTGCATGTATAGCAAGTAACATTGTTTGTCTAAATTTCCTTGTTGTAACCTTGACCATTCCTCAACCTACATTGATTAGCCATATGTCCAAACTTTCCACATGCATGACATCTCACATTCATTCTACAATCTTTTGTCCTATGACCATACTTTTTATAATTTTAACACTGACCGAAAACTGCATTATTATTCTGATTTTCTCTATTTCTGCATTGACTTGCTCTATGACCAAAATTATTACAAACAAAGCATCTACCATTAAATTTGAGTGCATTGGTTTGCCTTACCGGTGACCTCTAATTCCAGTTGTCCTTCTGATTGGATGTGTCATCCTGATTTGCAATATCAGAGCTTTCTCCATGCTCAAATCCAAGACCTCTAGTGTCTCCAGTGTCCCTTTAATCCTTCAATAACTCATCAAGCTTAGTAGAATTAACCTTTAACTTATCTTTGTACTTATTTGCAACATCCAAATCACCTCTTAGGACTATCATCATTCTCTCCAACTCTTGCTCATTGTTTTGTGATTGCACCAATTTAGTTCTCAACACATCATTCTCATGTGCCAACCTAATGCATTCCTCAGATTTTTCATTTAGAGATATAGAAAAATTTTCTTCATTCTTCTCCCGATCTTTAATTTCCTTGGACATCCTCATGGTCATAGCTTGCATCTCATTCTTCATGACACCATTCTCCTAACTTAGCTTCTAACATAATTCCTGTAAATCATTCTTCTCTCCATCATCCTGGTTTTGTAATTGATCACAAAGTTCCTTCCTTTTAGCTTGTGTAGATGACAACCTCTCCTCCAGAGTAAAAATAAATTCCTTCGCAGATCTCAACTCATCTTGTAGCTTCATGTTCCTCAACCTTTAGCATCATAGTCTTCAAGTTCTGCTTGAAGTTCCTTCCTCAAACTTATCTCCATATATTCTGGATACACGATATTCCTCAAGCTGTTAGACTTACTTTGAGGCACTAGGCTCTGATAACAATTGTTGGGATCCAAGAACACTAAGAAGGGGGGGGATTAAATTAGTGTTATGCCAAAATGATTAATTTTAACCTTATTAACACAACAACTCAGCAACTGGTAAACATAAAAGCAGATAACAATAAGTAGCAATGCAACAACATAGATGAACACTATAACACCATAGATTTTTACATGGAAAACCTCAATGAGGAAAAACCATGATGGGATTGGAGACCCACAATATCTATCCACTGATCAGATGAATAAATATTACAATAGGGGGCTTGCACATGTAGGAAGGGCAATAGCCTAGAGCACACTGCTCATCACAAAAGTAGCCTCACTGACTACAGAAAGCATCGGACTACAATCCAGAATGAATATTGAACTACAAGTGTAGTATCTTCTATGCCTGAGTATAGTTCAGGTTAAGCTCAATACCAAAGGTCTTAAACCTCTTACACAAATCCAATTCAATCACCTATGATCGACCAAAACCTCTACATATGATTACAACTTTATTCGCACACAAATAATCCCATAACCATAATCTCATGATCTACAAAGAGATCTTACATCATATTTATACCAACCCAGGACCTAAACAATTAAGTCAACCACCTAAAAGATAATATAATAAATTTGTCACATAATCCCGAAAACCAATGATAAACCAAGTCGGCCTAAGACCAAAACAACATAAACCAAATAATAAATCCAACTGGTGATGCATCAGGAGCATCATACAACACGTTACATAAACTGGTACATAACCTAACAGAATAAGACCGGACCTATAGCCAATCCAAACTGATTCCACAAGCTGGAACAAACTGGAGACAAATCTCCAGATCAACATCAAAGACCAACCACTCTACCAGATGTCGGTAGACAGCAAAACAACTAGTGTTGAAATTGATGACAAACATCAATTCAACACATAATCAATTCCTCCAAATTTCCAACAGTTTATTATATCTTTTTCCTGTAGTTTTCTTTCTAATGCCTCCTTTTCCTTTTTCCATTCTTCCTCATTTTCTAATAATTGCAATAATACAAAGCAATCAATCCCCAAGAAAAATAAGGTGGAACATGCACACTTACCTTGTCTTTTATTTGTTGTTCTTCCTAATTTACTTTCTTAGCAGCCTCAGCCAAATTTGCTAACCTAGTTGCAACATTTCTTTCATTAATAGGCTTATCCTGACTGGTTTGTTGAGGTATAGAAGTGTTATCACCAATGTTTAAATCAACATTTAAATTGATTTCTCCAAAATTTCTCGGCACTTCTTCTTCCTCATCTTTTGTTTCTTCCTCTTCTTCTTCCATTTCTTCTTGTTCATCCTCTACTTCTTTCTATTCTTCCTCCTCATTAGTTTGAGCCATGTTTTGAATTTCATACTTTGCTTCATTCAATTTTTCTCCTTCCAATTCTTTATTGCCTCTTGTGTTAGTATCCACTTCTTCTTCTAAGAACTCTTCTAAACAAGACATTTCATATTCCTGCTCTTGTTCTTTAGTAGAAGAAGAGGATTGAGACAATATCTTAGTAGAGTTTTCTCAAGGAGATTTTTCTTTATCAGATTCTAAGCTCAGAATTTCAATTATTTCTATTGTAGCTACTTTCCCCTTAAACTTATTTTTCAGCCTATGACTAGTTCTTGTAGGCTTCTTTCCTACAGAAGGTCTTTCCATTTCTTTCCTTTTTTGGCTAGATGATCCATCTTTTAGTACAGAGTTTCCCATTTCTTGAGTTTTTGTAGAGGTCGTAGGTCTCTTTGCTTCCTACTTTTTAGAAAGTTTTCCTTTTTTCTTCTTCTTCTGAACTCTAGTTCCTGGAACTAATTTTTCATTCTTCTTACTCTTGGATGAGGGTTTCTATTTTTTAGGAACTTTTTGAGTGACTTTTTCAGTGGCATTTCCATCCTCACTAGAAGAATTTTCACTGTGATCCTTAGTAGGTCTAGAGGATGAAGCCCCTGTAGCTTTTCCTTAATGGATAAGCTTCACTAATTGTCAGAAAATCCACCCACGGCATCCCAGGGTTGCTTTCTACTAGCGCTTTCTCAACCAATAGCTGAATTAAGCAATGGTGAGACACGAATTGAAGGTTACCTTTTTGTACCTGAGTTTCTATCTACTTAAGTATATTGTAAAGGAAATTTGGAACATTCATCCACCTACCATGTCTTAAATGACATAAAAATTTGAAATGAACACAATGCAATTGAGATTGTCTCCCCTCACAAGTAATGTACTTAATAATATAGGTTACCCTATGAGCCTAGAGAGGTGGAAGAGACAACCTGTTAGTTCATTTCTTAGTGACATTCAAAGGAGGGTCACCATGCTTTATAAATTGTGCTTTGGCAAACCTGGCATCGTTAGTTTCTGGAAATTGTTCACCATCCCTAAGCAACCCAGAAACTTGAGCAATACACTCCTCTATAATAGGAATCCTCAACCCTTTCACCAAAGGGATATTATCCTTCAAAGATTGTCTAAATTTGAGGGCTACATTATCATCATAAGTATGCAATTTCAAGAAATAATCTAACCACCCACATCCTTTAAACAAAAGTTCACAACCCTCATCTTGTAATATCAGAATGTGGTATGTAGACTCTCTCTTAATAGGGGAACCTCCCATTACTACAGCTGTTACTTCCTTCAACAAAATATATTTTTGTTAAACCCGAAATATGAAGCTTTCTACTTTTAGCCAGCAAGAGAAATAGTGTGTACTAGGCAGGCTTCCAAATAGAACAAGGTTTTACATAGACTTGAGTTGAAAGGAAAAAGTTTAAAAATTTGCCAAATTAGGAATAAACTAGACTTTAGCAATGGCAAGTAAAACTAACTCATTCCTTTAACCTAAGTTATCATGCTTATTTGAATTTGTAAGATCTAATAATGGAAATACCTTATCTCACAATCAATCCCCCCCCCACTTGAAGATAGACGTAGTGTCCATACATGTGTAAGGGTAGTAAATCATAATGCAATCATAATTTTTTAAAAGTTTGAATGAAATGATGAAAAATATGAAGCAAAAAGTTGTAATCATGAAAGTGTAAATATACTTAGGTGCTTTGTGATGTGATTGTTGTTGGCATGCTACACTCTTATGAGAATAGTTGATGTTGTCATTGATGGCAACCAACTAGCAACCAACTGGAAACCAACTGGCAACCAACTGGCAACCATCTGGCAACCATCTGGCAACCAACTAGCAGATACCGGCACCGACAATAGATTTCTACATACACCAGAAGACACTTCACTTACATTGGCAACAATGCATACCGGCACCCAAGCCGACATGGAATAAACTTTTGTTTATTGTTTTGTAATGTAATCATCTTTTGTAAGCCGACATGGTACATTGTAATAGACTCATATATGTATGAGATCTTATAGGTCATTTTGTAAGGAGATGGATGAGAAGTATAAGGCAATTTTGTATAAGGTGATATAGTTGACAGTGAAGGTTTTGGTTATTGTCTAAGATTAAACCGGTACTGAACCTGGCATATGAGATGTTGTTTTGAGAAGTACATTGTATTGGATTTAATAATCCATTTTGTAGTCAGTGTGACTCTTGTTTTGTGATTAAGCAATGAGCTCTAGGTTGTTGGCCTCCCTGCATGTGCGGGCCACTCATTGTAAATAGTATTTATTCATTGGCCAGTGAGTAAATATTGTGGGTCACAAATCCCAGTGAGGTTTTTCCCACACCAATTTTCCTCATTAAATATCTTGTGTTATGGTGTGTTTCTATGTTGTCTCTATTATTTTTGTTTATTACAATAATTCTTATTTACCAGTACACTGTTTTGGGATGCAAAGTTTTAAATAAGTATAAATATTCTGCTTAATAGGTTAGACACTTATTCACCCCCCCCCCTCTCAGTGTCTTTGGGACTGTCATTGAATCCAACAATTGGTATCAGAGTATGGTCCTCTATTTTCAAAAACCTAACAGCTTGAGGAAGATTCTGACACCAGTACAAATGGAGAACTTAAGAAAATAGTTGGAAGGAACTCTTGAAGATTTTGATGCAGAGAAATTGAAGAATATCAAACTTGAAGACGATCTGAGGACTGCACATGAATTCATTAAAGGACTTCAAGAGAACTTTTATATAGCACACAATAAAATAAAAGAACTTCATGAGAAGATGCAGAATGATGATGATGAAAAGGAAACTCTTAGAGACATTGCGAACAAGTTGAGACAAGAAAACAGTAATGTGAAGAATGAAATGCAAGATATGACTATGAGGTTATGTAAAGATATTGAAGATAGGAAGAAGAATGAAGAAGACTTGACTAGGAGACTTAATGATGTTGGAAATGAAAATCTCAGACTTAGTCATGAAAATGATATGTTGAAGACAGATCTAATTCACATGCAACATGATAAAACTGAGCTTATGAGACAAGTTGGAATTTTGAAAAGTCAGAAGCCTAATGGAGATACTAATGGACTTGGATTTGAAGTTGGAGAAAGTTCTGGTACTGCAAACAATCAAGATCAAAACAAATCTGTAAGACAACCTAATTCTTATAAATTTAATGGCAAATGTTTCAATTGCAACAAATATGGTCATAGAGAAAATCAGTGTAGATTTAGAAATAATTAGAATATGAACTCACCCACCAGTCAATGCTCCAAATGCAACAAAGTTGGACATAATTTAGAGAATTGCAGAATGAATGTGAAATGTTATGTTTGTGGAAGATTTGGACATTTATCTAATCAATGCAGATCACAAACCAGTCAAGGATATGGAGAGCCTATTCAGAAGAATAATGTAACTTGTTATGCTTGTAACAAGATTGGACATATTGCAAAATTTTGTAGAAGCAAGAATGCACTAGCAAACAACAAAGGATCTAGTTTGAAAGGTAAAGAGAAGGTAGATGTGTTAGGTCTTAGAGACAACTGAGAAGGGGGGTGAATCAGTTGTCAAATAAATTCAAACCAAAACAACTTAACCAACCTTAATGCTTAATACTAGTAAACCAAACTTTATGCTGGTAGACAGTTTATCAATTAATTATAGTACCGGTAAATATTAATGCATGAAACAGAAAGACATTAACATCCACAACACATAACACCAATATTTGTATGTGGAAACCCTATAAGGGGAAAAACCATGGTGGGAAACTTTACCCACAATCAGATGATACTACTGCAGATAGTATGTGTATACAAATGGGTTCTGCACATGCAAAAAGGCCAAGCGCCTAGAGCTCACTACTCAAACACAAATAGGAGTCACACTGACTACAATTGGATGGTTAAATCCTATAATGATGTACTGCTCAAAATAGCATCTTCATGTGTTGGATTCAGTACCGGTGTAGTTCTAATATGCCTTCACAAAAACCCTGCTTCACCTTCAAATGATGTATGTGTGTATATCTATGCTTGTTCTCGCATATACCTTCTTACAATTCCTTTTTCCAATCACATATCGATCTTACAAATAAGATCTTACATATGTACCATAACCTAAGACCAATTTTAGTAGGTCGGCTCTAAAAGATATTACAATAAATCATTTACAAGTAAATTAATAACTGATGCAATATCTGATTCAACATGTTGGCTTAATGCATTTACAATAACAACAAAATCATCTTCAAAGCATGTCGTGTTGATTTGGAATAGATAAGCCTACCGGTGCTTATTCTGGACCTATTTGTCGGTAACAGCAAATATGCAAATACGAATATATCAATGAACAAATCTCCAAGAAAAAGTGTTCAAATGATGTCTTCAACATAACCAAGTGTTTTCTATGTCATTCTAAGTGCCGGTGAACAATATATCCTGTCGGTGAACTAGATACCAGTGACTGTGCATAAAGTCGCTTGCTTGTCGGTGAACAATGTCAATCCTCCAAAGTGCCAGAGTTGATAAGTGTTAATAGGTGTTGGCATCAATGACAAAACCATATCAATATAACCAAAATACCAACAATCTCCCCTTTGGCATTGATGGTAACACAAGATGGAAAAACCATCAAAGTGCCAAAAGAAAAATGCCAAATACCGAAAACCAACAATCTCCCAAAAGAGATCATAACCAGAAATCAAAATTCAGATATAGAGAGTAATCAATCTCTCTCAAAGTAACAATCTCTCCCCCTGAGAGTAACATGTGTTTTCCTTGTGTTTTTCCATATCAATCTCTTCCCCTTTGACATCAAATGCCAAAGCCAATACAAAAGTTAGGTTCAAGTACAAAATACCAACCAATTCAGTATACCAACTACTCCCCTTGAGAAGTAGCTCTGCTCATCAAAGCCAGAGTAAAAGATTTCTCTGTTAATTCTGTCGGTTGATGAAAAACATCAACTATCTAAGTCTCTACCAGTGGGGGTATGACCCCAAGATGATCTCTTTGATATTCAAAAGTCTCCTTAGGCAAAGGCTTAGTGAAAATATCTACTATCTGCTCTTTAGTATTGACATAAACCAGTTTTACTTCTTTTGATTCAACATTCTCTTTCAGAAAATTCAGTTTGATAGAAACATGTTTAGTTTTAGAATATAGTACTGGATTCTTAGATATATCAATTGTTGCAGTGTTATCACAATAGATAGTTATAGGTTCCCTACATTTTACCTTTATGTACTTCAACATTTTCTTAAGCCATAATACCTATGTACATTTAGTTGTTGCTGCAACATTTTCTGATTCTGCTGTTGATAAAGATGTGCAACTTTGTTTCTTACTCAACCAAGAAATTAATCTTCTTCCAAGAAAAAATGCTCCACCGGTGGTGCTTTTTCTGTCAACTACATCTCTTGCCCAATTTGCATCTGTGTATGCACATAATTCAAAGTTTTCATCTCTAGGATACCATAAACCAAGATTTGTAGTGCCTTGTAAGTACCGAAAAATCCTTTTTACTACTGATTCATGATTTTCTCTAGGATTACTCTAAAATCTTGAAACAATACATACTGCATTCATAATATCAGGTCTTGTTTGTGTCAAATACAGTAGGCCTCCTATCATAGATTTGTACCTAGTCGAATTAACAGGTGTAGATTCATCCCTTAGTGATAATTTGTCTGTAATGCCCCACCAGGAACCCTAAAGGAAAACAACACAACTAGGCAACTAAAGGGTGAAATAAATTTTTTTTTGTTAAAGAATAAGTGTACTAACTATAATCATAGCACGTTTAACAACACAGCGGAAGTCTATCATAAGTTTTCCTAAGGGTAACGAACAAAGATTAATTTTCATAGATTATATTAACACCACAGTTAATCCATTTAATTAGATAAATTGAATACTTAAGTTAAAAATTACACATACATCCAAATTTCACAATAAAGAAATAAAAGTATTCCAATGTATCCAATTTCCATAAACCATTTAAACATAAGATCAAAACAATAACATTCATTCCACTGACATAATAATATTACAATATCCATAAATACATGGCTTCCAATAATACCACTGGTTACAAAGATACAATATCAAGGTTACATAAAAGTCTGATACAATGACCACAAGGTCTCAACTGAACAATGATCTCGAACAAGAGCTGGTACATAAACCACGATCCAAGAAACACCAGCGAAGCCTTTCCTTGCCTGAAGATACAATCCAGAACATCCGATGGGAAGTGGCACTACCACCCGACCATGTGATCCCGAAATGGAACCACCCCACCGTGCTAGGAGATAGTAGAAACCCTCAAGCAAGCAAAGTAAGACAATTAAAAAAGGACTACAAGACTCTGCAACCATCCATGTAACACAACTCACAAAACACTAGTGACTCTAAGAAGAGAGTGTCATTGCATAGCTTGATGGTTACCATGGTACAGCCTCCATAGGTCCCGGCCCCCGTACTCGGGTTTCTCCTGGTAACCTCTCCTAAGCCTCTGGTTCCAACTAAGTCTCATGCAGACCCTACCAATCCTTTCGTGAAGACAAGGTGGTAAGTTTGCCATTCCAGGCCTTCTCGTAACATCATGAGCCCTGTACAAGCACTCATCTATGCATGAGGCACACTTAGCTTAATTAATATTTAATCTACCCACCCCCTAATCAATTATTAGGTTATCACTTTTTAACTAACTTTCGACGGGTTATCCTATCATCCACTTCGGGCACGACCCCCGCTCGAAAGCCACTCTCTCTCTTAGGACACTAACAAGAAATGTTTCTCTCCATGAGAACTCTATGGCGAAACAGGCAACCATAAACAATCCTGACAAACACAGGTGATGGATACACAAATACCAACCCAAGAATGACCATTTGGACAAAGACACACAATGGCTCATATCAAATAGGTTATACAACAACACCTAGTCTAGGAGAAATAATATCATCGAACACAATGACAATTTAATCAAAATTGCAATAAAACTTGACTGAGAACACATTATATGCAAGATCCTATTACAGGTAATCTTTCCTTAAAAACAGCAAAGCATAAATAACATGCAATTTACAAATTTCCAGATAACAAGAATTTACAACTTTTTAATACCAAAAACATTCACTTTGTCATTTGTCCAAAAAGATTTAAAATACAAATAATTCTCCCAATGTATTTTCAACATATTTATTTAAATTAACATTCCAAACTGTAATTAAATAATATTTAAAATAACATTTAAAATATTATAATAACTACCAAAAGAAACATATCTAATATTAAATATATATATATAAACACATATATGAATATACATATATTTATTTATATACATATATAATATAATACATAAAATATTTAATTAATCTAACCCTTGGGTACGAAACCCAAAACAGTGGACAGGGTTTAGAAATTAATTAAAAAACACTTTAATAATTACAAAAAGGGCCCTATCACGGTAGCCTATGCTACCGCCGGTAGCTAGTACTACCGTCTGGTAGCTCTGCTACCATCTAGTAGCACTGCTACCGTCGGTAGCTAGTACTATCATCTGGTAGCACTGCTACCATCCGGTAGTACACAGTACTACCGTAGGTAGCTGCTATCGCCGGTAGCGGATGCTACCGTAGGTAGTTTGCTTTTATTTTTATTTTTATTTTTAAATTTTAATTTTATTTTTTTTAATTTTATTTTTTTTATAATTATTTAATTTTTAAACAGTACAATAAAAAAAACAATATTTTTTTTTTATAATTTCATTTTAATAAAATTTTAACAACAATAATAACAAATTTCCAATAATTCCCTTTTTACAAAATTTCAATCCTTCTTCATTTTTTTTTAAATTTAATTAACCTAAATAAATTTAATGTATAATTAAATTTATTTCCTTAAGGTAATTAGAACCATTTCTCAGGTAAATACCCCTTTCTCACAAATCTGGCAAATTTCCATGCATCATAAAATCTGACAAATTATCTATAATAATTTTCCTAATTTTCACAAAATTACATACTTCCCATAACTTAGAAATTCCCATCAGACATGGATTTTAAAACAAACTCAAATTCACTAGAAGAGGGTTTTGAATTTGACAATTATTTTACACACACATCAAGCAGAGACAAATAGAAATATTTTTAATAATACACACAACTAAGAAACCATCCAACCTGGTATAGCTTTCCTGGAAGAAATCTGTAGAAGAGCCCCAGTCCCTTCAATAACTTCTAATGAATTTTCTTCACCTAAATTCTTGACATGTTCCTATGTGTTCCTATCTGTGTAACTAAAATAAAGACCTAACCCCTATTTAAACTAAAATTCTAGGTTCAATAGCTTTTTCACAAAAAACCTAAATTTAGAATAATAGTAATTTATTTTATTTTATTTTCTAAATTTATCACATGCAATAATTAAAAAACATTATTCTTTCATTACTTTTCTCATGCACATTAATTAATTTTCTAAATAAAGAATTAATACAATATTTTCTAAATAAAGAATTAAAACAATACTTTAATTCCAATTAATCCTTTTATTCATTTATTTAATTATAACTTAAGAAAATAATAAATACAATTAATCTAATTTATTTTTAATACCATGCAGCTTAATTTAATAATTTCTTTAATTAACTAAATCTATAATCTCAATGCATAAACAATACAATAATGAGATAATTTCATAAACTTAATTAATTAATTAATTAAATCCACTAAAACACTCAAATTAAACAAATCTCAAGCAATTACCCATAAAAGATAAAATGACAAAATACGAAGACCGAACTAACTGACAAAATGACTAACTGACGACACTCATACGAGTGTAACTGAGTAAAATAGGGTCAACTACTATCTCCTCCACTTCCATCAGAAAATATAAGGCACTCTTAGACCTATGAATCTAGGTGGAGATGATACCCCGTACCTACCCGGTACTTGTACCTGCAATATCCTGCATCACCGAACCACACATGCATATATATATAGAAAACACGGCATACACACTGATGAAGGAGAATCGCGACGTTCCCTGTCTCACCGAAATGAGTGAAGAAAAATTGTCCCCTTGCATCCAATACACTTGCAAACACACAACATATACTTCCACATTGCATAAATAAAGTAAAATGTCAGTACATAGCAATAATACATAAAATGCCATAAATCACAAGTACTGAAATACTGCAAATAAATTATACATCTCATCTCCAAATAAAGCATAATGTCATAAAAATCTGAATAACATGTCATGGTAATGTATCCACTGAAAAACAACCAATAATAAAATATGAGTCTAATGAGTTCAACTAGTAGGAGTACTACATTGTCATTTGTAGTCATAGGTGTGCTTACTGATTTAGAGTTCTCCATCCCAAATTTCTTTAGTAACTCCTTCAAGTACTTGGATTGACTCAAGAATATACCTTTATCAGTCTGTGAAATCTACAATCCTAAAAAGAATTTTATCTCTCTAATTGTAGACATTTCAAATTCTTGCTGCATTTCAATAGAAAAGTCTTTACATAATCCATCTTCTCCTCCAAAGATTATGTCATCAACAAAAACTTCTATAACCAAGATGTCATCATTAATCACTTTATAGTATAAATTGTTGTCAGCATTACCTTTAGAAAATCCAATCTTCAAAAGATATTTATCCAATCTAGCATATCAAGCTCTTGGAGCTTCCTTCGACCCATACAAAGCTTTCCTTAACCTACAAACCATATCTTTGTTATTTGTCAAATAAAATCCATCAAGTTGCTCAATGTAAACTTCTTCTTCAAGATCTCCATTCAAAAATGCACATTTAATATCCATTTGATATACTTTGTAGTTCTTGTGTGCTGGAAAAGCCAAGAATAATCTGACTGCCTCAATTCTAGCTACCGGTGCAAAGGTTTCATTATAATTAATTCCTTGAGAATATCCCTTACACACTAATCTTGTTTTATTTATGATTACCTTACCATCTTCATTAAGTTTGTTTCTGATTACCCATTTTGTTCCAATCACATTTTTGTCTTTAGGCCGGGGAACTACTGTCCATGTGTTATTCTTTTCAATTTGTTCTAGTTCCTCTTCCATAGCTTTAATCTAGTTTTTATCTTCACATGCCTCATTAATTGATGATGGTTCAATTTGAGAAATAAGACATACCTCTTCATTTTCCAGTCTTCCTCTTGTCATAACTCCTTGATACTTGTTCCCAATTATCTGATTTTTTGAGTGATTCAGTCCTACATACCAGGGTGTCTTTATTTGTTGTTGTTCCTCAGCTATAGTGGAATTTTCAGATGATACCGGTGTAACTGGATCTTAATTCTATATTGGTGGATTCAATGTAGGTTCATTTGTCAGTATTTCTATTGCTGGTTCAGAGTCTATATACCTTGAAGTTCCTCTAAAGTGTTCATCAATCTTCACATTTATACTCTCAACAATTTTCTGCAATCTCTTGTTAAAACATCTATATGCTTTTCTCTTAGATGAATAACCAAGAAATATTCCTTCATCACTTCTAGGATCAAATTTGCCAATATACTCATCTCTCCTAATATAGCATTTACTTCCAAATATTTTGAAATGCTTAAGAGTAGGAGTAATACCAAACCATAGTTCATGAGGGGTCTTACCGGTTTCACCTTTGATGTGAACTTTGTTGAATGTATAGACCGTTGTGCTTGATGCTTCTCTCCAATATACATGTGGTAGATTTGCTTCTGATAACATACTTCTAGCTACATCCAAGATAGTTTTGTTTTTCCTTTCTACAACTCCATTCTGTTGTGGTGTCTGGGGTGCTGATAACTGTCTTCTGATTCCATTCACTTCACAGAATGTATTAAATTCCTTAGAAATGAATTCACCTCCTTGATATGATCTCAGACATTTTATTTTCTTACCGGTTTCATTTTCTACCATTACCTTGAATAGTTTGAACTTCCCAAGTGCTTCTGATTTTTCTCTAAGAAAAGTAACCCAACACATTCTAGAATAGTCATCAATGATTAGCATGAAATATCTATCACCTTGTAAGCTTTTAGTTCTAGCTGGACCACATAAATCAATGTGAATTAAGTCAAGAGCATTATTGGATTTTTCTGGAATACTTTTAAAAGATTCTCTAACTTGTTTTCCAAATTGACATTCCTTACATACCAGATTGTGAGGTTTAACAATCTTAGCTAAGTCTCTAACTGCCTTAGTAGTACTGATTTCTACTATGCAATCAAAATTTACATGACAGAGTCTCTTATGTCATAGCCAACTTTCATCAATATATGCAATCAAGCATGTCCTTTCATTGTTATTTAAATGAAAGATGTTACCTCTAGCTTGATTACTGGTTGCAATTTCCAAACCAGTTATGTTCATAATTTTGCATTTTCCATTCTTAAATTGTAACTGAAATCCGTTTTCAACTAATTGACCAACACTCAAAAGATTATGCTTTAAACCTTCTACATAGTAAACATTGTCAGTATTATGCTTACCATCAAGAGATATAGTACATTTTCCTTTGATCAAACAAGCTTTATCATCTCCAAATCTTACTAGACCTCCATTATACTCCTGAAACTTCAAGAATTTACCTTTATCACCAGTCATATGATGTGAACATCCTGAATCAATGATCCATTCATCCTTAACTTAAACTTTAGCTTCCAGGGCCTTCTCTACTGGTTGAACAATAGGTGTCGGTTGATCTTCTGTTATAGCAACAAAAACCCATCCATTGTCTGTTGGATCCTCATCAGAATCATCAGTGAGTCCTTCATCAGCAAGATAACAAGATTTATCTTTATTCTTCTTAAATCTGTATCTCTCATATTCAGGGTTAGGTTTGTATGTTCTTCTAGCTTCTTCTCTTAGTCTAGCATGTCTATCAGGGCATCTTGAAGCCATATGACCAATTTTATTACAAGTAAAACATTTAAAGGGTGCTTTACCTTCATACTTACTTCCAACTAGACCTTTAGGCATTTTCCTTGCAAATAGTGCTTCAAGTTCTTAATTTTCTCTCATGCTTTCTTCAAGTTCTCTTGCATAAAAGGCTTTCCAATCAAATTTGTCAAATGATGGTGCAGATGATGTTGATGCCTTAAAAGCTAAATCTGTCTTTATAGTAGCAACAAGACCAAATTCCTCAATTTCAAAAGCTGAAAGTTTTCCAATCAGTGTCCCTAGTTACTGATGTATTAGCTATTGTTCTTAACTTATTTATAGCAATAACTTTCATTTTATATGTCGGTGGCAATCCTCTTAAAAATTTTGAAACAATTTCATCTTCACTTAAGGTTCCTCCACAACATTTAATACCCAAAACAATTTCATTAACTCTTTCCATAAAAGTAGAAATCCTTTCATCTTCTTCCATTTTCAGATTTTCATACCTGACCCGGAAGCTTTCAAGTTTTGCAATTTTGACTGTGGAATCTCCTTCATTCAATGTTTCCAAATGATCCCAAATAGCTTTAGCAGTAGACCTATCTAATAATCCCATGATTTACTAATCTGATAATGCGCTCAAAAGTGCTTCCCTTGCTTTGCAATCATTTTCCTCATATTTTCCTAAGGTAGGTGGATTAGGCTGACTTTGAGTAGGAGCAATATAGCCATTTTTTGTAACATCCCAGATGTCCTTTCTGATGCAATTTAGATGTGTCTCCATTCTGATCTTTCATATGCCATAGTTGGTTCCATCAAGTTTAGGACTGTCCTTCCTGAAATAATTAGTAGACATTGGATCTCCTCAAGTTGTTAAACTTCTACAAAAAGAGGACTAAGCTCTGATACCAATTATTAGGTCCCAGAGACAACTGAGAGGGGGGGTGAATCAATTGTCAAATAAATTCAAACCAAAACAACTTAATCAACCTTAATTCTTAATACCGGTAAACCAGACTTTATGTCAGTAGACAGTTTATCAGTTAATTACAGTACCGGTAAAGATTAATGCATGAAATAGAAAGACAATAATATCCACAACACATAACACCAATATTTGTATGTGGAAACCTTGTAAGGGGAAAAACCATGGTGGGAAACCTTACCCACAATCAGATGATACTATTGCAGATAGTATGTGTATACAAATGGGGTGTGCACATGCAAAAAGGCCAAGCGCCTAGAGCTCACTACTCAAACACAAATAGGAGTCACACTAACTACAATTGGATGGTTAAATCCAATAATGATGTACTGCTCAAAATAGCATCTTCATATGCTGGATTCAGTACTGGTGTAGTTCTGATATGCCTTCACAAAAACCTTGCTTCACCTTCAAATGATGTCTGCGTGTATAGCTTTGCTTGTTCTTGCATATACCTTCTTACAATTCCTTTTTCCAATCGCATATCGATCTTACAAATAAGATCTTACATATATACCATAACCTAAGACCAATTTTAGTAGTTTAACTCTAAAAGATATTACAATAAAATCAATTACAAGTAAATTAATAACTGATGCAATATCCGATTCAACATGTCGGCTTAATACATTTACAATAACAACAAAATCATCTCCAAAGTGTGTCATGCTGATCTGGAATAGATAAGCTTGTCGGTGCTTATTCTAGACCTATTTGTCGGTAACAGCAAATATGCAAATACGAATATATCAATGAACAAATCTCCAAGACAAAGTGTCCAAATGATGTCTTCAACATAACCAAGTGTTTTCTATGTCATTCTAAGTGTCGGTGAACAATATATCCTGCCAGTGAACCAAATACCGGTGACTATGCATAAAGTCACTTGCTTGTCGGTGAACATTGCCAATCCTCCAAAGTGCCAGAGTTGATAAGTGTTAATAGGTGTTGACATCAATGACAAAACCATATCAATATAACCAAAATACCAACAATATTAAGTTAAGAAAGAATTTTCAAAACAATGGATTAAGAAAAGAGATCAGAGAACTGATGAAACTATATCTTCACCGGTACAACAGAGTAACTCTCCACCGACAGGAGATTCTTCATCTAACTGAGGAATAATCCCTTAGGGGTATGGCAGAAAATTAAAAAATATGTATTCTACCCTTGGTTGATGGTGAGAAGATACATTTCTTTTTTACCAGTAGGTGTGTTAAGTTTTCACTTAATTGGCGAGCATTTAATGATGTTTTAGAGAATTTTTTGGCTATAAAGCACCGGGAAACCCTCATTTCAAACTCACTGAGCATTCAAAATTTCTATGAGCGTAAAATTGAGCAAAGGCATTCAAGGCGAATCTGAGAAGTGTTTTTCAAGCATTCAGCAGACATCCGGATAAGAGGTATTTTTCATAATGGCTGATTCATCTTTTGTTCTTGAATTTATTCTGAACCCTACCATTGTGGAGAATGTGAAACACCCTAGGCCCATATTCAAAATAATTCCCAAGATTGCAAAGCAAGACAACTCTGTCGGAGTTTTTTTAAAATACCTAAGGGTGTAACATTTGCAGAAGACCCTAAGATTTACATATGTTGCAATATAGAAGACCTAGCATCTACGGAGTTAATAAAAATGTTTAACAAGGTCATTTGTGATGAACATGGAATTGTTAAACCCGAACATAAGATTGTGGAAACTTTACGTTTTGTGGAGATACTGAATATCCCTCAATTTCCAAAGGAAGTGGTAAGGGTTTTATTGAGTAGAGGACATGGAGAATTCTTATGGTTGGATTATGTTTGTAAGATAACCCGACAAGCAATTAGGGCAGTTACTAGTTTACCCTCAACCGATAGTAGACCTGATAAGACAAAGAAGATTCCCAACAAAATGGTGACAAGCCTAACCGAAGCAACATCTGCCAATAGATCACTTAGAGTAAATGACATTAAGGACATTAATGTGAGATATGTAAGTATGGTTCTTGGATACAAAGCCCCACATGCTAACAGGCTCAATTTTGTTTCCAGTCTTTGTATTTATAGTGCATATGAAATGATAAACAACAATCCTAAGATAGATGTGTGTGAATGGTTAAAACATGAGCTTATTGATAACCAGACAAAGATTAAGGGAGACAAAAAGGGTACTTTCCACTTTGGAAACCTTCTGGTATGTTTGATATTATATTTCACCAAAGAGATCCCTAGTGTAGGACAAAAAGACTTTGGTTATGATATACCGGTAGGAAAACAATTACAAGAAGCTTTTACCAGAATGGGAAATGATAGAGATAATAACATAATAGATTACTTTAAAACTTTCCAATCTAATATGAGAGCTAGTGAAAGGATTCCTCAGAGCATAGTTGAGAAATATGACAACCAAAATTTTTTTGTCATTAAAAGAGATGAAACCTGGATGGAAGCAGTAAGCCATAGAACTATTTGGGTTACTGAAATGGGTTATGAGGTTGATCTACATGTTTTGGAAATTAATGCAAAAGCACTACTTGAAGCACCTAGAGAACCATCTAAGGAAATATTTGGAAGTGCTAAAACCATAGCTAGTAAAGTATCAATGGAGAAAAATAAGAAGAAAAGAGAAAAATTCATTAGGGATGCATCCAAGAAAGAACATGAAATCAAAGAAAATGTCATGAATCTTAGTGGCATATTGGCTAGTGAGCTTGAAGGACTTCAACCGGAGGCACATATTTCACCGATTGACACATCTTCTGATAGTGATAGTGGGAAGGTTGTTGAGTTCAAAAGAGTGCAAAGGAAAAGGAAAGCCTCATTGGTACCTTCTCCTACTCTAAAGAAAACAAGAACATTAAGGAAGAAACAGCAAGCGATTAGGGAACCCAAGAAGAAGCTTACTCCAAAGAGAAAACAGACACTAGTTACCCCTTCATTGAATGATTTACTGAATGAGATAACAAAGGAAGGTAATTTATCTAATGTGAATAAATGGTATACTTCTTCAAATGATACTGACAAGGAAACTATTGAAGAAAGCATTGTTCTTCATTTAGACATTTATAAGAAAGTTTTGATTGAAGTTATTGATGAGCTACCAAATGATCTCTACATGAGACTAGAATCTAAAAGGCTATCAGTGATGGAATTAGATAAGAAATTGAAAGTTGAAGCACTCTTGGTTGTTCACCCGGTTAACTCCAAAGAAGAAATAGATGAACTTATTTCTGAGGCTAATCGATCAGTATTTGCTAGTGGACACCGGCAAGTGAGCCTGATGGCTAGAAGAGTGAAGGAAATTGCAGAAGAAACATCAGATAATTGGGATATATTCTTTGTACAGAAAGAAAAACAAGAGGAAAAGAGTAGACCCAAGAAGAAATTTAAGGTTTATCAAAAGGACAAAGGTAAAGGAAAAATTGGTGGAGTTCCAAACATTAAGATTACTGACAATCTTCCACCACCGCCTTTGGATACTGCACCAGTACACTCAGAAGACCCACCGATTATTGACATTGAAGGAATAAGACATGATGATACTAATCCTGTGTTGGAGATACTTTTTACAATGAATATGGATACTCAAGAGGTAAACATTGTTGTGGATAAGGAAACCTCTGAAGTGAAGTCAGACAATGTTGACAATAGCAACATTGCAGAGGAACCAATACAAACTGTTGAAACTGAGACATCAAAACAAAAAGAGAAACCGGCACAGACTGAAATACCTACTGAAGATAAAGGTACTAGCACAAGGCCACCAGAGACAGAGAAACCGGCAGAGAAACAAACTGAGGTAGAGGTGCACACAGAGACTAAGAAATCAGCAATCACAGAAACATTGAAAAAATCTAAAAAACCTTTAAAGGTTGAGATGCAAACACAAACTGATCCACCAGAAGAAAATACAAGCAAAATGGACACATTTGATGGAAGCAAAGAGGTAATAAAAATTATTGGTCAAACATTCAACACATCTACAGGTGAATTTAGACCTACCAATGTTACAGAGGTACTTTTGGATTCAATTAAGAAGATAACAGATTGCAATGCATTGGCCTATAAGGCAATTGATAACCTACTACCCATTCTTAAGTTGATTGCACCAAATTGTAAAATAGATCACATTATTGATTCTTTGGGTAATGTGGACACATTGTCCAAATTTATTGCTGATAATGTAATAACTATTGACAAGGTGAATGAGGATATCATAAAGGAGAAAGTTGAAAAGGAGAAAAACACATTCTTTGAAAACATAATAAAGAAATGTACCAATCATGTAGATACACTTTTACTGGTACTCAATTCTACAATTTTGGAGTACAAGGAGCTATATAGGGAAACATGCAAACCTCACCTTTTGACAGAGGACATAGATAAGGAGATCAAAAAAACACAGAAAGAAATTGATGACATAGCAGATAATATAATTGGTTCATCCAGACATATATCAGTTTTTGAGGAGAAAATGGTAGTTTTTGAGGAGAAGTTAGAGAAACTTGAGAAAGAGAAGGCAAGGATAAGGTCAAATTCTCGGGAACCTAAAGATAAACTTGGTCCTAAGTTGGACAATCTTATCACTTAGAGAATTGAAATATATAAGGCATTAGTTCAAGGAGAACGATCATCGAAGGAACACATGCATTATCTCACTGAAATGATCCAAAAGATTGAGGCAGCTTTGAATGATAGCAAAAGGTTTATGCAGAGTCTGAATTTAGTTTGGCAGATATTTTTTAGATTGTAACCAACTGGTTACAGCCTTTGAGGTGAAATTTTTGAACTCGTTTGATTATTTTTGACAAACTTTGTCATTGATATCAAAGGGGGAGTAGTGGAGAGAAAAATACATGTACAGAGGAGATCACTTGCTCAGGGGGAGTACATCTTTTTGGAATCTTTTTGGACTTCAGTTTTTGGAAATAGTTTTTGGATTTTTCTCATGAGTGTTGCCATCAATGACAAAGGGAAAGATTGTTGGCATTCTACACTCTTATGAGAATATTTGATGTTGTCATTGATGGCAACCAACTAGAAACCAACTGTCAACCATCTAGCAACCAACCGGCAGATACCGGCACCGGCAGGCACTTCACCGGCATTGGCAACAATGCATACCGGCACTCAGGCTAACATGGAATAAACTTTTGTTTATTGTTTTGTCATGTAAGTATCTTTTTTAAGCCAACATGGTACACTGTAATAGACTCATATATGTAGGAGATCTTATAGGTCATTTTGTAAGGAAATGG
Organism: Cryptomeria japonica; assembly: GCF_030272615.1. Classification (NCBI taxonomy): domain Eukaryota; kingdom Viridiplantae; phylum Streptophyta; class Pinopsida; order Cupressales; family Cupressaceae; genus Cryptomeria; species Cryptomeria japonica. The sequence continues at coordinate 290,876,922 of NC_081410.1, forward strand.
ATGAGAAGTATAAGGTAATTTTGTATAAGGTGATATAGTTGACAGTGAAGGTTTTGGTTATTGTCTAAGCTTAAACAAGTACTGAACCTGGCATATGAGATTTTGTTTTGAGCATTACATTGTATTGGATTTGATAATCCATTTTGTAGTCAGTGCGACTCCTGTTTTTTGATTGAGCAGTGAGCTCTAGGCTATTGGCCTCCCTACATGTGCAGGCCCCTCATTGTAAGTAGTATTTATTCATTGGCCAGTGATTAAATATTGTGGGTCACAAATCCCAGTGAGGTTTTTCCCACACTGGGTTTCCTCATTAAATATCTTGTGTTATGGTGTGTTTCTATGTTGTCTCTATTATTTATGTTTATTGCAATAATTCTTATTTACCGGTACACTATTTTGGGATGCAACGTTTTAAATAATTATAAATATTCTGCAAATCGATTAGACACTGATCCACCCCCCCCTCTCAGTGTCTTTGGAACTGTCATTGAATCTAACAATGGTGGCACATTGTGACTTTTGTTGGCACGTGAGATACAGGAGCAAATTATTATTGAAATGTTCATAGAAGTATTATGGTGGTGGAAGTGAAGTGAAAGACAAGAAAGCGGAATGAGATGGAGATGACATGGAATGAAATGGTAAAAGAAACTCCAGGTGGACATGGAGTGTTTATCATGATTTTTGACCGCTGTCATCAAGGGAATGGTGGACCCAGAGGCTCACCTTCAATGGCTGCAAGAAGAGTCGGAAGTGGTTGAAACTATTGAAGAAACTCTTCCTTAGTTATTGGTTTATGATATAGTCAGAGTCGATGGCCATTGACAAGCAGTTTGAACTATGTATTATCAATAGTGGCCAACTAGACTATGCCATTATCAAACATGTTCAATTTCATAAGGGCATAGCCACCTTGTTTGTAACTTCCCCAGATTATCTTTAAATCTCCAATCATACAATAAAGCCCAGTCCCCAACATGAAAAGTTTTAGGTTTGATGTATTTATCATGCCACTTCATGCAATGTTGTTGGACTAAAAGTATATTCTTCAATGTTGATTTCCTTAATTCATCCAACTGATTTAGATGCAATATTCTTTCTTGTTGTGCCTCTGACAATTGCATACCCAATTGTACTATTGTATGCAGAGTTTTATGCTCAAATTCAATGGGCATGATAGCATGTTTACCATAAACTAGTTCAAAGGGTGTAAACACTATTGTTGTTTTCGAGGATGTTCAGTAGGCCCAGACTGCTTCTAGGAGGCGATTTTCCCAATCTTTCTTGTGTAGTGCAACTATTTTGGTGAGGATGGCCTCAATTTCTCTTTTAGTCACTTCAACATGACCATTGGCTTGAAGATGATATGGTGTAGACTTTTTATGTGTAATATTATACTCCTTTATCATAGCAACAATCAGGTTAGATGTGAATTGTGCACCTTGATCAGTTACAAGTTCTCAAGGTGCTCCATATCTAGTAAATGTATCCTCATACAAGAACTCTGCAACTTTATTGTCCCTAGCATGTTTCATTGCTTTGACTTCAACCCATTTAGTTAGGTAGTCGGTACAAATTAAGATGTAGGGTTTTCCATTAGATGGAGGATGAATTGGACCAATGAAGTCCATACTCCATTTATCAAATGGGGTAACAACTACTTGTGGATATAATGGCATCTCATCTAAATTTGTTGGGTGCCCCATCCTTTGGCATCTATTACATTTTCTAGTATAGTTAGTTGCATCCTTATGTAGAGTAGGCCAATAATACCTTGTGTTAAGTATCTTGATGGTTGTTCTTTTGGCTGCAAAATGACCACCACAAGGTTCATCATGGCATGCATGGAGGATGTCAAATATTTCATCTTCTCTAATGCATCTTCTCATAACATTGTCTAGTCCAGTATAGAATAAACATCCATTTACCCATGTATATGAAAAGATCTTTTTAATTAAAATTATTTTGTCCTTTGGGGAAAAGGGGGTAGGTACCTTACCCGTAACTAAGTAATTAGCTCTATCTGCATACCATGGTATATGCACTGTGATTGCAAACAAATGCTCATTTGGAAAAGAGTCATATATTTTAGGCTCATAAGGTTGGTGTGTAAGTTTAGATAAGAAATCAATAACAACATCTGTCTTTCCTGGTTTGTTAATGATGGTAATGTCAAATTCTTGCATCAAGAGAATCCATCTTGCTAGCCTTCCTGAAATAACTAGTTTGTTCATAAGGTATCTTATTGTTATATGATCAGTATAAACAAAGACTTGGTATCCTATAATGTAATGTCTAAACTTATTGAGAGCATATATGACTGCTAACATCTCCTTTTCTGCGACAGTGTAATTGAGTTCAGCTCCTTGAAAATTTTTGCTAATGAAATAGACTACATTGTCCAAGGCTCTTTATTTTTTAGCAAGAACTACTCCCACCGCATGGCCAAAGGCATGTGCATATATATAGAAAGGAAGGTTCCACTTGGGCCTTGTAGGACTGGTGCCTGTGTGAGTACTGTTTTCAACTCTTGAAATGCTTTGTCACACAATGGTGTTGATTGAAAGTCAACATATTTTAACAAAATACCATACAAAGGGCTTGCAATGGTACTAAATGTTTTGATAAATCTCCTATAGTAACTAGCATGCCCCAAAAAACTACGTACATCTTTTTGCTTGGTAGGGACTGGAAGAGTTTGAATTACCTCAATTTTAGCAGGGTCCACTTAAATTCCTTTGGTTGAAATGTGATGTCCCAGGACTATTCCCTCTTGCATCATAAGAAAGCATTTCTCACTATTGAGGGATAGATTATGATCTTGGCACCTCTAGAGCACCTTAGATAGTTTATCAAGTGCTTCATCAAACTCATCACCATATGTGGTGAAATCATCTTTATATACTTAGAACTGCTCTTTGAAATGTTGTTGGAGCATTACATAACCCAAATGGAAGGACAAAGTAAGCATAAGTTCCCCAAGGACAAGTGAAAGTTTTCTTGTCTTGGTCCTCTGATACAATTTGTATCTAATTATAACCACTAAACCCATCAAGAAATGAGAAATATTTTACCTACCAAAGAGTCAAGTACCTGATCAATGAAAGGTAGTGGAAAGTGATCTTTTTTGGTAGCTTTGCTCATTTTTCTATAATCTACACACACTTTTAATTTACCATTCTTTTTGGGAACAATTACCAATGGTGAAACCCATTGACTATCTGAGATGGGGTAGATGAATCCAACATCCGATAGCTTTCATAATTCTATCTTCACAATTTCTCTAAGGTTTGGATTAACTCTTCTCTGAGGTTGTCTGATTGGCTTAGTATTCTCTTGAATGTAAATTTTGTGAGTACATAGCTTAGGATCTAATCCAACCATATCAGTATAATCCCAAGCAAAGGCAGATTATTTTTCTTGCAGCAATTCTCTCAATGACTGCTCATGTTGTGTTAAGAGTTGATTGTTAATAATGAGTTGTTTTCAGTTGCCACTTCAATTTGTTTAGTCATTTCTTTCATTGAGGCTTCATTCAAACTAGGTAGCTTGACTTCTTGAGGTAACAAAGTGTGAAGAAATGGAGGAGTAAGCAAATCAGATGTTTGTAATAATTGTTTTGAAGAGAATTCAAAATTACCAACAGTATCTTTTGTTGGAGCTTCTTGTGTACATGTATTATTCAATACTTGTATCAATAGTCGATCTTCATCATACAGATGGAGAAGAGGACCTCTATCAATCATCATAAGTTTTACCATAGATTTAACATCTTCTTCAGATTCATCTCCCAAATTAGGCAAGACAAAGTTCTTTGATTCTTCTTAAGGTTGAGCAGGTGGAAAGAGTGTCAATTTTTTTGTACTATCTCCATTTGAAATAGTCATCTTCCCAAATCTGCAACTAATATAAGCATCTGCAATAGCCAACCAAGGCCTTCCCAAAATGACTAGATAGCCTCCCAAAGTAGTTGTAGGTGATAGAATCATAAAATTAGCAAGATACTCCCAAGATTCAAGAGTTAATACAATATCTTCTATGATACCATCCGGTTTAACTATCGAACTATCAGCTAATTGGAGAATTATATGAGTAGGTCTTATATGGGACAAATTTAGACTTTGCATAATCTCCTTGGTCATTACATTAATAGCAGCTCCTAAGTCTATTAGAGCATTTTGAATCATGACTACATTTATCATAATTAAAACAACTGGACTACCAGGATCTGAATACTTAGACATGATCACATTTCCCAGCATGACGTCAGCTAGTTTACCCAAAACATGAATTGTTGTAGGGTCTTTTTCTTTCGTCCATGTTTCTTTAAACAACCTTCCCTAAGAGATTTTCTATATATAGGTTATATTTAATTACCTGAAAAGAGGAATTTTTATGGAGACTTTCTTAAGCTGATCCAAAAAATCAAATGTTGGCTCAGAAACAGATTTTGGTTGAGCCAATACTTGAGGGTATGGAGGGTCTGGATCCTTAAGATCATTAGGTGTTAAAAATGGGGTTGATTTAACCATTTCTTCCTCCTCATTGGGTAACTTTGTGATTAGTCGAGTAGCTGGTGATTGCAAAGTTTTTCCTAATCTTAGATGAACATCACTGATATTAACTGAGTAGGTAGGATATTGGTTAAACTCTATTGAATACACAGGCTGTTGTCGTGGTTTATTATTAGGATTAGGGGCAGGTTAGGTAGGAAGTTGTGTAGGTCTTGGCGGAACATTTGTAAGTGGCATAATAGCTAGATGAGAGGTTGGAGGTGGATTAACCTAGTTAGGCCATTGTTTTCCTCTCCAAGGCTGTTATTGGGGCTAGATAGGTTGTTGAGCCTACCAATTCTCTTGAGGTGGCTTCCATTGAGCTTGGGGTCCAGACCAAGAATTAGGTTGATAGTTCTATTGAGGGTTCCTATAATTGCCAGTATTAAGAGGATATTGGTTTTTCTATTGACTATTGAATACATATGAATATGGAAAATTAAAAGATAAAGGATCATGTGGCATACCTTGTCTTTGAATGCATAGTTTTCTTTGTGCCACAAGAAAATTTGTCCTTCATCATCCTCAATTTGATGAAAGTCTAGTTGATGCATTTTGTTGTCAATACTGGTCAACTTTTTACATCTACACTCCTTTTTCTTTTGTCTATAATGTGGACCAAATTCAAATAGAATTAATTTTGTAGTTTCTTGTTTTTGTTTGGCTTGGAGAGTGTCAATTTGTGTGGCCATATTGTTGATAATGTCCTGCTAAAAAAATTTTAGCAGATTGATGAACTCCATTTTTGAAACTCTAGAGTTAGATTTTCTTCTCGATGACATGTACTTAGATCCTCTGGGATTCCTTAATGCAGCTCTTGAATAATTATGGTAGAGTAGATGTATGTCACCCCATGTAGCTTGAGTAATATCCCCTCCAGCCATGAAGTTGAGAGAATCTATACATTCTTCATTGATTCCCCTTAAGAAGACCAATTTCTATGAATCTTCACTTAGCTGATTATGTTGGGATTTCTTCAGACAAAAGAGAAATCTTCCTACATAATCTTCTAGGGACTCTTCATCTTTTTGTTGCATCCTGAAAATATCATCTCCCCTCATATCACTTCCCCTAAAATAATCTTTGTATTCTTAATGAATTCGTCTTTCATGTTGTCCCAGTCAGTGACAAATTCTTCTCTTAAAGACATGAACCATCGGAGAGAAGAATCCTTCAAGGTGGATGGAAACAATTTGAGGCAATGTCTATTTGTAGTGTAATCATAGCTTTTGCATAGGACATAAAATTTAAAGAGAATGGTATCTCGATCTTCTATAATAAGGCCATAGAAGTGAGGAAGACCATAAGGAGGGATGTTTTTCATATTGGTATTGGCTCCTTGTGGAGGTATGAGAAATTTGAAGGTTAGTTCAGGGGGTGGGGGTGGATTATTTCCACCACCGCCTCTATTAGCCATAATGCCTTGGTAAACAATTAATGCAGCAGTTAGATCTTTGCCAGGTGGTGGTCTTGGTGGAGGAATTAAGCTATCTAAGTCTACAAAGAGTTGCACAAAATGGTCAAGTTCTGGCTCAGTGGGATTTTCAAGTGGATATTTGTCAGAGTTATCCAAATTAGGAAGGAATCTCCCAAGGGGAACTCTCCTTCTTTGATGCATACAAATTTTGGAAGGTTAACATTTGTGTTGCATTCAACAACATCAATGACTTATACTATACTAAAGATGAAATACTACTAATATACTATTTTGACAAATAAAATCATATTATTCAAACAAACTCTGAGTTTGTCATTGTCGTATAGTGGTGAGTATTCCCACCTATCACATGAGTGACCCAGGTTCAATCCCTGACCATGGTGCCAAAAATGTGGGTGCAAAACAATGGCTATAACACATAGCTAAGTACTTAGACTAGAGACACAAGTTTCCATTGAGAAGCTATCTATATTCTATTCTTTTGACTCAGTTATTTATCAATCTGAGGATGTGTAACTTGAAATGGGACTGCAAAGTATATGCACTAAGAACATATAGGAACAATGTTAGGAAACTTATAGATACTGAGAGGGGGGGTGAATCAATATCTAACCAGTAATTAGATTTTCTCAACTTATAACATGCAGAACATATTGTAACAGTGTACAGGTATGCAAGAAATAATGCAATAAATAGAAATGAAAGAAACCACATGAAAATCACACCATAACACAATGATTTAACGAGGAAACCCAGTGTGGGAAAAACCTTGATGGGATTTGTGACCCACAATATTCGCTTACTGGCCAATAAGAGAATATTAATTACAATAGGAGCCTGCACATGCAGGAAGGCCAACTACCTAGAGCTCACTGCTCAAATGGGAAGTCTCACTGACTTCAATGTGGATTATACAAATCCAATAACTTGTATTGTTTTACAATAGCATCTTTAATTCTAGATTCAGTACTGGTTCCTGCTCTGTTCTTTACATATACCCCTTAACCTATATTTCGCATAATAGGTCTGCTTAATCTTTTCTCCTTACTTTTTCGCTTACATCACTTTCTTACAAAATGTCTACAAAGATCTCGTTTATATATAAGAGTCATTTTACAATGATATCAAGTCGGCTTACAAAGTTTTTCAAATAATAAATAAAATATAATATATTAAAAATCCTGTTAGCCTCTGTGCCGGTAAACTTCCTTTCTCTATGTTGGTGTCGATGTCCTGAGCGTCAGTGTAGAGTGTGTTCTTCTGATGTCGGTGTAATGCCTTTCCGGTGACATAGGATTGTAAGATTTCTATCAATGACAAAACCTTCAATCACATACAATGTCTCTTTGGAGTGTGCATATGCCAACAATCTCCCCCTTTGGCATTGATGGCAACACTCATGAGAAATTTCAAAAGTGTATCCAAAAATGTGAAGTCCAAAAATGTTATCAAAAATGTGTGCTCCTCCTAAGCATATGATTCCTGTGATATTTGAATTTTATCATACCACTACTCCCCCTTTGGCATCAATGACAAAGGTTGTCAAGATGTCAGTAGAGTTTGTAGTCTCAACCTTGTAACTAGGTAGTTACAATTTGAAATAGATCTGCCAAAATCAAGTTTATACTCTCCATAAACCTTTTACTATCTCTTATTGTTGTCTCTGTCCTTTTAGCTATACTGGTGAGATGCTGCAAATGCTCTGCCGGTGTTTTTTGTCCTTGTATTAGTGCCTCAGATATTTTCTTCCGTAATGATGCTAGATAGTCCAATCTTGGACTCAATTTTAATCTCAGATGCTTTGCCTTATTCACTATTCTCTCCTTTTCTCTTTCTAATTTTAGTAATTCTTCCTCAAAATTTGTTATCTTTTGCTCAAAAACTAATAATGTATCAAGTGAGTTAATAAAATTATCAGCAAGTTTATTGATTTCACCCTATACCTTGCTTATTTTCTTATCTATATCTACAGTCAAAAAGTTTGTCTTACAGGTGTCTTTGTACAGAGTTTTGTACTCTTTCAATAAGTTACACAGTTCTGGTAGAAGTGTGTCAAAATCTCTGGTACACTTCTTTATCTGCTCATCAAAGAATCTTTTCTTTTCAATTTCCAATTTATCCTTCAATGCCTCTTCCTTTATTTTCTCAATGTTTTCTATGATATATTTACACAAGGTATCAAGTTGTCCTAAAGAATCTTTATTGTCAATATTACAGTTAGGAGTAATTACCTTCAAAATTGGTATGGTGTCATCTATTGCCTTATAAACTTGTGAGCTGCAATTTGTTATCTTTTTAATTGAATCTAATAGTACTTCAGTCACATTAGTTGATTTGTAGCCTGATGATGAGGAACCTACATTCAGAGTATCGCCGGTGGAAGTAACCAAGCTTGTATTGACCTCTGGTAGGTCTTTTTGTGTCTACATTTCTTTAAGCAATGGTTTGTGTGCTTCTCCAGTTACCGGTTGCACTGTTTCCTCATGAACCTGTTCCTGTTGTTGTTCCTGTTCTAGAGCCTTTTGCTCTATTTGTTTCTCTGATTGTTGCATTGACTCAGTCTGAGTCTAAGTTTCTACCTATTGCTCTTTGACATCTGTTGGTTTCTCCTGTGTGTTTTTAGTTAGCTCATCTAACGGAGGCTCACTAGCCATTTCAATCTTATCAGTTGTATCCTTGTCTACCACAATGTTGATTTTTTGAGTATCAACATCCACTGTATATAAGACTTGGGATTAGGATTAACATCCTCTACATCCATTATTTCAACTTGTTGGGACTGATTAAAATTGAATTAAGTTTAGAGGCCCATTTCAAAATTTTGCCTTGCATGTCAGAAAAGTACCTAAATAAATCAGTTTGAATGCCTAGTTAGCAAGGGGGTAAAATGGAGCCAGTTGATTTTCAGAGGGTAAGGCTCGGGATTCATGTCCCACACCTTTCATTTGGCCTATTCAGTGATGTGCAACTTTCAGAGTTCAATTTGGATAAGTTTACTAGGTACCCGTTTCGAGGGGTGAGCTGAAAGTGCATTCTAGGCACAAGTGCAAATTTTATTAAGTAGCCTACTTTGGGTGTTTATATCTTTTGCCCTGTTGATCATCATGGAGAAATTCAAAATGGATTAAAATCTATGCATAAATGTGAGCGAGCTCCCAAATTTTCAAGTCTTAATGAATCCGTTTGCTCAGTTTTCAAAGCTCAATCCGTTTGTAATTTGTGATGTTTGCACAAGTGTAAAAATGTCCTGGTGAGCGTCATGTCAGAATGTTTGTTCCGGGATAATGTTGGTATAAATGGTGAGCTACGTTTCAAATTTCAAGGCTCTACCAATCCGTTTGATCGGTTTTCAAAAGAGCTCATTTTGCCATCAAATTCAGTTATCCGCACTTCCAGTGTTAGATCAGTTAATGTAGCCATTTTGGTGAGCGTGCCATTTGCGTCCTGTCAGTCAGGGGATTGAACTGAGAATTCAAAGATTTAATATGTACTTAAAGGTACCTATGTTCTGAATTTGAGAGCCTACGGAGGTCGTTTGATATTTTTGAGAAAGGCATCATGTGTTGCCAGAACATTGACTTCATCAGGTCCGCAGTGTTGACAAAGCCAGTTGGCCGTTTTCGGAAATTAATATCTCTTCACTCGGGACTCATCTTGAGAAACCATTTGGTAGAAGTCATCCTTGTATATCAGAGTACACGCCTGTCAGATGGCGAGCTCCAGAAAGATGTTTTGACAGGTTTGAAAATTACATCTTCGCGATTAAATGCGAAAATTGTGGCGTAATTGCCTGAAGGTTGTAAAATGCAATTTTATGATCCGAAAATGAAGCTGATCGTCTCCAAAGGTATGTTTAAGGTCCGCAAAGCTTTTCAGAAGTCAGTTGTATGAAAACGAAAAATTTTTTAGTCGGACCCATTTTGGGGCCCGACCTGGCTCATGCCCGTGCATTGATTTTACTGGCAACTTGGTTTGCTAAGAGAATTTCATAATGTTGAAATGTGGTTTGTAATCACGAGGCATGTCATAAGAGTTCAAGATATTATTATGAACTTCGGGCAATTTAAAATTGGCGAGTTTGGAGCCAAATCCTCCTTCAGCGACAAAGAAGAGCATTAAAAAATGTGAATGCACTTGGCAGCCATGGTGTGAGAAGACCATTTAAACTTTCAAATTAAATGCATTGGCATGTGAAAATCCATTAAACCTTTCAACCAAATGTAATGTGGAAGGTGTAAGCCAAATTTCATGACTTTGCCAACATCCTCCATGCTTGAAGTTTGACAAAGAGAAGACTTTATAAACTCCAGCCAATGCAAATAGCAATCCTCTCCTCCATGCTATGGCTGATCACATTTTTGGCAAAGGGGTTGTAAGAAAGAGCAGCAATTAAAACATTAAAGTAAATGCAATGCTTCAACAGTCCTCCCTCCCTGTGTGGTAATAGAAGATGGCAAATGAATCATTTAAATCTTTGAAAAGGGGCATGGTAGCAGCCAACATAGAAAAACTCTCAAGCAAATGTTTTTGGCAAATGCAATGCCAGACATTTCTCCTCCCTGCTGTGTATTCTATGTGGAGTGGTGATTGAAGGAAATTAATTAAATCTTTCAACCAAATAGCAATACTAAAATCTTCCCCTTCCCACGTGGCAACAACCATCACAGAGAGCAAGCAAAATGAAATTAGAAAGAGGTGTGAAAAGTAATGTGCAGCAGATAGCAATGGAGATTGGGCAACATGGTGTTGGAGAACTTGTAGAAGACTTTAGTAATCCCCAGGTAACTGTCTATACAAAGGGATTTGAAACATTAAAATGCATTCAGTAATAGAAAACCCCTTTGTGTGGCTGTTTGGAGGCCATATTAAACATGTTGCAAATGCATTTGGCTGGTGTAAAGCTAATGTTCATGACTTTGCCAGCATTTTCCCTCCCTCACGTGCTGTTTGAAGACCAACATTTTTTATCAAATCAAGAAATCGCCATGAAAGTCTCAAGAAAACCTTCAAAATGCAGTCCCAGGCATAAGATAATTATCCCACATTGGCTGTGCACTGGGAGCTTTTAGTATTTATATACAAAAACACACTATACTATAATGTCTAAGCCATAAAGGCTTTTGACACAAGGTGCCTATGGGCGCCCAAGGCGGGCCCATGCACGAGCACGCTTCTCGAGGTGATAGAGGAGTTGACTGGATGGCATCCAGGTGGACCCCACGTAGGCACGCTTCTCGAGGCAAATAGGCAAAATTTTGCAGACGAAGGTCGGGTTAACGAGCGAGCAAGTTCGAGAGAGATCAACGGCTCGCGCTATTTCGCGAAGGGAGATGCACGTAGTTTAAACCCCGCGAAATAGCGAAAGTGAACGAGAGCCGTCCATGTGGCACACAGGTGGCGGATACAGTCAGCGGTCCAGCAGGCGGGTCCCGATGAGGTGGCACCCAGTGGCGATGACGTGGCATACAAGCAAGCAGCCCAGTGGCGGTGACGTGGCCGACAAGTGGCAAAAAATAAGGTGTCATCCCAGGTGGCGTCCGGTCAACCCCATTGACCAATCAGATCCCACCACATGGCAAGGCGTCAGAGCACAAATGGAGGCAAAAATCAAATTTAAAATGATTAAATGATATAGTTTAAACTATAGAGAAATTCGAAAAATTTAAATGATGGGTCCATGTTGAGGATTAATTCGCCCAGGGCTCAATTTTTTGCCAAAGTATAAAGTGTTATATGTTTTCGGAAAGCTCTCGGAGTGAGGAATCCGATTATGAAGTTAATTTTGACAAATGTGGGATATTTTAGAAGCAGTTTCCACGGAAATGAAATTCAGTTAGAGAGGAGACACTTGGCAATTCAGTTGCAGATTTGATTTTCTTCTCTCGTCCTTTTTATTCCGAATTCTTCTCAGTTGTAGGGGTTCCAAAAATTTGGAGAATGGCTCCATTTTTTCATGGCTTCCAATTTTGAGTATTCTTCCAGATTGTACAGAGAAGGGTTATCCTTTCAGTAATGGAGTTCGATTCTTTGCTATAGGTGTTCTTAGCTGCAGGTTCTTGTGTATGTAAGGTATGCACAAATTCACACAGAAGTTGTCTCTGGATTTGTATTTTCATTATATTCAGATCAGATCCTTAAGGAGGATGAGATTTGTTATCTCAAGGAGGTAATTGTGATTGTTTGCAGGGATTCTTCAAGGAAGAATTTAAATTCTGTAATAAATCATGAATAACGGAATATAGTGTCTGGATTTGATATTTTCTATGAGTGAGCTGAGTAATGCATTTATGCAAGGCATTAAATGCATGAATATTTAATAATGAAGATGGATTTGCAGTATAAGGTTTCATTTATAGTTTGATGTGTGACTCTATTGCCCAATGGATAAGGCACTGATCTTACAAGTTTGGGGATGTCTTTCAGAACAAAATTTTAAAAGATAAATGTATTTTCCCTTCATGTTTAGGGGTGTTTGTGTTCCATTCTTTCCAAGCTCTGTTTCATCCTATTGCTTGTATAGATCTAGCCAATCTGTAATGTTTCCTAATATGTTGAGCTTGTGAAATGATTTGTCTACTCATTGTTGATGCAGTCTTATGTTTGTGATCGTTGTATTCAATGCATCAAAAGGGTGTCCCCCCCTAGGTCTAGCAGAACCTGAAGTGCAGGAGGATCATTAGGATCCTATGTTATGTTGTCCAAACCCTGAGGTGTTTCATTGATTGAGATCGGCTATCTCATAGATAGATTTGCAGGTGTCTTGGGTTATCACTTTTGGTGAACAACACAACTGTCGGTTGATCTTTTGTAGCTGTTGTTGTTACTGGTGGAGTAATCAAAGGAGGTGGGGGTAAGTTGTCTTTAACTTTGATACTAGGTGGTCCACCAACTTTACCTTTACCCTTGTCTCTTTCCTTCTAATAAATCTTTATAGGTTTGTGGCTCATGTATTCTTCTTGTTTTTCTTTTTCCACTAAGAAAATGTCCCATGCATTTTCTGTCTCCTCAGTTACCTCATTAACTCTTCCAACCATTAAAGCAATGTGTCGGTGTGCAGTAGAAAATACTGACCGGTTGGCTTCAGCAATTAAGTCATCAATTTCTTTAGGTGAATTCACTGGGTATACAGCAAGTAGCTTTTCTATCTTTATTTTCTTCTCAAGTTCTATTACTGCTTGTCTCCTTGCTTCCAATCTCTTAAATAGTTCGTCTCGTACTTCATCTACTACTTCCATCAAAAATTTCTTATACATATCCATATGTAATATAACATTGTTTTCTACTTGTTCTTTTTCATTAGCTGTCAGAGTGTCATATAAATTCTCTATATTCTTCAATTTCCCTTCCTCTATAATTTCATTCAACAGTATGTCAAGAGGGGCCAAGTCCTTATTTGTCCTCTTCTTCTTCTTGGGTGTCAATTTCTTCTTCTTTGGTGTAGCCTTTCTTACCAGAGATCTCACTGCTTGTTGTTTTTGTCTTGTCCTCTTAGGTGAGGGTGTAGTTGCAGGTGAGGAATCTCTTTTCCTTACAACTCTCTTGAAAGTTGTAGGCATGTCATTCTCAGAATATGTGCCTACCGATGATAGGTGAGTTTCAGGTTGTGGAGCTGCTAACTCATCCTCTGTTATACCGGTTTGTTTTATTACTTTTTCTTTGATTTCCTTTGCTTGCCTGGAACCTCTTCTCACAACTGCCTCAACCTTTTTCACTCTTTTATGAGATTTTATTTGGCTTTCAATAGTTTTTGCACTACCAAATAATTCTTCCTTAGGTTCTTTAGGGGCTTCCAGAAGTGCTTTAGCATATGTTTCAATTATATGATCATCTATTTCGTAACCCATCTCTGTTACCCAGATTGTCCTAGGGATGACTGAATCCATCCAGATCTCATCCTTTTTTATTACAAAACATATTTCATCCTTATATTTGTCAACAATCTTTTGTGATAACCTGATTCTTTTCTTCATTTTGGCCTGAAGTGCTTGAAAAAAATAATGGATATTGTTTTCTTTATCTTCTCCCATATTATTGAATAGTTCAGTTAGTTGTTTACCTACCGGTATATCATATCCAAGTTCTTTGTAGCCTATACTGGGAACCTGTTTGGTTATATGTAGCATTAGACATACTAGCAGATTTCCAAACCTGAAAGTTCCTTTCTTGTCCTTCTTAATCTTGCCTAAGTTGTCAATTAATTCATCCTTCAACCACTCACATATATCAATCTTTGCATTATCTGTGACCATGTCATGAGCACTCTTAATGCACAGACTTGACACTGAATTGAGTCTGTTTGCATGAGTTGCCTTATATCCTAATATCATGCTGATAAATCTTACATTAGTATCTTTTACATCATTTACTCTTAAGGACCTTTTATCAGATGAGGCACCAGTTAGGTTCATAACTAGGTCATTGGAAACCTTCTTGGTTTTGTCTAGCCTTTTACTGGTGGTCGGTAACCCTGTGAAAGCTTTCACAGCTTCCTTGGTGTTTTTGTGAATTGCATCTAACCAAAAAAATTCACCATGTACCCTGCTTAGGACTATCCTAATCACATCCTTGGGGAATTCAGGAATGCTAAGGATCTCTGTAAATCCTAGGGTTCCAATGATCTTATGGTCATCTTTTACATTGTTGGATTCATCACATATGACAGATTTAAACATGGTTTTAATCTCTTCATCTCCTAGTTCCTCAATGTTGCAGTGAATGTAAATTTTGGGGTCTTCAGCATAGACAACTCCTTTAGGAATTTGAGAAAAAGCACCTAAAGTATCATCTTTCTTTTCTACCTCGGGAACTAATTGAAATACGGGCCTAGGTCTTTTTACAACTTCAACAACAGTAGGGTTCACTATATATTCAAGTGCAGAGGTGGATGCCATGATAAAATACCTTTTACTGCCTTTAGGATGGATGATTTCTTGAAGTGTTCTTGCCTCTTGCTCGAAATTCCTTAGCTCAGAATCTTCGCGCTCTTCGTAAGTTTGAAATCTTGGTGAAATGAAATGGAGCCAAAACCTCAAATTTATAGTGTTAATTTGCCATCTACCATATTAAATGCATGTCGGTTAAGTATTCACTTAACATTGTCTACCGGTAACAAAGTAATTTCAAACTTCTCATCTCTAACCAAGGGAATAATAGCACGTGTCATTACATCGCCAAACCCTCAAGGAAACTTTCTTCAATTTGATGAAGAACTTCCTGTCGGTGGAGCATCACTCTGTCCTGACGGTGAAGTACCACTTTGTCCTGCCAGTGAAGTATTGACTGGTTCTACCGGTGGAGGAGTATTCCTAATATTTAAATCAGCTTTTCTAATCCATTGTTTTGAAAATTCTTTCTTAACCTCTTCAACTTTTTCTTTACCTTTCAAGCTAGAACTTTTGTTGTCTACCGGTGATCCTTTACTTCTATAGAATTTTGCAATATGCCCCATCTTGTTACATGCATAACAAGTTACATTATTCTTCTGAATAGCTTTCCCATAACCTATGTCGGTTTGTGTTCTACATTGATTAGATAAATGTCCAAATCTTCCACAAACATAACATCTCACATTCATTCTACAATTCTCATAATTATGACCAACTTTGTTGCATTTAGAACATTGACTGGTGGGTGTGTTGATATTCTGATAATTTCTAGATCTACATTCATTTGCTCTATGACCATACTTATTACAGTTAAAGCATTTTCCATTGAATTTATAAGTATTAGGTTGCCTTACAGGTTTGTTGTGATCCTATGTGTTTACAGTACCGGAGCTTTCACCAACTTCAAAGCCAATTCCAGAAGTGTCACCTTTAGGTTTTTGATTCTTCAGCAAGGTGCCAAGTTCCTCTGAACTTTTCTTGAATTTCTCTTTATGTTGATTTGCAGTTTTTAGTTCTCTTTCTAAGACTTCTTTTTGTCTCATCAGTTCATTTGAGTCATTCTGAGTGTGCATAGATCTGTCTTTAATAGATTATTTTCATAGTTGTCTTTTGTTCTCATTTGCTGCATCACTTAGTCTTCTGGTCAATTCTTCTTCATTCTTCTTCCTATCTTCAATCTCTTTAAAAAATCTCATAGTCATATCCTGCATCACATTCTTTGTAGTTATGTTCTCCAGTTTCAGCTTACTTAACATATCATTAAGTGATTCCTTCTCATCATTCTCATTTTGCATATTTTCACAAAGTTCTCTTCTCTTATTTCTTTCAATAGTAAGATTCTCTTGAAGTGCCTGAATGATATCCTGAGCTGCTTTTAGATCATCTTCTAGTTTGATATTTTTCAATTTTTCTGGATCATAGTCTGAGAGAGCTGCTTCAAGTTGCTTCATTAGATTTTCCATCTTTACCAGTGTCAAGATCTTCATCAAGCTGTTAGGCTTCTGAAAATAGAGGACCAGGCTTTGATACCAATTCTTAGGAAACTTACAAATACTGAGAGGGGGGTGAATCAGTATCTAACCGATAATTAGATTTTCTCAACTAAAAACATGGAGAACATATTGTAACAGTGTACCGGTATGCAAGAAATAATGCAATAAATAGAAATGAAAGAAACCACATGAAAATCACACCATAACACAATGATTTAATGAGGAAACCCGATGTGGGAAAAACCTCGGTGGGATTTGTGACCCACAATATTCACTTACTGGCCAATAAGAGAATATTACTTACAATAGGGGCCTGCACATGCAGGAAGGCCAACTACCTAGAGCTCACTGCTCAAATGGGAAGTCTCACTGACTTACAATGTGGATTATATAAATCCAATAACTTGTACTATTTTACAATAGCATCTTCAATGCCAGATTCAGTACCAGTTCCTGCTTTGTTCTTTACATATACCCCTTAACCTATATTTCACATAATAGGTATGCTTAATCTTTTCTCCTTACTTTTTCGATTACATCACTTGCTTACAAAATGTCTACAATGATCTCCTTTATATATAAGAGTCATTTTACAATGATATCAAGTTAACTTACAAATTTTTTCAAATAATAAACAAAATATAATATATCAAAAATCCTGTTGGCCTCTATGCCGATATACTTCCTTTCTCTATGCTGGTGTCGGTGTCCTAAGTGCCAATGTAGAGTGTGTTCTTCTGATGCTGGTGTAATTCCTTGCCAGTGACATAGGATTGTAAGGTTGCCATCAATGACAAAACCTTCAATCACATACAATGTCTCATTGGAGTGTGCATATGCCAACAAACAAGTCTATCCTATTTTAGACAATTGAAAGTGATTAAACAACTATTTTCAGAAAAGGAAACTGCTTGAAATCATGAATTTAAGTATAACATTAATTTTTGCTAGCAAAATGTCAATTCTTCAACTTGTACAGAAATAACTATTATGCCCTGTCGTGGTTGTAGAAATAGTCACAGTTACAAACTGTGACTTCAGGAATAGACAGGGAGCAAGTGAATGAAACAGAACTAAACAACTTAGGAAACAAAGTGCATAAAAGACAACCATACAGAATTCTCACTAAGTGGGCCCCCTTAGATGAGTCTCCTGGAATAAGAACTATAACAGAAATTAATTGATTAAGCCCACAACCATATCATAAACTCTATATTAACTTGGAAAGTAGATACTTTTCTTTATTTAAAAATCAATTTCAATAGAATAACATTACTCTAATATAAAATCTAGAACTAATTAAAATAAGAATGTGCAAAAGATTTATAACATTCATCCTTAACAACAATCCAGAACATACACTCCACTTCCTACTATCTAGGTGGGAGCTTTATTTAAAACACATTAAATCTAGGAAAGCTAAGATAATCAAGACTCTTGTCCTTCTTTGAACATTTGTAGATTTTCCCTATATCCTCTCTAACATCCCTCATGACAACTAACAATATTTACTAATGGATTAGAATTAGTCTGCAGATTCCTTATTGAGCAGGGGCAGTAGCGAACAAGTCTTCAATAGATTTTTTAACTCTTCCTGCCTTGTTGTCCATCCTTTGTTCGTGTTACCCTGTTGCTATCAATGAGACCAAATTCCTTGATAAATTTCATTCCACATAGTTGTCACGCAAAAGTTAGAGAAAAACATTCTATCTGATGAATACTAAGAGGGGGGGTGAATTAGTATACCAAAAAATATTGAACTCAAACACTTAAATAGTTTAGTAGTAAACTGGTATAACAGATTTACAAACAAATCGGTTAAAACAAATGCAAACCAAACAGAATTAAAGCATTCACCCACAAGAGCACAATCACCATAACACAAGATATTTTGATGTGGAAACCCAAATGGGAAAAACCATGGTGAGATGAAACTCACAAGTAACTATCTACAGAATAGTAACCAGACCGGTTAAGGTCATACAATGTTCTTCACCAGAACAGATCCTGTTAGGAATCTCGATCTCTGTTAGGAGATGAGTCTGATTAAAGACTATCTTGTGAGAGGATTTCATATCTACAATTATGAACCACCTTGTTAGAGGATTTACAAAGGTTTTGCCAGGCCTACCCGGTTAAGGGTTTCAAACTTTTCAAAGATGTGAGTAATCAACAAGTGAGTGATCTAGATACTAGCATAGTATGCTTGGTTCGATCCTTGATAGATCATTGTTAGTGCATTTCAGCATTACTTCAGTCTTCAATATCTCCACACTCTGTTTCTTCACACAGACCTAATCTTCTCTTCTATGATCGCACATACAAAAACCTCATCAACCACCTAAAACCCTAACAACCTCTAAAACCCTAGACATGATTTCCTTATAAAGGAATTTGATTTCATGTCGGTCCAATAGGATTACATTGCAAGTTCCTAGGTTCAATGCATCTGGACACATTTGGTAACACGGCACAAAATCACCGTCAAAGTGTCGGTGCATGATAACTCATCACAGAGTAATACCGGTTCATACATTTAACTGATTACCGGTTCACATATTTTACCAATTACTGGTTTGTCAAAATGAAGACTGGGAAAAATGATAACAACTGTTTTGTTCCTTCGTACTGCTTTGGGATCCTCGAACCGCTTGAGGTCTTCATACCGCTTTTGGTCTTCATACCGCTTGAGATCGGTAAACACTTTCTACAAAACACCGATAGTCTAAAGACTATAATACATAATACCGGTTGGAACAAATACTGGTTGAGAATAACTCTTACATACAAAAAGTGATCTCAAAGCAAGTGTGTGTCCATCAATGACAATCACAACATCATTAGCAAAAATACCAACAATCTCCCCCTTTGGCATTGATGGCAACACTTAGGAAAATTTTTACATCTAAGTGTTTACAACAACAAAAAAATGCCATAATCAAAATTACTCCCCCTAAGCATATACACTATCCCTTTTGCAGAAAATACATTGTATACTACTCCCTTAAAGAGATAACATGAAAGTATACATTCATCAATATTTTAAAATACAAAATACTACTCCCCCTTTTCCAACAATGACAAAGTACTGCAGAATAACCTTTGTTTCTCATTGTCATTAATATAATAAATGTTTATGACAATAATGAGTGAAACTTATCAAAAACTGATTTAAAATCCTGCATAAAACTCTTCATGGATAAAGACCATGATTCAAGTAATGAGCTAGCCACCTCACTTTCTGTTTGCATCTAGGATACCTGTTCTTCCATGGCATAAATTGTGCTCATCTCTTGAGTGATCGTTCAGGCATCTAGATTGAGATAGCATTTCTGAAGTATTTGCAGTCTGGGTAGTAGAACCAGTTGAAGTTCCTGCAAATCTCTCATCCAGTTGCTAATCTCTAATTCTATTCTGGAAGACTGGAGCTGAAACTGGTGAACAGTTTGCCCATATGTAATGAAGGAATCATAGGGCATCTTAAAGGTGCTTATAAATGCATGCAAGTCAGATTGTAGTTTTTCCTTATGTGCAAGCACATCATCACAAAATAGATGGGGTTGGCTTATCTTATTGAGCAGCAGTTTTCCCTCATCCATAGCATCTCTTATGTCCTTCTGTTCTTTCTGAAGTTCAAACCGGAGCTCATTCAGTTTCTTCACTAAGGTAGTGTTTAGTGCCTTTTAATTCTTTTTCTATGCATTAGCTTCAGCCACCTCTTCTGGGGAGTGTACCTAGTCCTCCACAACTATACATAGAAGTTTTAGTTGGGCCAGAGAGGAATCGATACTGGGGAGGTTAGTACCGGGAATCAAACTGGTAAGAGTTTCAACCATAGTTTGAATAACATCTTGCTCCTTTTTCCTCCTTAATGCTTCCAGACGCTCTTGTGCAAGCTTAATGCTTTGGAGCAGCTCTGATTCATTTGCAGATTGGAGGTCAATAGGACTGGTGATGTCAACTAGTTTGGCTTGACCAATGGTTTCCTTTGGGGTCTCCACTTGTGTGCTCTTTTCCGCTTCCTTCTTCTCTTTGGCTCTTTGCTTTTCCTCTTCTTCCTTCTTTTTCTCCTCTACTTCTTTCTTTTTCTTCTCTTCTTCCTTCTTTCTATCTTCTTCTTTTTGCTTCTCTTCTTCTTTCTTCTTTTTTATTTTCCTCTTCTTGTTTTTTCTTCTCCTCTTCCTGTTTCCTCTTCTCCTCTTCCTGTTTCTTCTTCTCTTCTTTCTGTTTCTTCCGCTCCTCTTCTTTATTCTTCTCTTCTTCTGCTTGTTTCCTCTTCTCTTCTTCATGTTTCTTTTTCTCTTCATCTTGTTTCCTCTTCTCTTCATCTTTCTTTTTCTTTTCCTCTTTCTCCGCTTGCTCGTTGTTAGCCTTTTCTTTGTCCTATTTCTTCTTCTCTGCCTTTTCTTTATCATGTTTTTCCTTGTCCACTCTCTCTTTATCAGCCTTTTCCTTTGCTACATCTGGAGTGACATCTTCACCATCCAAAGCATAAACGTCAATAGTGTCTATCTATTTAGTAACGGGTTCTCCTTCACTGTCATATACTTCATCTGGTTTTCTGGTTTCCAGTTCTTATTCAGCCTTCTTGTTGGCTTCAAACACTTGGTGCAACCTTAGAGTGGCTTTGGCATGGGAGTGTGTATCTTTCACCACTTTAGAAACTTTTCCTTCCAATAACAAGAGTATTCTTCTCATGAAGAAGAGGCCTTTGTACTTATCTATGATTTCATAAAGCTCAAAATTTGACACATCGGGAAAATATTGTGCAAAGATTTCCTCTCTTATTTCCTGTTCTTTTCTAATGGCAATGCGCCATTTGTTATCTAAAGAATTGTATAAATAATCCAGTGTCATAGATCTAATTTCTGATGGCGACTGGTCATTAATACATAGATATTGAATAAGTTCCTATTCAACTTCTTCCTTCTCATTATCATTTAAGTCATCAAAATGATCTATTAAATCACTTAGCACTTTTCTCCTAACATTCTTGATAGTCCTTTGACAATGTGTCAATGGTTTGTAAGAGGAAATATCTATATTTATTGGTGCTGATGATTCCAGTTCATTACTGGTTGTCTTTGCCTTCTTCCTTGTTTACCTAGTCTTTTTAGGCTGCACTTCAGGTTTTGTATCCTCGGAATCTGGTGAGTTTCTCTTAGTCTTCCGCTTTCTTTCAAAAACCTTGGCAGGTGCAACTTCTGGTTTCTTCTTGGTCGATGACCGCTTGGTCACTTTAGGACTTGCTGAGGTAACCGATGTCAATACTGAAGGCACTGCCTTTCCCTTCCTCACTGAAGGTTCTTCAACCGGTGTTACCCTTTCCAAGCAGGTGTCAGTTCTCTTCTTCTTTGGATCAAGAGGCGAGGCAAGTAGGGTAAAGGCATACCCATCTAGCATGTCATACATCACCTCATATCACATGGGTTCAACTTTTTCCTTTCTGGGCTCCATCACCTCCATTATGCACTCATCTACTCTGATGATAAAGCAGATGTCCTCTTCATACTTCTTGACAATATCGCCAGATATTCTCATCGTCTGGCTCATCTTGCATCTGAATTCATCAAAGTATTTGTTCATGACTTCAGGATAACTGGTTCCCACCGCTTGAAGACTTTCTCTGATTTGTTTGGTAACCGGTTGGTCAGCAGACCATTGAATATCACCGACTCCTGGAAAATAGCCTTGAAAGTAGAAAAACAGACCTACCAAGAGTTGTCCAAATTTAAATCTTAAGGCATTGTCCTGTTTGATAGACTTTAGGTTTACCAGAAGTTTCCTCTGCATACAGGTGCATAGATCAAATGAGGCATCTTCCATGATCATTTTGTAGGCGGTATTTACTGCAGCAGCAGAGACAGAGTTGATTCTGCTAGCATAGAATGTCCGGTATCCGATCACCATGCAGACATACTTGACCAAATCATCCTTGATGGTGTTGATGGTCATTCCCTATTGGTCACTCATAGAACCGGTGAGCTTGGTCATTTCATTCTTGATGACTTTTCTTAGGGCTCGCAACTCACCACTATTGCAAAAACCGGTGACAGCATGAATGGATTCAGGCATAATATCATGTGTCCTTTCGAGATACATTTTTTCGCCATGCACTCTGCTCAGAATGATGTGGATGTGATCTTTTGTGAATTCTTCAAGAAAATACACCGCATTGTGAAGTTTATTCCTTTCCATGATGCTGTATTCTGGTTTGATCTTTTTGTCATCCCGCTAAACAGACCTAGCTGGGAATGGATCACTAGACATCCTAGGTCTTCCAATTTACAATCAATGTACCCTAAAATATCATCTTCCACTATGACTCCAGTGGGTATCTGGAATAGGGCATTTTATTTCATCTTCTATTGGATAAAATCCGTTGAATCAACAGGTGCACTAGGATTGGAGTACAATGCAAAAGCCATGATTAACTGATAAAACAAGAATTTCAATAAATACCTTCAGAATTTTGAAATTTAGGGTTTGTCAATACAGTGTATACTTCACAAATTCAATTGTTTGAATACCGCTTAGAGTTCTTCACTGATAGGTTGCAAGTACCTCAGAATTTGTCACAAGTCAAATCATCTTTGTTCACTCTGCACTTGAAAATTTCTTCACTCGCAAATTGATAAGTGAAAATGACTTGAAAATCCCTTTTAAACAAATTCTTCACCTACCATAATAAATGCTCCACCATTAGGTTATAAACCCTAATTTTGCCTTTTACCATTTTTCATCTTCTATCGATTGACAGGTAACACATACCGCTTAAGGTCTTTTACCAGTGTAAACTAGGGGTTCGAAACATTTCACCGATTTGTTCCCCTAAGCTTTTCTGAAGCTCAGTTTGTTGGGTCAGAGACTTCTACACTTGGTGCAGAAACTGGTTCTTCCTATGACACTTCTTCAGGTTTCTTTTTCCATGTTGTCTTCATATCCGCTTGAACAGTTTCAACATCAATCTTTCCTTCCGGAGTGACCAGTATATCATCTGATATGTTCTTTCTCATTCTGCAGGTTCTGACAGGGTGTCCCGATTTGTTGCAATGATAGCATACCATTCCAGGTGTTCTCCATGGTCCATTGTTCATTCTACCATTCTTCCTCCTCCTTGTTGCAGTAGTGTGACCACTACCATGGAAAATCAAACAAGTTTATCTTCAACTGGTTGCCGCTTGATAGCCACCACCATCTTATTGATGGTCATAGGCATTATACTGATTTGAATTCCAGTTCACAGAGGATTCAGGAAAAACTCCTTGACTCCTTTGAGGATATCTTCCATTGTTGTGTATAACAGACCTGCATTCAAATGCTCTATGCCAAAACTTTTTGCATGCATAGTAGTTACCATTAAATCTATTGGATCTAGGATTATTATTTAGAAAGTAAGGAAAATTATTGTAAGCCTTATTTCTACACACATTAGCAGTATGTCCTTCCTTGAGACAATTAAAGAAAATAGGTTTAAACTTTTTCTTACCTTTATCCTTTGGTGTTGGTTTCTTCTTTGATGCTCCATCTTTTGTTCCAGAGGTCTCGCCTTCCTCATAACCAGAAAAACCAAGTCCAATGGTATTCTTTACCGGTTTTGCTAATTCAAGCTTTTCTTCTAGCTTAACAGTACTCTTATTGAATTTGGCAAGTATTTCCTTTGACTCAGTGAGTTCCTTGGAAATAGCAGCATTGGATTCCTTCAAGGTTGCATTCTCAGAGATAGCCATATTTAGTTCACCTTTCATTTCTTCTTTTTCCATTTTACTCTCTTGGAGATGAGCGGTAAGTACATTGATTTCTTGCTTCAGCCTAGAGATCTCATGATCTTTGTCTTTTACTAGGTCTTCAGCTCCTCTGGTTCTCAAGCTCTTGACACATTGTGATAGTCAGTCCTTCCAGTTCCCTTCTCAAGTTGGCATTAGATTCAATCAGTTTTTCAACTTCTTCAACTAGGGCTTCCATGTCTGCTTCATCAGAAGAACTATTTTCAGTAAGCTCCGTCAGTTTTTTTGCATGCTCTCTTCTCTTCGCTAGAGAGGCTTTATATTTTACTTTAAGTTCATCAAAGGTTTTCTCAGTTTGAGTGAGATGATGAGTAATCTCCCTCATGGTGTATTCCCCCATATCTCATTTCAAGTGGTTAAACTTATAGAAAGGTTGGCTCTGATACCAATTGATGAATACTAAGAGGGGGGGTGAATTAGTATACCAAAAAATACTGAACTCAAACACTTAAACAGTTTAGTAGTAAACTGGTATAATTGATTTACAAACAAACCAGTTAAAACAAATGCAAACCAAACAATAAATAAAGCATTCACCCACAAGAGCACAATCACCATAACACAAGAGATTTTGACATGGAAACCCAAATGGGAAAAACCACGCTGAGATGAAACTCACAAGTAACTATCTGCAGAATAGTAACCAAACCAGTTAAGGTCATAAAATGTTCTTCACCAGAATAGATCCTGTTAGGAATATCGATCTCTATTAGGAGATAAGTCTGATTAAAGACTACGTTGTGAGAGGATTTCAGATCCACAGTTGTGAACCACCTTGTTAGAGGATTTAGAAAGGCTTTGCCAGGCCTACCTGGTTAAGGGTTTCAGACTTGTCGAAGATGTGAGTAATCAACAAGTGAGTGGTCTAGATACTAGCACAGTATGTTTGGTTAGATCCTTGATAGCTCATTGTTAATGCATTTCACCATTACTTCAATCTTCAATATCTCCACACTCTGTTTCTTCATATAGACCTAATCTTCTCTTCTATGATCGCACATACAAAAACCTCATCAACCACCTAAAACCCTAACAACCTCTAAAACCCTAGACATGATGTCATTATAAAGGAATCAGATTTCATGTTGGTCCAATAGGATTACATTACAAGTTCCTAGGTTCAGTGCATCTGGACACATTTGGTAACATGGCACAAAATCACCGCCAAAGTGTTGGTGGATGATAACTCATCACAAAAATACCGGTTGATAACTCATCACAGAGTAATACCAGTTCATACATTTAACCGATTACCAGTTCACATATTTTACCGATTACCGGTTTGTCAAAATGAAGACTGGGAAAAATGATAACAACCACTTTGTTCCTTCGTACCGCTTTGGGATCCTCGAACCGCTTGAGGTCTTCATACCGCTTTGGTTCTTCATACCGCTTGAGATTGATAAACACTTTCTGCAAAACACTAATAGTCTAAAGACTATAATACATAATACCAATTGAGCATAACTCATACATACAAAAAGTGATCTCAAAGCAAGTGTGTGTCCATCAATGACAATCGCAACATCATCATCAAAAATGCCAACGCTATCCACACATCATGATCATTTATTTTGAACATATTCATTAGTCACACATAAAAATAATAAATACTTATAATTGCATTTATAAGGTTCATGGTTCTGTCAAAATAAAGGTTTCAACTACAGACAATAAGACTTATCAAAATAAGCATATAAGGTTGATTAAAGTATGTTTATGAAGTTCATTAGCAAATATAGAAACCCCTGAAGATGACAAACTATCTATAAAAGAACCATAAAACTATGGCTCATCACATATGTTAGGTCTTTTTACACATTTGTTGATTTTCTAGCATATTTGTTATTTTAGTGCATATGATTGATAGTTTAGCGCATCTGAAATTTCTTTTAATGTTTCCATTCTTTTAGCACATATCATTGATACTTTTGTGCATATGATATGTCTTGTAGCACATATGTTTTATTAACATTTGTGCTATATTTTTTAGTCCCTATACGTAATTTTTTAGTGCATATATGGGATGTGTTAGCACTTTTGCAAATTGTTTGAGAGCCTTTGCATTCGGTAATGATTTCAAGACAGTTCCAAGATTTTAGTGAGGATTTTGGTATAATAGTTGCATTATTTGTGGTTTTTTAGATAGATGAGTTGACGTCATGATTGATGGTGGCCAACCAATAGGTGCTCAGTGAGATTGATCTAATCTCTGAAGAGATTATAGGATAGATAAATATGTACTAGATAGATTGATGCATGTAGCATTGATTATTTTCAGGAGTATTTGGATATTCTGACATCTTGGGAGTGATTTCTAAAGACTATGTGCCTAAGGCTGGATTTAGGTGATTTAGGGAAAACCCGCATAGATGCCTATGGGTTGAGATATCTCTTGTACATTCCTAATATTAGGACAAATAGGGGTAGACTGACAGCATTCGTAGAGAGGTCACATAGCAACCATGACACTTTTCACTTTCCTACTAGTGAGATTAGTGTGATTCTAGAGGATTTGTATATGATACTATGCATTCCGATTAATTCAGAGTTAGTTAATTATGATTACCATGAGATGGGTGGGACTACAACACTTTGTCAGATATTCAATGATGAGAGCATTTTGGGTGCAGAGGTGTGATAGGATGATATGATCCAGTATTACAAGCCCTTACCATCAGTACTAGTTGGAATGATTGGGGGTTTTATATGTCCAAATAGGAGATCGTGTGGTTTATCAGTTGGATGGGGCCATATTTTAGAGTAAATGGTTACAAAGGGTACTGAGTACACATGGGGTGTTTGTATGCTCACACATTATATCATGATTTTCATCAGGTTGTTTATGATGGTACTACCAATTTGTTGATCGGTGTTACCTTACTATAGATATGATGCTGGGAGCATATTGTTGTTACTCAACCAGTATATGATTGAGTCAAGGATGGACAGCCATATCTTTATGCATATCATCGAGTTCTTTCCTAGCCTAGACTAGGGGGATGGACAGTCATACCTTTATGGATACCCTATGTTAGATGTGAGATATGGACTGATGATGCTAGATAACTTCCAGTTGTAAATCAGGCTTGGTTTTTGATAGGTCATACCCCATATGTTATTTAGCGAAAGTTGATTTCCTGGGTATTCAGACAATTTCAACAGATCTAGGGTATGCCACAGGGTACAATCGTGTATGCTCGGACATACAAGGATAGAGAAGATTGCGACCCATCTCTTTCTTTTGATCTCATACTTGCAGATTTTATGGTGATGCCACATCATGAATGGGATCTACAGCCACACTTATTAGATCTAGCAATGACAAAAATTATGCTTAGAATTTTGCAAAGCATCCTTTTCCAAGGCTCATAGATCTTGCAGAGCCACCTCCCAACTTTGATGATGATGAGGATGATAATCAGGATCACCCACAAAGGTGAAGGAGATAGTGGATAGTACAAGGAGGAGATGAGGGAGGGGATCTAGTGATGGAGATGGAGGCAAAGGGGGGGGTGGAAAAGATGATAGGGGTAGAGGCAGGTTACAAATGTGTGGAGGTCTATTTGCAGAGAGGATGGGTGGTCAGGTGT